>NC_091461.1:82545948-82889966 GCF_027789765.1 Dendropsophus ebraccatus
AGAAATACAACTTTAAAAAGGGCATCAAATGGCATGCATAAAAGTAGATGCACTGCAGTTTGCATAGTACAGCACTTAAAGCGACTCCACAATCTGCCTTCCCAAACAGCTTGTCCCGTCAGATAGCTGCTTTTAATCCAAGATCTGTCCTGGGGTCCGTTTGGCAGGTGATAGTTATTGTCCTAAAAACAACTTTTAACCCCTTAAGGACAGAGCCAACTTGAATTTTTGCACTTCCGTTTTTTTCCTCCTTGTGCTTAAAAGGCCATAGCACTTGCATTTTTTCACCTAGAGACCCACATGAGGCCTTATTTTTTGTGCCACTAATTGTACTTTGCAATGACAGACTGAATTTTTTCATAAAGTACACTGCGAAACCAGAAAAAAAATTCTGTGTGGTGAAATTGAAAAAAAACAAACGCATTTTGTTTATTTGGGGGGTATGTGTTTTTGCGCCGCTCGACCTGGGGTAAAACTGACTTATTATGTTCCTCAAGTGGTTACGATTAAAACAATATGTAACATGTATAACTTTTCTTTTATCTGATGGCTTGTAAAAAATTCAAACCATTGTTAACAAATATATGTTCCCTAAAATCGCTCTATTCCTAGGCTTATAACGCTTTTATCCTTTGGTCTATGGGGCTATGTGAGGTGTCATTTTTGCGCCATGATGTGTTCTTTCTATCGGTACCTTGATTGCACATATTCGACTTTTTGATCGTTTTTATTACAATTTTTCTGGATTTGATGCGACCAAAAATTGCGCAAATTAGCACTTTGTTTTTTTTTTTAGCTTACGCCGTTCACCGTGCGAGATCAGAAAAGTGATTACGCATGCGCCAATACCAAACATGTTTTGTTTATTTATTTATATTTATAACATGGGAAAAGGGGGGTGATTCATACTTTTATTAGGGGAGAATTTTTTTTTACTAATATTAACACTTTTTTTTAACTTTTAAACATATACTAGAAGCCCCCCTAGGGGACTTCTAGTATATGCACTCTGATCACTCACTGATCTATGCTGTATATAGTAATACAGCATAGATCGATGAGATAGGCACTCGATTGCTTCCGGCTGCTGCAGCCGGAAGCAACCGAGTGCCGAGCCATGATCAGCGCCATTACGGCGCAAACCCCGGCCAGCAGCAGACAGGATGATCGCTCCTCCGTGACAACATCCCGGGGGCAGTCTCCGCCACTAGAACACCAGGGATCGGGCTGCATAAGTAATCAGATGCAGCTATCAACTTTGACAGCTGCATCTGATTACTTTATTAGCGGGCACAGCGATCGGTCCGTGCCCGCTAATAGCCGCGGTCCCCAGCTACAGTCACCGCGCGGCCCCCTCTCTGAACTCCCCAAGGCGGGCACAGGGCGTAAATATACGCCCTGCGTCGTTAAGGGGTTAGAGTGTCACTGTCATTAAAAAAAAATTTTTATTTAAAAAATCAATAGTAAAGGCGATTTTAAGAAACTTTGTAATTAGGTTTATTAGCCGAAAAATTATTTTTTATCATGAAAAAGCAGTTTGAAGCTCTTCCCCTTGTCTTCATTGTTCTCCTATGGAGAGAGGGAAATGAGACACCAAAACAGAACAACAAAGAGTTAATTTACAACTACATGACCCAGCTATCTCCCCTGACAGTCAGCACTGACCTCTCTGACCTCAGAATACAGCTTCACCCAGCTCCATGCCTGTAATCCTTTGTTCTCTGCTCTTGCTGCCGACTCATGTCCCTCCTCCCCCCTCCCCTCTGTATAGAACAGACAGGGTTGTGTCTGAAGCAACAAGTCACAATTTCCTGATATCTTGCAGAGAATGGAAAAGAGGAGGGGGCCTGGAAAAAGTCTTTTTAAATGCAGACAACGGCATATTTGCCTTATAAACCCAATTACAAAGTTTTTTTTTAAATCGCCTGGACTATTGATTTCTGCAAACAAAAAAAAAAAACGACAGGGACTCTTAAAACTTGCAGCACTGTTTCAAATTGGTGTGACCTAGACTGTCTGTGCCCAAGCCTTGCATCGTCTCTTCATCCTTCTTCCCCACCCTCCTCATCATTAGGAATGCCCTGAGCAGCATTTCTCCTATTTATCACCTTTGTGAACACTGCACAGATGCCTTAAGGGTATATTCACATGGGCGGGCTCGCAGCGAGATTCTCGCTGCGAGCCCGGCAGGTCCTGTCAGTTCCCATAAACTACATACTTGCTGCGGTCTAAACGACCGCAGCGAGTATGTAATTATACCGTGCTTAACCCCTTCTACTCCCGCCGGCTCCCCCGCTGTAAGCAGCATACATTACCTGTCCTCGCTGCACGGGTCCGGCGTCCTGCTCTCCCGCCCAGCCAATCAGTGGCTGCGGCTGGGCAACACACTAATTGGCCGGACGGGAGAGCAGGACGCCGGACCCGTGCAGCGAGGACAGGTAATGTATGCTGCTTACAGCGGGGGAGCCGGCGGGAGTAGAAGGGGTTAAGCGCGGTATAATTACATACTCGCTGCGGTCCGCAGCAAGTATGTAGTTTATGGGAACTGACAGGACCTGCCGGGCTCGCAGCGAGAATCTCGCTGCGAGCCCGCCCGTGTGAATATACCCTAACAGCCCAGCTCATGTGCAGTGTTCATACAGGTGATGAATAGGAGAACTCCTGCCCAGGGCATTCCCAATGATGAGAAGGGCAGGGAGGAGGGACGGAGAGGCTGTGCAAGGCTTGTGCACGCACACTCTAGGCCACACCAATTTGACACAGGGCTGCAAGTTTAAAAGTTGCTTTTTAGGACAATAACTGCACAACCTGCCAAATGGACCCCAGGGAAGATCTAGGATTAAAAGCAGCTATCCAAAGGTACAAGCGGTTTGGGGAGACAGATTGTGGGTGTTTTTTTTATATATACCTTATATCCCCAGTGAAATGAGCTCCATGTTTGACAATGCGTTCCAGTGTACATCTTGTGCGATGTATGCAATCATTGATCAACATGCATACCATTGTCTGAGATGTGGGCATGTTGATGGTTTGGAAGCCCAGATTCTGGATCTAAATAAGCAGCTACAAAGATTGAGATTCATTGGCAAACTGTAAAAGGGTCTGCTGCTCACTGAGCAAGCACTCAAAGGGGTAGATGGGGGAGAGAGTGATAGCATGGAGGTGCAGGAGGAAGAGGCAGCTAGTAAGGTGACCGTTAGAAAATGGGGTAGAGGGAAGAGTGCAAGGGAGGCTAGTCCTAATCTGGCACACCCCAATAATTTTGACAAATTGGCAGAAGAGGGGGATGTTGATTTACGGGTGGCATTGCCTCTTAAAGCCAGGGGGTGTCTGCTCCAGTAAGGTGGGGAATAGGAGTGCAGGGCAGGCCAGACAGGTACTGGTAATTATTAGGGAAACAGACAGGGCAATCCGTCACAAAGACCGGGATCGGCGAAAAAAGAATGCAATATGGTAACGTTTGGGGGGTTCCTGTGTCAACGTAATGCACTATATGGTAAAAGCGACGTGATACCACTATTCTATAGGTCACAACCACATGTAGGTTTACACAGATTCTCTAATGTTACATTTTTTTTTTTTTTTTTTTTAGGCTGGGTTCACACTACGTATATTTCAGTCAGTATTGTGGTCCTCATATTGCAACCAAAACCAGGAGAGGATTAAAAACACAGAAAGGATCTGTTCACACAATGTTAAAATTGAGTGGATGGCCGCCATTTAATGGTAAATATTTGCTGTTATTTTAAAACAACGGCTGTTGTATTGAAATAATAACAGTTATTTACTGTTATATGACGGCCATCCACTCAATTTCAACATTGTGTGAACAGATCCTGTGTTTTTAATCCACTCCTGGTTTTGGTTGCAATACGAGGACCACAATACTGACTGAAATATACGTAGTGTGAACCCAGCCTCAATGAAATCCTTTATTTTGGCAATTAGTTATTAATAAAATGGGCCTATTGTGATGCTTAAACTGGTTTTATTTTTTCAACTACAGGGCTGTAGTACAGGCGATTTAAGGAACTTTGTAATTGGGTTTAGTTGAAAAATGAATTTTTATCGTGAAAAAGCAGTTTGAAGCTCTCCCCCGTCTACATGGTTTTTCTATGGAGAGAGGAAAATGAGGTACCAAAACAGGATAACAAAGAGTTAATTTACAGCAACATGTTTTCTGCTCTCTTGCTGCCGACTAATCTTGCTCCTCTCTCCTCCCCCCTACCCTCTACATAGCTCAGACAGGATCCGACTGATAAAAGAACACTGCGGGGGTCCCGCTCGGTAAGTGACAGGGGAGTTTAAGGAGTTAATGACATGCTGCAGCCTGTCATTGGCGGTGAGGTGACGGCCCCCCACCTCCTATGAAGCGCGCTCCGCTGCGGAGCGCGCTGCATGGCAGGAGAAACACCCAGGACGTACAGTTACGTCCAGGGTCGTCTGGTGACAGAATTCCATGGCGTAACTGTACGCCCAAGATCATCTAGGGGTTAAGAGCAACTTGGGTACCGTCCCTTTAAGAGCGTCTTGGGTATCAACCTTTAAAGAGCGTCTTTGGTACCATCCTTTTAAAAGCGTCTTGGGTACCGTCCCTTTAAGAGCGTCTTAGGTGAAGTCCCTATAAGAGCGACTGCTACTTCACTGACTCTGCTCTGCTGTATCATGCGTGTATCGGCTCTGCTACTTTACTGACTCATCTCTGCTACATAGTGCGGGTATCGTCTCTGCCCTGTAGTGCGGACGTCGGCTCTGCTACATTGCTGCCTCGGCTTAGCTACGCAGTGCAGGTGTCGGTTCTGCTACATGGCTGGCTCAGCGCTGCTACGTAGTGCGGGTGTTGGCTCTGCTACACGGCTGCCTCAACTCTACTTTGTAGTGCGGGTATTGGCACTGCTACACGGCTGGCTCAGCTCTGCCTCATAGTGCAGGTGTTGGCTCTGCTACATGGCTACCTCAGCTCTGCTACGTAGTGTGGGTATCAGCTCTGCTACACGGCTGGCTCAGTTCTGGTATGTAGTGGGCGTATTAGCTCTGCTACTTTACTGACTGAATTCTGCTACTTATAATGGTAAAGATCATTGCTCGGTTACCATGACAATTTTACTCATGTCAGTAAGAGAAAATCACAGTAACGATCTAAGGTGCAGCTCACCTGTATCTGATTTGGCTGAGGTTAACTGGAATACACCATCCAAATGTACACAGTAACTAAAAAATTCTAAACATACCAGTCCTCAAAGCAAAATCTGATAATATGTGTTAATTTATTGTAATAAAATGTAATAAAATAATATATAAATATATAATAAAAAGAAAAAAAAATCTTAAACCTGAAGTGTCTTTCTGTCTAGTCTAGGATAAAATACTCATAAACACATTAAACCATACAAATACATAAGCCCCAGGGCCCTTATAGTACAATAGATGAACACAGAGGGTTAGGGAATGCGGTACAAAAGCATATGAAAACAAATGGAAGAAAAAATAAAACACAACAAAACATAAAGGTGTAAAAGTGTATAAAACAACTAGATACTCATATAAATAGCCATATAGTCGTTGTACTGCAATGCTTCAAATATATTATCAGCACAAAAAGTGGTAGAACTGGTCTTTTGGTTCAGACCAAGAGGGGGATTCCCATCATCCTCTCACAGACTTGCAGTAGAATCACACAGTGAAAGCTGGCAGATGGTGGTAGTAGTAGTCCTGGCTCACTGGACTGATCCCACTTTGTTGTTAAAATTCAAAAGTCAGTTCGTTTGTAGATTACGATCCAAAGTAAATGAACTCCTTGTGTGGAGTGTATAATTATTAGACCAGTATAATAGATATCACTGATCCCTGGTGTTCTGTCTGAGATGTACTGCAAGCACTGGATCTCTCTGGCTCTATCACTGTTTGTTGTCATAGGGGAGGATTTATACACATTCACATAGTTTGGTGCATGTGCACCGCTCACCCATACAGGATCTGCGTCTTCTCCGGGGTCACCGGCGTCCCGGTCTGCCTACGGTAAATACGGTAAAGTCACCAGTCTTGTTCCTGGTCTGTGTCAAAGCGTGGCTCTGCTGCCAGTAGTGCAGTAGACAAAGCCACTGTTGAGCCAGCTCCTCCCAGATTTAGAGAGATATGGAATAGATCCAGGGGTATGTTCAGGTGACTGTTGAGGGGTGTAGGCCAATGTTAGGTGGGTAACATTGGCCTACACCCCTCAACAGTCACCTGAACATACCCCTGGATCTATTCCCCATCTCTCTAAGTCTGGGAGGAGCTGGCCCAACAGTGACTTTGTCTACTGCACTACTGGCAGCAGAGCCACGCTTTGACATAGACCAGGAACAAGACTGGTGACGTCACCGTATTCACCGTGGGCAGACCGGGACGCCGGTGACCCCGGAGAAGACGCAGATCCTGTATGGGTGAGTGGTGCACATGCACCAAACTATGTGAATGTGTATAAATCCTCCCCTATGACAACAAACAGTGATAGAGCCAGAGAGATCCAGTGCTTGCAGTACATCTCAGACAGAACACCAGGGATCAGTGATATCTATTATACTGGTCTAATAACTATACACTCCACACAAGGAGTTCATTTACTTTGGATCGTAGTCTACAAACGAACTGACTTTTGAATTTTTACAACAAAGTGGGATCAGTCCAGTGAGCCAGGACTACTACCCCCATCTGCCTGCTTTCACTGTGTGATTCTACTGCAAGTCAGTGAGAGGATGATGGGAATCCCCCTCTTGGTCTGAACCAAAAGACCAGTTCTACCACTTTTTGTGCTGATTATATATTTGAAGCATTGCAGTACAACGACTATATGGCTATTTATATGAGTATCTAGTTGTTTTATACACTTTTACACCTTTATGTTTTGTTGTGTTTTCTTTTTTTCTTCCATTTGTTTTCATATGCTTTTGTACCGCATTCCCTAACCCTCTGTGTTCATCTATTGTACTATAAGGGCCCGGGGCTTATGTATTTGTATGTTTTATGCTTTTAATGTGTTTATGAGTATTTTATCCTGGACTAGACAGAAAGACACTTGAGGTTTAAGATTTTTTTTTTTCTTTTTATTATATATTTATATATATTTTTATTACATTTTATTACAATAAATTGACACATATTATCAGATTTTGCTTTGAGGACTGGTATGTTTAGAATTTTTTAGTAAGAGAAAATCGTTAAGGACCTTCCATCTTCTATTGGCCAATAGTGGACATGTGACTGTGGACGTTGTGAGGCATTGACTGACATGACCTTAGAATTTCTATTGACTGCTATATTTCAGCTTTTTGCATATGCGCTGTGATTGGTTGTTAGCGTTTACAGTGTGGCCATAATTTCCAATGGGCCATTATTTCCTATAGGAAATAAGGGGTCTTTAACCCCTTAAGGACCGGGCCTAAAATGGCCTTAAGGACCAAGGCAAATTTTATGAATATGACCAGTGTCACTTTATTCATTAATAACTTGGGAATCCTTTTACCTATTCGGCTAATTCTAAGAATGTTTTCTCGTGACATATTGTACTTCATGTTTCTGGTTAAATGGAGTCAATACTTTATGAGATCCAAAATAACCTGAAAAATTTAGAAAAAATGCATTTTTCGAATTTTGAAACTTTTCTGCTTATACAGAAAATGGTTATGCCACATAAATTATATATTAAATAGCATTAGCAACATGTCTACTTTATGTTGGCAGCATTTATTAAACTTTCTTTTTTTTTTTTACACAATATGAAGCTTAAAACATTAGCAGCAAATTTCCAAATTTTCAGTAAAATTTAAAAATCAGATTTTTTTAGGGACCTGTTCAGGTTTAGGCTATGTTCACTGTACGTATATGTCTGGCCGCATATTTTTCGCGTCCGGACATATACGTGTAAAACTCCGGCAAGGATTTACGCAAGTTGCGGCCGGCTAAGTACGGTCCGCAAACTTACGCCTGTAAGCTACGTACGCTTCACGAGCGGCGTACGTAGCGATCTGACAGCAGTCTTTTACTTAGATATCTTCGGCTAGCCCCGGACACCCCACAGAACCTTTTGGATCGCCAAATCAAAGTGTGAAAAAGAAGAAATCGCCACTCCGTACGGGACAGCATGTTACGCTACGGGCTTAAGTTACAGCATTTCCGTCCCGAAACAATGGTCTGGTTCATTTTTTACGGCGACGCATATGATCCGGGCGTAAGTTCTTACAAAGTGTGAATTGTGCAGCCGTAGATCCTATACTTTACATTGTACGCAAAATCTCCGGCCGCTTATTCACTGAGCGCGCTATGGCCGGAAACTTACGTAGTGTGAACCTAGCCTTAGGCTGGGTTCACACTACGTATATTTCAGTCAGTATTGTGGTCCTCATATTGCAACCAAAACCAGGAGTGGATTAAAAACACAGAAAGGCTCTGTCCACACAATGTTGAAATTGAGTGGATGGCCGCTATATAAAAATAACTGCCATTATTATAAGTAAATAACTGCCATTATTTCAATACAACAGCCGCTGTTTTAAAATAACAGCAAATATTTGCCATTAAATGGCGGCCATCCTTCCTTTCGGAGGCTTGCCCTGTGCCCACATGGCGCTTTATGTCCACATGTGGGGTATTTACGGACTCGGGGGAAATTGCTCTACACATTGTGTGTTTTTTTATCTTTTAACCCCTTGTGAAAATGAAAAAAATCGAGACAAGATCATTTAGTGTAAAAATTAAAACATTTTTACATTAAATGTGACCCTATTCTGGAAATGACACCCCTCAAGGAATCTAACAAGGGGTGCAGAGAGCAAATGGACCCCACTGGTTACGGGCACATATGTAGAACATGTGGTGTGAAAATAAAAAATATTTTTTTTTCATTTTCACGGCACAAATGTGCCCGTCACCCGGCTGCACCCCTTGTTAGATTCCTTATGGGGTGTAGTTTACAGAATGGGGACACTTGTGGGGGGTTTCTACTGTCCTGGCCGCACAGAGGCTTTGTAATTGCAACATGGCAAGCCTCCAATGGGAATGGCGGCCATACCTACTTAGCTGGGGAAAAGGGACAATTTTAATTAATTTTGGGGGTAATATGCCAGTTATTAGTTTATAAGGTTGACAAGGACAGAAGTCCATCAAATTCAACCTGTGTTGATCCAGAGTCAGGAAAAAACCCTCATGAGGCAGACGACAGTAGCCTCATCACAGGGAAAAAATTCCTTCCCGACTCCATAATAGCAATCAGAATAATCCCTGGATCAACGTGACCCCTGAAATAGGAATAAGAGACAGAATTTAGAAAATGTAGAACTCCAATGACGTGCGGTACGCCTTGAAGCGATCCAATATGCAGAGGCCGGGGCGATGGGGACAGGTGTCACACTGGAAAATGGTGTCCTTCCTGATCCCCCTGTTACCCCACACTCTGCACTTCTTCTGGGGTCTCCTGTTTTCCAGTGTGCCGGACGTCACCTGGAAAATGTTGCCCTGGTGCGATACGGGGTCCTTCATATCCTGAAGCGCTGTGTCCGCTCCATGGCTGCTAAATATTAGGGCTTTATTTTAAATAGCCGGCACTTTGCGATCGCTAGTGTCGGCTAAGTAACGGTGTAGATGACGCTGTCACACTGACAGCGGCACCTGACCCCTCCTAAGCCCGTTCCATATGCAGCAGGGGTCGGCTACTGTGTGTAGCAGAACCCCGCTGAAATGATTTATGCAGAGGAGCCGGAGCTGCACGGAGGTCTCCGCGGCTGGAGAGGGAGAGGAGGACGGAAAGGGAGAAAGGAGGAAGGAGGAGAAGGCTGGAGAGGGAGAGCGGGAGGTCCGAGAGAGAGGACACATGTGAGGATCCAGCCTGCTGGCAGGTGGGGGAGGTGCAGGGGCTGTGAGGTGCCGACATCAGCATAAGTATGTGTATAGCAGAGCCGAGTGAGCAGTGTATAGCAGAGCCGAGTGAGCAGTGTATAGCAGAGCAGAGTGAGCAGTGTATAGCAGAGCAGAGTGAGCAGTGTATAGCAGAGCAGAGTGAGCAGTGTATAGCAGAGCAGAGTGAGCAGTGTATAGCAGAGCCGGCTAAGTAGTGTATAGCAACGCCGAGTGAGCAGTGTATAGCGGAGCAGAGTGAGCAGTGTATAGCGGAGCTAAGTGAACAGTGTTTAGCGGAGCCAAATGAGCAGTGTTTAGCGGAGCCGAATGAGCAGTGTATAGCGGAGCCGAGTGAGCAGTGTATAGCGGAGCCGAGTGAGCAGTGTATAGCGGAGCAGAGTGAGCAGTGTATAGCGGAGCCGAGTGAGCAGTGTATAGCGGAGCCGAGTGAGCAGTGTATAGCGGAGCCGAGTGAGCAGTGTATAGCGGAGCCGAGTGAGCAGTGTATAGCGGAGCCGAGTGAGCAGTGTATAGCGGAGCCAAGTGAGCAGTGTATAGCGGAGTTGTCTGAGTGATCGCTGTACTCTGTACACAGTTATGTAAAAAACGCAAACCTTTACTTTTAACGTAATAAAATTAAAAAAAGCTCCATAAATTGGTATCTCTGTAATAGTGCAGGCCTGAAGAGTATAGAAAACATTTCAGGTTTATTATATTCGCTGTCTAGGGAGTATTATATTTCTATTGTGTTTTTTTTTTTAATATTTTAGTAAGTTTTGAACTGGTATTGAGTATCGAAATAAAAATGTTAGTATCGGTATTGAACTCAAAATTCTGGTATCGTGACATCACTAGTGGAGACGCACGCCTGCATCAGTCCGCCGGCGGGTGCCAGCTGCGGAATGCACAAAGGGTTATCTTTATCCATTCCTCAGTGTGCAATTAGGCTGCGTTAACATTATGTATATGTCAGTCAGTATATGTATATTTCAGTCAGTATATTTCAGTCAGTATTGCAACCAAAACCAGGAGTGGATTAAAAACATAGAAAGGATCTGTTCACACAATGTTGAAATTGAGTGGATGGCTGCCATTTAATGGCAAATATTTGCTGTTATATTGAAACAATGGCAGTTATTTACTGTTATATGGCAGCCATCCACTCAATTTCAACATTGTGTGAACAGATCCTTTCTGTGTTTTTACTCCACTCCTGGTTTTGGTTGCAATACTGACTGAAATATACTGACTGAAACATACGTAGTGTGAACGCAGCCTAAGGCTGGGTTCACACTACGTATATTTCAGTCAGTATTGTGGTCCTCATATTGCAACCAAAACCAGGAGTGGATTAAAAATACAGAAAGGCTCTGTTCACACAATGTTGAAATTGAGAGGATGGCCGCCATTTAATGGCAAATATTTGCTGTTATTTTAGAACAACGGCTGTTGTATTGAAATAATGGTAGTTATTTACTGTTATATAGCGGCCATCCACTCAATTTCAACATTGTGTGAACATATCCTTTCTGTGTTTTCAATCCACTCCTGGTTTAGATATAGAATTTCACACCATACCATCATCTCTTATTGGGACGATACTGGCGGAAAAGACGTGTCTGGGGGCAGCATACGTTACGCTACCCCCTGACACGTCACTGGATGATGAGGATGAATGAAGGTAAAAAGGATCCCCCCATTCATCCTCACTGGCTGTTTCGGTGTCGGAGGCAATAATAAGGTATGCGCCCGACGCCGAAAACACCCTGGAGTGTTATATGGTGATTGGTATATGGGGTATATAAATGTGTAGTGGTGTAGTGTAAAACTTTATTTTGTGTAATGTAGTTGGGGAAAAAAAACAAAAAAACATTTTCTACATGCTGAACATCCGTATAGCTACTGATAAGTGTTTAATATACACTTATCAGCCGCTAGGGGGCAGTAGACGCGACTTCCGGAAAAAGACGAAGTTAGACGACGAGGGACCCGAAAAAAGCCGAACCCGGACCCGACGGAAATAGCCGAAGATGACGACGCCGATTGGGACGACGGATCAGGCGAGTATGGCCCAAATAACTGCTCTGGACCCCTAAGCTACCTAGCGCAAATTTGCGCTTTCGTTTTTTACTCCTCCCCTTCTAAGAGCTCTAGCACGTTTTGGGGGTTCCTGTGTCTACGTAATGCACTATATGGTAAAAGCGACATGATACCATTATTCTATAGGTCAGTCCGAACACAACCATAAGCAGGTTTACACAGATTCTCTAATGTTTATATATTTTTTTTTTATGAAATCCTTTTTTTTGGCAATTAAATATTAATAAAATGGGCCTATTGTGACGCTTTTAACAGTTTTATTTTTTCACCTACGGGGCTGTATGGGGTGTCATTTTTTTCCGCCATGATCTCTAGTTTTTAATAATACCATATTTGTGAAGATCGGATGTTTTTATCACTTTTTATTAATTTTTTTTTATATATATATATATAATGTAACAAAATCGGTAATCCGCCCACTTTTTTCCCTCTTTTCGTGTACGCCGTTCACTGTTCACAATGACGCTTGTTATATTTTAATAGATCGGACGAATACGCACGCTACGGTATATTATATGTTTATTTATTTATTTTTATATGTTTTATTTATATAATGGGAAATGGGGGTGATTTCAACTTTTATTGGGGGAGGATTTTGGGGCAGTGTGTTAGTGATTTCAACTTTTTTTTCATGCATTTTAAGTCCCTTTGGGGGACTTGTACATACATTACTTTTATTATTCACACTGATCATTGCTATGCCATAGGCATAGCATTGATCAATTATCGGCGCTCTGCTCATTGAGCCTGCCTGAGCTTAGTGACCAGAGCGCCGATCGGACCGCACGGAGGCATGTAAGAGACCTCCGGCGGTCTGTTTTAACGAACGGTCGCGATCGCTGCACCATGTCATTACTGTTGAGGTCCTGGCTGCTGATTGCCTGCTTCATAGCTCAGGACGTACCGGTACGTCCAGGGTCGTCTGAGGACAGACTTCCAGGACGTACCGGTACGTCCTAGGTAGTCTAGGGGTTAAAGGTGCGGTACCTAAGTCGCTCTTAAAGGGATAGTGCGGCGTTTAACTTTTATTCACAAAATAACACACATTACAAAGTTAAACAACTTTGTAATGTGTGTTATGTACATGAATGGCCCCCTTCCCCTTGTCCCCCAATTCCCATTGTCCCAAGATGGCGGCCGGGGTCGACAGCAATGCAGTGAGTATAATGCACAACACTTCCAGGGGTGGGGGGACATGGGGAAGGGGGGCATTCATGTAAATAACACACATTACAAAGCTGTATAACTTTGTAATGTGTGTTATTTAGTGAATAAAAGTTAAACACCGCACTACCCCTTTAAAGGGACGGTTCCCATGGTTAAAGTTTTTCTTAAAATGAAGTCACTGTTAAAGGGGCGCTCTTTTCAAGCACTATGTATTTCTCTGGAAATGCAAATCTAGTTTTTCAATTACCCTTCAATAAAATGTTTAATAGAGGGGCTACAAAAATATTAAATTCCAAAAAGGCTAATTTCCAAAAACAGAGGACCTTCGGGACATAGAAATAAAAGTACACAAGAGAAGTGGGACATATTTTAGAGCATCCTGGGTAGACTGTGTGAACGAAACATACCGTATGGGAATAAACTTAGCAGAAATAGGAGAAAACAAATGTGGCGAACTACAGCTGTTAAGGGTGCAATAATTGATAAGAAACAAGCATTCAGACTTCTTAAACAAGGAGGTAGTGGGGAAGCATTGATCAACTATATATACACTCACCTGCCACTTTATTAGGTACACCTGTCCAACTGGACGTTACCACTTAATTTCTAATCAGCCAATCACATCCGGTGATACCAGATCCGGTAATAAGTGGTGTACCCCAAGGGTCAGTACTGGGCCCTCTTCTGTTTAACTTGTTTATTAATGATATTGAGAATGGAATTAACAGCAATGTTTCTATCTTTGCAGATGACACCAAGCTTTGTAGTACAGTACAGTCTATGGAGGATGTGCAGATGTTACAGGATGACTTAGACACACTGAGTATTTGGGCGTCCACTTGGCAAATGAGGTTCAATGTGGATAAATGTAAAGTTATGCACCTGGGTACTAATAACCCACATGCATCATATGTACTGGGGGGAGTTACTCTGGGAGAGTCGCTGATGGAGAAGGATCTGGGTGTACTTGTAGATAATAGACTACAGAACAGCACACAATGTCAGTCAGTGGCTTCTAAGGCCAGCAGGATATTGTCATGCATTAAAACAGGCATGGACTCTCGGGACAGGGATATAATATTACCGCTTTATAAAGCTTTGGTGCGGCCCCATCTGGAGTATGCCGTCCAGTTTTGGAACCCGATTCATAAAAAGGATGTTCTAGAGCTGGAGAGGGTACAAAGACGGGCAACTAAACTAATAAGGGGAATGGAGCATCTTAGTTATGAGGAGAGATTAAAAGAATTACATTTGTTTAGTCTGGAGAAGAGACGTTTAAGGGGAGATATGATTAACTTATTTAAATATATAAATGGCCCCTACAAGAGATATGGGGAAAAGATGTTCCAGGTAAAACCCCCTCAAAGGACAAGAGGGCACTGCCTCCGCCTAGAGAAAAAAAGGTTCAATCTCCGGAGGCGACAAGTCTTCTTTACCATGAGAACTGTGAATCTGTGGAACAGTCTACCACAGGATCTGGTCACAGCAAAAACAGTAGAGGGCTTCAAAACCGGCCTAGACAAGTTCTTAGAGCAAAATAATAAATAAATGCATATGTATAGAACCTATCGCCCCTCCCCCTTCCCTGTATCCACCCCCTCCTTGGTTGAACTTGATGGACATGTGTCTTTTTTCAACCGTATTAACTATGTAACTATGTAACATGGCGGTAACTCCGTGCATTTAGGCATGTAGACATGGTCAAGACAATCTCCTGCAGTTCAAACCGGGCATCAGTATGGGAAAGAAAGGTGATTTGAGTGCCTTTGAACGTGGCATGGTTGTTGGTGCCAGAAGGGCTGGTCTGAGTATTTCAGAAACTGCTGATCTACTGGGATTTTCAAGCACAACCATCTCTAGGGTTTACAGAGAATGGTCCGAAAAAGAAAAAACATCCAGTGAGCGGCAGTTCTGTGGGCGGAAATGCCTTGTTGATGCCAGAGGTCAGAGGAGAATGGGCAGACTGGTTCGAGCTGATAGAAAGGCAACAGTGACTCAAATAGCCAACAGTTACAACCAAGGTAGGCAGAAGAGAATCTCTGAACGCACAGTACGTCCAACTTTGAGGCAGATG
The DNA here is from genome assembly GCF_027789765.1 of Dendropsophus ebraccatus. NCBI lineage: Eukaryota > Metazoa > Chordata > Amphibia > Anura > Hylidae > Dendropsophus > Dendropsophus ebraccatus. Next base: position 82,561,163 of record NC_091461.1, read on the forward strand.
GGCTACAGCAGCAGAAGACCACACCGGGTGCCACTCCTTTCAGCTAAGAACAGGAAACTGAGGCTAAAATTTGCACAAGCTCATCGAAATTGGACAGTAGAAGATTGGAAAAACGTTGCCTGGTCTGATGAGTCTCGATTTCTGCTTGAACATGACAATGAGTTCACTGTACTCAAATGGCCTCCACAGTCACCAGATCTCAATCCAATAGAGCATCTTTGGGATGTGGTGGAACGGGAGATTCGCATCATGGATGTGCAGCCGACAAATCTGCGGCAACTGTGTGATGCCATCATGTCAATATGGACCAAAATCTCTGAGGAATGCTTCCAGCACCTTGTTAACCCATAGCTGCACCAGGACAGGACGTTATTGAACGTCCTCGTGCCGCTATGGGAGTTCAGAGGGGGGTCGCGCGGCGACCACCCTCTGAACTGCCGCGATCCCGGGTGCCGCGTGTAGCCCGGGCTCGCGGCTATTAGCGGGCACGGTCCGATCGCCGTGCCCGCTAATTAAGTACTTAGAAGCAGCTGTCAAAGTTGACAGCTGCTTCTAAATACTTGCTTTTATTCATACCTGGTGGTCTAGTGGGGGGATCGCCCCCCTGCGGCGCGATTGCGGGGGGGCGATCCCTGCATCCATCCCGGGCCGGGGTCTGCTCCGTAATGGCGCTGATCCCGGCTCGGCATTCTATTGCTTTTGGCTGCAGCAGCCAAAAGTAATAGAACACCGATCTCATGGATTCATGCAGTATAACTATACTGCATGGATCTCTATCAGAGATCAGAGTACATATACTAGAAGTCCCCCAGGGGGGCTTCTAGTATATGTGTAAAGTAAAAGACAAATGTATTTTTAATAACACAAAACCCCCTACCCTAATAAAAGTCTGAATCACCCCCCTTTCCCCATTTTATAAATAAAAATAAATTAAATAATTAATAAACAAACAAACATGTTTGCTATCGCCGCGTACGTAATCGCCCAAACTATTAATTAATCACATTCCTGATCTCACACGGTAAACGGCGTCAGCGCAAAAAAATCCCAAAGTGCAAAATTGCGCAATTTCTGTCGCATCAAATCCAGAATAATTGTAATAAAAAGCGATCAAAAAGTCATATATGCGCAATCAAGGTACCGATAGAAAGATCACATCATGGCGCAAAAAATGACACCTCACACAGACCCATAGACCAAAGGATAAAAGCGCTATAAGCCTGGGAATGGAGCCATTTTAAGTGACGTATATTTGTTAACAACGGTTTGAATTTTTTACAGGCCATCAGATACAATATAAGTTATACATGTTACATATCGTTTTAATCGTAACAACTTGAGGAACATATATAACAAGTCAGTTTTACCCCAGGGTGAATGGCGTAAAAACACATTTCCCCCAAATAAAAGAAATGCGTTTTTTTTTTCAATTTCACCACACTTTGAATTTTTTTCTGGTTTCCCGGCACATTTTAGGCAAAAATTACATCTGCCATAGCAAAGTACAATTAGTTGCGCAAAAAATAAGGGCTCACTTGGGTCTCTAGGTGGAAAAATGCAGGCGCTATGGCCTTATATACACGAGGAGGGAAAAACGAAAACGCAAAAATGAAAACTGGCTGTGTCCCCTAAGGGTTAAATCTATGCCACGAAGAATTGAGGCAGTTCTGAAGGCAAAAGGGGGTCCAACCCGTTACTAGCATGGTGTACCTAATAAAGTGGCCGGTGAGTGTAGAAGAATAAACTGTGTAAAAAAGAAATAAAAGAAGCAAAAATTGCAACATAAAGGATTGCCACAGAAAGTAAGAAGACTCCCAAAATCTACTAAATACATTCTTCTCTACTGTATTTACAGAGGAGAATCCCATAACAGACGACATGACAGCTCCAGCATGGGTTTATGAGGAATCGGTCTTGTCAGACTAATCTGATCGGCTTTTATGAAGAGGTCAGTTATAGAGTGGACCTGGGGGAGGCTGTGGATGTTGTGTATCTGGACTTTTCAAAAGGCATTTGATCATGTGCCGCATGAAAGTTTGGTCTACAAAATAAGGATACTGGGACTCGGGGAAACATATGCAAATGGGTAAGTAACTGGTTGTGTGACAGAAAACAGAGGGTGGTCACTAATGAAACATATTCAGATTGGGTCTTCGTTACTAGTGGGGTACCACAGGAGTCAGTGTTGGGTCCACCTCTTTTTAATATTTTTATTAATGACCTTGTAGAGGGGCTAGTAGGTTTTACCATCAGCACAGGCGCAGAATTTTTACTGTAAGAGCAGTGAAACTATGGAACTCACTGCCACATGAAGTTATGGCTGATTCATTAAATAAGTTCAAGGGAGGCATGGATGCTTTTCTTAAAAAATATATTACAAGTTATGGGCATTAGATTTCTGGTGATACGTTGATCTAGGGATTATCCTTATTGCCATTGGAATTTAGAAAGAATTTTCTCCCTGAGATGGGGCAATTGTCATCGGCCTCATAAGGGTTTTGCCTTCGCCTGGATCAACACAATAGGGTTTCCCTAGGTTGAACCTGATGGACTCTTGTCTTCTTTCAACCTTATTAAAGGGGAACTCCAGGTAGAGGTTAAAAAAATTTATTACTTACCTATCTATCCCAGTTTTGAAACTACCAAAAATCCATTTGTTTTGGAGGGGTTTTGTTCTGTCCTGTGTTTCTGTACTTCCTGGTTGATCAGTTCCCAGAATGCAGTACTGGTTCCAGAAAGCATTGCTTTCCCTCAGCTGTTCCATCACCCACCCTGCCCATTAACCGCCCAAAGCTGTGCAGAACATCTAGGCTGTGTTCACACATTGCAGTTTCATTGTGTTACTGAATTATTTGCAGTACTTAATGATTTCATTGTGGTCCCACCCACACAGCACACAGTTACTTCCTGTAACATCACACAGCACGCTGCATTCTCTACCTGCAACACCACACAGCACGCTGTATTCTCTACCTGTAACACCACACAGCGCGCTGTATTCTCTACCTGTAACGCTGATATTGGAATAAAGTAAAGAACTTTTAGAATTTTTTTTTCTTTTCATTTCCACACACATATTATGATCAAGCATCTTTTATCTTTCAAGTTGAGCTGCACAATAAGGCTCTGATCCTCTCTGCCGTTTAGCATCATTTACTTGTGTCACTGCATCATTTTTGTAAATACGCTGCAGTACTGCAATGACACTCCAACATGTGTGAATACAGCCCTAATTTCACTGCACACTTCTGCACAATCAGAGAAATCAGGGCAACACCTGCTTCTGGCTGGTCAGATGGTGAATCACTCAGGGGATTGGAGGATCCAGCCAAGCCTCTTGTGATATCACGTCCTGCGCCCTGTCTGCATCGTTAGCCTGTGCTCAGCAAACATACACAATGTGAGATAGAGACATGGAATATTTGTCTCCTAAGGTGGGAGAGCAGAGAGAGCAGAGGGAGCAGGAGACAATGTGAATTGGCACACAGAGGCCAGTTTTCTTCAGATTTCAAACAGCTACCAGTGTGGCAGAACCCTACAGATATGGTAATACATTACATAGACACATCTATATAACTTTTAATGTATTTTTTAATAGAAAAAAAATTCTTCTTTATCCGGAGTTCCCCTTTAACTATGTTTTGTGTTATGTTGTACAATTTTAGAGCTATTAAACACTTTCATTTTATCAGATTGATCCATAACATTATAGTTCTTCCTGACCATTGTGGTCCGAGGTAGAGTCCATGTTTTTCTTACGCATGAGAATCTAAGCAATTGTCCCAAATCCATTGACTTTTAAGCAACATTTGGAAATCAGTACGTCTACAAACTGCTAGAATATATCCATTGCAGAAAACATTTCTCTTAAAGACAAAAAAACATTTTGAGAACTGTTAAACTTTTTTTCTCCCTGATATCTGATTTATACCTATGACCAGGGTAGTCATAGCACAGATAAAGGAAAAGTCCAAGCCATTTTCATTATCTGGTAGGCGGCAGGAGCAGGGAAGAACATAACAATGAAGCACTGCTTACCTCTCTGCGTGCCCGCGATGTGCAGGCTTTGAGGCTTTTTCCCCCCGAGTTGTGATGTCGTCACGTTTCGGGGGAAAGTTTACATAAGGGCTGATGGACAGCCCTCTCAGCCGAGTGGACGTGTGTATCAACCTGGTTGGGGGCAGGTCTATAAACCGGGTTGTGATATTGGCTCTGTAAAATATCCCGGAGCTGCGATCCAGCGCTGGAGAGGCATGGGAAGAGGGAATTCTGGATAATTTGTTATTTTCTCACCTGCCCCTGGACTTTCACATTTTCTTCTTGTGGGTGGACTTCTCCTTTAACCTTGGCAAAACCAGGAAGTGAGCTGCACCAACCCCTTCTTTTTCTTTAGATGCAGTGCTAGGCTCTCAATTGATGCTGCCAAAGCTTTTTACAGCGTTTAATGGGAATTTCTGTGGGTGACCATGGACTGCATAGAATTTGGGGCATTAGGACAAGCAAATGGGGGTCTGTTTGACAGATTCGATTTAACTAAGGAGGACAAGGCAGGGACACTTTCTGCCTCCTCTATGACTTGCTATTGAGTTAAAGCTTTGATATGGTCCTTTAGAGAGATAGTGGCTTTCTCATGGAGAGGCAGCAAGGAAAAAATATCCCTGTACCCTGATGACATGTTGCTTTATACTAATAACTTTTACTAATTCATGAAACACAAAATGTCCATTATCAAGGGTTTTGGAGCCAAACCAGGTTAAACCATCAATTGGAAATAATCAGTTATTTTACCTCTCGCCTCTCCCTCACCATTTCTCCATGATCCTACAGCCTCAACTTTTTTTATTCTTGGACAGTGATAGTAGAGGATTACTGACAGGAACCATTTCTACTGCTTATACTTCCTGGGTAAACTGCTCACCTTATCTATTTTCTGCTTATTGCTTGAGACAAGTGGGCACAGGAGGTGGGTACTACGGATGACTTCCAATGGGATGAACTATTTTCACTTACTCCATTCCTCTCACTTTGTTATGCTCAAGGAAATCCCAAACTATGTTTAATCTACCAAATCTATAAAAACACATATAGGCTAGATAACATGGGACTTGGGGTCCTATTAGACTAAGCAATTTTTAACGATTAACGACTAACAAACGATTGCAAACAAAATTGTTTGTCGTTAACCTGAATTATTACATAGAATGATAGTCGTTAGTTACAACGGTTACTATGATCGTTTATTCCATCTGATCCCAGCAAAACAATGAACAATGTGCAATTACACTTAAAATTTGCTCCATTCCCAGGCTTATAGCGCTTTTATCCTTTGGTCTATGGAGCTGTGTGAGGTGTCATTTTTTGCGCCATGATGTGTTCTTTCTGTCGGTACCTTGATTGCACATATACGACTTTTTGATAACTTTTTATTACATTTACTCTGGATTTGATGCAACCAAAAATGCGCAATTTTGCACTTTGGAATTTTTTGGGCGCTGACGCCGTTCACCGTGCAAGATCAAGAATGTGATAATTTAATAGTTCGGGCGATTCTGTGCGCGGCGATACCAAATATATTTATTTATTTGTTTATATTTATAAAATGGGAAAAGGGGGGTGATTTGGACTTTTATAAGGGGAGGAGATTTTTTATTAATAAAAACACTTTTTTACTTTTTTTTTTTTACATAAACTAGAAGTCCCCCTGGGGGACTTGAATATACACAGCACTGATCTCTCATAGAGATCAATGCTGTGTATATACACAGCAAAGATCGATTACATTGGTCATAGATTGCTTTAGCCTGCTGCAGGCCACAGCAATCTATTGCCGAGTCGGGATCAGCGTTATTGCGATGCTGAGGCCCGGCACGGGCAGAAGAACGGATCTCCCCCCTGCGATCGCATCGCGGGGGGAGATCCGTCCCACTAGACACCAGCGATGTGAAATGTAAAGCACTTCAATGCAGCTGTCAGGTTTGACAGCTGCATTGAAGTGCTTAATTAGCCGGGGCTAATAGAGGCACTGCCCGGCCTGTAGATTGCTGAACACCCCCGCGGCACCATGACGTACCGAGTACATCATGGGTCGCTAAGGGGTTAATCTTGTGCTGGTTGGGGAAAAAAAAAGACACTAAGGGTACAAACCCACACACCGTATACAGTAGATACGCAACAAATATGCAGCAAATACGCAGCAGATTTGTTGGTACAGATTTAATGCTGTGTTCAGTTATTTAGATCTAATTTGCTGCGTTTTTGCTGCGTATCGCAGCAGTAAATACGCTGCGTATACGGTGTGTGGGTTTATACCCTAAGGGTACAAACACACACACCGTATACGCAGCAGATCTGCAGCAGATTTGATGCTGTGTTCAGTTATTTAGATCTAATCTGCTGCGTATTTGTTGCGTATTAGCTGCGTATTGCAGCAGTAAATACGCTGCATATATGCTGTTTGTGCTTATACCCTAAAGGCAGGAAGTCCAAGTCCTCTTTGTATTCACAGTGATTGATTAATGGATGTATTGAGCTGTGACACTCTGTACATGTGTTTGATATCTTTTTTTTTCAACCAGCACAAGACTAAAAATCTGCCTTCAAGGAACTAGACATTGATTTCAAGTATAGCTTTTTTTAAAGCATAATAAAAACTAAATAAATTAAAGAAGTCCCATGAAACTAAAAAGTGACAGGAAGACAGGGGGTGCAGTTACATATTAAAGTATGCTTACCAATCCAGTCTTGCTGACAGCTGCTGGCTCCAACAGCTGCTGGCTCCAACATCATGTACCTGGCTGATGGATTGCCTGCTCAGCCAATCAGTGATTGGGGCGAGACACTGCCCCAGTCACTGACTAACTGAGCAGGCAATGCATCAGCTGGGTCATGATGTGGCAGCTAGAGAAGTCAGGTATGTAACATACCAGGATTGTGTCCAGAAATTACATCCAGCGGTTGTCAGCGAGGCACAGGGACGGGTAAGAAAACTTTAGGTAAGGTGCAAACTTGCTTTATTTCACATCCTCTGTTGATTTCGATTTTGAAAGTTAAAACGACAGTGACACTTTAATGCAATGCAAATTAACCCCTAGGCGACCCTGGACGTACCCGTACGTCCAAGGCCGCCTCCATTTGTTCAGAGCGGGTCCGCGCTCTGAACCACCGCGGTCCTGAGTGCTGCTCGTAGAAGGGTTTACTAGCTGGAGCCCTGCTGTGGTCAGGCAGGGGTTAACTGACGTTGAATTAAAAAACAAAAAAAACAAAACAATTTAACTCAACTCACCTGTTACCCGTTCCCAGTTCTTCACAGAAGTCGGGTGTCGTCTTATACACATGGTATGGTCGCCACATACAGTGGGGGAGCTAAAAAACGTCCGCATCCCCACCGCATGCACCGACTCAAAACGATTAAACTCACCTGTGACCCATTTCTGCCAGCTGTGCGTCCTCCGTCACGTTCCCGGCGCAGGGAGTGTGCATCAGAGGTCCCCGAAGCTCTCCCAGCAGCCAAGCTCAGGGACGCTTGTCTGCCAGGAGAGCTTTGAGAGAATGGCAGAGGCGCTGGAAGTCCCCGAAGCCTCTGTCATACTCCCGAAGCTCTCCCGGCAGCCGAGTGTCTCATCAGAGACACTCGGCTGTTAGGAGAGCTTCGGAGACCTTCGGCGCAGGCAGTGTGCATCACACTGCCTCCGCCGGGAACGTGACGGGGGACACGCAGCTGGCAGAAATGGGTCACAGGTGAGTTTAATCGTTTTGAGTCGGTGCATGCGGTGGGGATGCGGACGTTTTTTAGCTCCCCCACTGTATGTGGCGACCATACCATGTGTATAAGACGACACCCGACTTCTGTGAAGATTTTTTGGGATTAAAAAGTAGTCTTATACGCCGAAAAATAAGGTATATGTGAAGAACCTGGCTGGAATGTATACACCACTGAAAACCTTACCAGCTGCTATCTATCTAAAAACGGTCTAGATCTAGGTCCTATACACTAATATATGTGCTGTGGTACTATTGTGGGAACTCTTGGTCTTATTTATACCAGTAAAACTATTTAATGTGTCTTGTACTATGCAATCTGCACTGCACATACTTTTGTGCATGCTATTTTCATGTATTTTATTGATTATAATTAAATTAAGTTTGCACAATTTTATTTCATATCGGCGTCTGTGAATAATTTTTGCAATTTTGGGGTATTTTTGAGAGAATTATCATCCATCATCAATGTCATTTGGGGCCTATACATGTCCTAACGTAGAGTCAGTTGCCTGGTGTAGGCTTTATAGCTCTTCTTCCACTGTAGACGAAAAGGTTAGAAGCAACTCACTGTTACAAGGTCCTCCATTGGTTCAGACATCTCTACAAAGTTGACAATTAAATATCCTCGACAGGCTCGCCATAACAGACGTTCAAAGGAATTCATACGCCATGGGTGAATGACTCCAGCCATGAAACTGAAATTAAATATTATACGTGAACACAAAATCTAAGTAAACTAAAAAGTGAAGACATTTTTCTTTTTCTTAAATTTTTAGTTTAAAAAACTACAATTGAAACCAGAAATTACATACATTACATAAAAGAGACACATGTGCATGTTTATCTCACTATCTGACATGAAATGATAATAAACTTTTCTCATTTTGGGTCAATAAGGATTACCAAACTTATTTATATTTGCCAAATGTCAGAATATAATGAGAAGATGAAAGAATTTTTCAAGGCATTTTTATTACTGTCTGTTTATAACTGAAAAGTTAAACGTTTACACACATTTTATTAGTATTTGGTACCATTACCCTTAAAGGGGTTATCCACCTAAGAGCAAAAAGATGGAATGCTAGCTGGTGTTAGCAGTGGCGCCGCAATGATGAGGCGACCTGAGTCGTCTGCCTCAGGCGGCGCCACCAGCTGTCATCATGGGGGCGGCATTCAGTGGCAGATTATAATATGGGCAGTTCGGGCGGCCGCCCACATTATAATCTGCCACTGATTGTACCATGTACCGGAGAACCCCGCGCCCGGACAGCATCTGTAATTAGATGCTGGGAGCGGGGGAGACTGTATTCATAAGCGCCGCGTTGTAATAAATCAGCCGTGCAGTGCAGTTACTACAGCGCGCCGCTTATGAATACAGTCTCCCCCGCTCCCAGCATCTAATTACAGATGCTGTTCGGGCGCGGGGGTCTCCGGTACTGGCATTCCACGTCCGTGATCCGTCAGGATCACGGAACGTGGGAATGCAGCCTTAGTCCCCGGGTGATGCGCGGCTGTCCCATCCTGTCCCCGGCAGCGCGTGCATCAGAGAGCTCCCCATGTGCCGGAAGTCACAGCCACAGGCGCACGGGGAGCTCTCTGATGCGCGCACTGTCGGGGACAGGACACCTCCGGCAGCCGCACATCAGCCGGGACCAGACCAGAGAGGCTCGACGTGGGAACGGAGGGTAGGTGAGTTATGTGCTGTTTTTGTTTTATCTGCTGTGCAGGGGGGGGGAACATATATAAGGGAGAGGGAAGAGGGGGACCATCTATAAGGGGGGGGGGGGAGAGGGGGACCATCTATAAGGGGGGGGGGAAGAGGGGGACCATCTATAAGGGGGGGGGAAAGAGGGGGACCATCTATAAGGGGGGGGGAGCATCTATAAGGGGGGGGAGCATCTATAAGGGGGGGGAGCATCTATAAGGGGGGGGAGCATCTATAAGGGGGGGGACCATCTATAAGGGGGGGAAGGGGACCATCTATAAGGGGGGGGAAGGGGACCATCTATAAGGGGGGAAGGGGACCATCTATAAGGGAGGGGGGAAAGAGGGGGATCATCTATAAGGGGGGGGGGGAAGAGGGGGACCATCTATGGGGGGGGACCATCTATAAGGGAGGGGGGAAAGAGGGGGACCATCTATAAGGGAGGGGAGAGGGGGACCATCTATAAAGGGGGGGAGAGGGGGACCATCTATAATGGGGGGGAAAGAGGGGGACCATCTATAAGGGGGGAAGGGGACCATCTATAAGGGGGGAAGGGGACCATCTATAAGGGGGGGGGGGAGAGGGGGACCATCTATAAGGAGGGGGGAAGAGGGGGACCATCTATGGGGGGGGAGGGGGACCATCTATAAGGGAGGGGGGAAAGAGGGGGACCATCTATAAGGGAGGGGAGAGGGGGACCATCTATAAGGGGGGGGGGAGAGGGGGACCATCTATAAGGGAGAGGGGACCATCTATAAGGGGGGGGACCATCTATAAGGGAGGGGGGAGAGGGGGACCATCTATAAGGGGGGGGAGAGGGGGACCATCTATAAGGGAGAGGGGACCATCTATAAGGGGGGGAAGAGGGGGACCATCTATAAGGGGGGGAAGAGGGGGACCATCTATAAGGGGGGGGGAGAGGGGGACCATTTATAAGGGGGGGGGGAAAGCAGGGGCGGTCTTGGCATTTCTGGGGCCCCAAGCAAAGTCATGTCTGGGCCCCCCCCCCCCTCGACACGCATTCCAAAACAATAGACCGCTGTGTGTTGCCCCCAGTAGTATATACCCCTTGTGCGCTACCGCCAGTAATATATACTCCTTGTGTGCTGCCCCCAATAGTATATACCCCTTGTGTCCTGCCCGCAGTAGTATATACCCCTTGTTTGCTTCCCCTAGTATATAGACCCCTGTGTGTTCCCCCAGTTATATATAGCCCCCCGTGTGCTCCCCCAGAAGTATATAGACCTCCTGTGTGCTGTCCCAGTTGTATAGAGACCCCCTGTGTGCTGCCCCCAGTTGTATATACCCCCTGTGTGCTCCCCCACTAGTATACAGGGCCCCCTGTGTGCTCCCTCAGGGGTATTTAGCCCCCCTGTGTGCTCCCCCACTTGGATATAGACCTCCTGTGTGCTCCCCTACTTGGATATAGACCCCTGTGTGCTCCTTCAGTAGTATATAAACCCCCTGTGTGGTTCCACCAGTAGTATATAGACCCTATGTGCCCCACCAGTATTATGTAGACCCCTTGTGTGCTGCCCCAGTAGTATACAGAACCCTGTGTGCTCCCCAGTTATATATAGACCACCTGTGTGCCTCACAAGTAGTATATAGACCCCCTGTATGTTCCCCCAGTAGTATATAGACCCCCTGTGTGCCCCACCAGTAGTATATAGATCCCTGTGTGCTCCCCCAGTAGTATATAGCCCCCCTGTGTGCTCCCCCACTTGGATATAGACCTCCTGTGTGCTCTCCAAGTTGTATATAGACCCCATTCTGCTGCCCCAAGTAGTATATAGACCCCCTGTGTGCTGCCCCCAGTAGTATATAGACCCCTCTGTGAAGCCCCAGTAGTCTATAGCCCCCCTGTGTGCTCCCCCTGTTATACAGTCCCCCTGTATGCTCCCCCCATTTATATAGACCCCCGATGTGCGCTCCCCCAGTTAAACAGACCCCTGTGTGCTCCCCCTCCCATATAGTATATAACACAATAAAACAAACACTTATATTCACCTGGGTCCCTGTGTCTCCTCTTCTCTTCACTCTTGTGGCCGCAGGAAGGGTTTTCCCTGCGATCACAAGAGGCCGCACTCCCCTTGTCCTGGCGCCGATGCTCCAGTGATGTCACTGGAGCGTCAGTGACATCACTCCCCCAGGCCGCACTCCCCTTGTCCTGGCGCCGATGCTCCAGTGATGTCACTGGAGGTGTCAGTGATGTCACTGGAGTGCCGGCACCACAAGGACAAAGCTGCCACCCTGCGGACAAAACCCTTCCTGCGGCCACAAGAGTGACTGATAGGAAGGGGGCCAATGTCTCCCGCCCTGTCAGTGCTGCTGCATGTAACTATGAGCGCTCATTACGAGTGCTCATAGTTACAGTTCAGGTGGCAGCAGCGAGTGGGGCAGCGGCCCTGTCCAGCGGTCTTGAGCACAAGAGCGGGGCGTGGGGGCCCCCCTGGATGTTGGGGGCCCCAAGCGATCGCTTGGGGTGCTTGGTGCCAAAGACCGCCACTGGGGGAAAGAGGGGGACCATCTATAAGGGGGGGAAGAGGGGGACCATCTATAAGGGGGGAAGAGGGGGACCATCTCCTAAAAGATCAGCACCCTCCTCTCCTGACATCCTCTGTGCTGCTGTGACTTCTCCTATAGGATTAGCACCCTCCTCTCCTGACATCCTCTGTGCTGCTGGGACCTCTCCTATAGGATTAGCCCCCTCCTCTCCTGACATCCTCTGTGCTGCTGGGACCTCTCCTATAGGATTAGCACCCTCCTCTCCTGACCTCCTCTGTGCTGCTGTGACCTCCCCTATAAGATCAGCCCCCTCCTCTCCTGACATCCTCTGTGCAGCAAGGGACCAAACATTATGTTTATTGTGGACAGCAGTGGGGGGGGGGGGGCAGTAGTAGTGGATTATAATGTGGGCGGATTTTTTTTTTTTTTTGGGGGGGGGGGGGGGGGACCGTCATCCTATAGTTCGCCTCGGGCAGCAGAGAGGCTAGAATCACCCCTGGGTGTTAGTCACCAAGTCCCCCTGAGCAGTCTCCTACATTTCTAGCTGCTGCCATTCCTGAGTTACACGTTTTTCTAAAAGCCGATCTATAATTTAAATACCAAACTAGATTTCCCACCATGCATCTCCCTGATTACACGCCCCCTTAGCTTTCTTTCCTGCCCACTGCGGTCATTATTATTGCACAGTAAGCACAGGACTGTACTTTTCACAGATTTTGTATCACATCACTTTAATATGTGTTCCATACTAGCTGATGTAGCAGAGCTGACGCGCACATGGTGTAGCTATGTGCTGCACAAAGGGCATCTGTTTGGCGGGGGTGGGGGGTGTAGTGTAAGCTTTGATCTCTGCTTGCTGACTGTGAATGAAAACATTGTAGTTCCATCCAGACTCTAAGAACACCTATAACACTAATAATATGCAGGAGCTGAGAAACCTGCATTCACTGACAGAAAGCGGATATAGAACTATACCTCTTCATATTACGGAAACCTAGGCTCAGTAACACATGTAAGTCTAGCAAAGCAGCACATGGGTATGGAGATGCGTCTGTGCCTGGCATCGGATGGATTCCCCAACAGGATGCTAATATAGAGACCACTCTGCTGCTCTCTATTATCAATCGGTGAGAAAGGATGTATGTATCAGAAAACAATGACTAAGGACCCAGTGGGGTCTGAAACATGTTAGTGTTTGTATGAATTAAAAATAAAGCATTAAAATATAATTGGGAGCTGGAGAGAATTCTTCTACTTTCTTCATTGTAAAATACCCCAGGATCCATGTATGATGGCTGGACATTCCCATCTTGTGTGTATAATTGTTTGTACAGATGAACTAGGAACCCTCAGGTATCTGAAAATAGCACCCAAGGATGAACCAGACTTGTGCAAGCCCACAATTCTCTTACTGATATCTTGGTTGATTTCTTTAGCCTTCCCCATAATGTTAGACAAAGCAGCAGTGTCTTTCAGGTGTGTCTTAAAGGGGTTATCCAGTGCTACAAAAACATGGCCAATTTCTTTCAGAGACAACACAACTCTTGTCTCCAGTTCAGGTGCAGTTTGCAATTAAGCTCCATTCACTTCAATGGAATTGAGCAGCAAAACCCCTGCCCAATCTGGAAACAAGAGTGGGGCTTCCTCTGGAATAAAGTGGCCATGTTTTTGTAGCGCTGCATAACCCCTTTAAAATACATCGACAGTTGTGTCTCTGACTCAGATGTTGCCAACAAATTTCCAAAGACATGACATCATTTTATGGTCTGTCTCAAATTGTTCAAAGGCATAGTAATGTTAGTCTTTGCACAAAAGAATAAGATGAAGTGCGGCAGCTGACCAAAATCAGTTAAAAGATGCTTTATTTGGACATAGAAGGCATCAATAGCAGGTACTATCCACAAATAAACAGAGCGACGTCCGTTTCACGTATAAAACGCTTCTTCTCTGCGATGCCTCCTATGTCCAAATAAAGCATCTTTTAACTGATTTTGGTGGGCTGCCGCACTTCATCTTATCCTTTTGTGCAAAGACTTGTACTGGACTGTTTTCTCAAGCTGAGCACCACCTACGGTAGAGTTACACAAACCAAGGTAGAGTCACGGTGATGTCCAAGTTTGGTTTCCTAAAACTGGGGACAGTGCCAGCATACCATCTTGTGTGAATCATAGTAATTTTAGTGTATGTAAACTTTTGGCTTTACAAAAAGTAAAACAAAATACCTTAACCCCTTAAGGACAGAGCCAATTTAGATTTTTGTGTTTTCCTTTTTTCCTCCTTGTGCTTAAAAGGCCATAGCACTTGCAATTTTTCACCTAGAAACCCACATGAGCCCTTATTTTTTGCGCCACTAATTGTACTTTGCAATGACAGGCTGATTTTTTTCATAAAGTTCACTGCAAAATCAGAAAAAAAAATAAATATGTAGTGAAATTGAAAAAAACAAAAAAACAAAACAACATTTAGTTTATTTAGGGGGTATTTGTTTTTATGCCCTTCGCCCTGGAGTAAAACTGATAGGTTCTATAGGTTCCTCAAGTCGTTACGATTACAACGATATGTAACATGTATAACTTTTATATAATGTGATGGCTTGTAAAAAATTCAAACCATTGTTAACAAATATATGTTCCCTAAAATCGCTCTATTCCCAGGCTTATAGCGCTTTTATCCTTTGGTCTATAGGGCTGTGTAAGGTGTTATTTTTTGCACTATGATGTGTTCTTTCTATCGGTACCTTGATTGCGCATATGCGACTTTTTGATAGCTTTTTATTACAATTTTTCTGGATTTGATGCGACCAAAAATGTGCAATTTTGCACTTTGGGATTTTTTGGCGCTTACGCCATTTACCGTGCGAGATCAGGAATGTGAGAAATTAATAGTTCGGGCGATTACACACGCGGCGATACCAAACATGTTTATTTATTTATTTTTATTTATAACATGGGGGTGATTCAAACTTTTATTAGGGGTGGGGGCTTTTTATTAACAACAACACTTTTTTTTTTTTTTTTTTTACACTTATACTAGAAGACTCCGTATATGCACACTGATCTCTCATTGAGATCTATGCTATATAGTTATACAGCATAGATCAATGAGATAGGCACTGGATTGCTTCTGGCTTCTCCAGCCGGAAGCAATCGAGTGCTGAGCCAGGATCAGCGCCATTACGGTGCAGACACCTGGTCGGTGCAGACGTGTGGATCGCTCCACCAGGACAACGTACCGGGGGGGCGATCCACCCCACTAGACACCAGGGATCCGCTGCAACTAGCAATCAGATGCAGCTGTCAACTTTGACAGCTGCTTCTGATTACTTGATTAGCAGGCACGTCGATTGGACAATGCCCGCTAATAGCTACATGTGGCAGTTCAGAGCGGGGTCGCCCGGCGGCCCCGCTGTGAACTCCCTTAACGACCGCAGGGTGTAAATATACGCCCTGTGTCGTTAAGGGGTTTTAATGATCACTCTCATTATTCTGGTATTTGACAAATATAAACAATTATAGTAATCCTAAGTGAACTAAAATGGTAAGGTTTACACTAGAGAGGTTTCAAATAACCCCAACATCCATTTACTCTCAACCAGACTGTAAACTTACCCTGTCTAGACGTATATTGACTGTGGACAATCAGGGTCGCATCTGCCATGAGGACTTTACCTCAGACAGCAGATCATGTCCCTTGAGAGAGCGGCACCAGCCGCCCCTGCACAGCGAGTGTCTGCTCACTCCACAAATATTCCCTAGCACGCTACACTGATATTGTACCGCTTAAAGCAATATGTCTGCGGAAGCTGGGACTCCAGCCTGGTACCAGACTCCCTGCTTCTGCACAATAAAGGCGCCCCTGCTGTCAGCTGTGTCTGTGCCTTATAAGAGTGCAGACACAGCTAACAGGAGGCATAGACCAGTGAGCAATAAGCTCTCTGCTCTGTGTCATTCACTTCTAGTTTGCAGGCTGTGTTAGGCCTGCGATCTAGAAGTGATCTGGAGCAGCCAGTATTGTCTCCAGTACTAGTACTGTTAGATCATTAACCCCTTAGCGACCCATGACGTATCTGATACGTCATGGTGCCGCTCGGGGTGTTCAGAGCGGGGTCCCGCCGGGACCGCGCTCTGAACGGCGCTAATCCCGGCTGACACGTGCAGCCGGGCAGTGCCTCTATTAGCCGGCGCGGGTCCCGTTGCCCCGCCGGCTAATTAAGCCTCTAAGTGCAGCTGTCAAACCTGACAGCTGCACTTAGAGGCACTGCGCCGCACGTCCCTGGTGTCTAGTGGGACGGATCTCCCCCCCGCGATGCGATCGCGGGGGGGGGGGGGGGGGGAGATCCGTTCTTCTGCCCGTGCCGGGCCTCAGCGTCGGAATGACGCTGATCCCGGCTCGGCAATAGATTGCTATGGCCTGCAGCAGGCCATAGTAATCTATGACCGATCTAATCGATCTTTGCTCTATGAGAGATCAGTGCTGTCTATATACAAGTCCCCCAGGGGGGCTTCTAGTTACAGTAAAAAAAAAAGTAAAAAAGTGTTTTTATTAATAAAAAATCCCCTCCCCTAATAAAAGTCCAAATCACCCCCCTTTTCCCATTTTATAAATATAAATTAATAAATAAATAAACATATTTAGTATCGCCGCGCGCGTAATCGCCCGAACTATTAATTAATCACATTCCTGATCTCGCACGGTAAACGGCGTCAGCGCAAAAAAATTCCAAAGTGCAAAATTGTGCATTTTTGGTCGCATCAAATCCAGAAAAAATGTAATAAAAAACAATCAAAAAGTCGTATATGCGCAATCAAGGTACCGATAGAAAGAACACATCATGGCGCAAAAACTGACACCTCACACA
Source organism: Dendropsophus ebraccatus (assembly GCF_027789765.1). Classification (NCBI taxonomy): domain Eukaryota; kingdom Metazoa; phylum Chordata; class Amphibia; order Anura; family Hylidae; genus Dendropsophus; species Dendropsophus ebraccatus. Next base: position 82,577,995 of record NC_091461.1, read on the forward strand.
GCCCCATAGACCAAAGGATAAAAGCGCTATAAGCCTGGGAATGGAGCGATTTTAAGGAACATATATTTGTTAACAATGGTTTGAATTTTTTACAGGCCATCCGATACAATATAAGTTATACATGTTATATATCATAGTAATCGTAACGACTTGAGGAACATGCATAACAAGTCAGTTTTACCATAGGACGGACGGCGTAAATGCAAAACTCCCCGAAATCAAAACAAATTCGTTTTCTTTTTCAATTTGACAGCGCAAATGATTTTTTTCCGGTTTCGCAGCATATGTTATGGAAAAATAATGCCTGTCATTGCAAAGTACAATTGGTTTCGCAAAAAATAAGCGCTCATATACGTCTCTAGGTGAAAAAATGCAAGCGCTATGGACTTTTAAACTTAAAATGGAATAAGCAAAAGCGCAAAAACGAAAATAGGCTTTGACCTTAAGGGGTTAAAGAGTCACTGTTGAGAATTTTTTTTTTTTTTTGCAGAAATCAATAGTCCAGGTGATTTTAACAAACTTTGTAATTGGGTTTATTAGCCGAAAAATTTATTTTTATCATGAAAAAGCAGTTTGAAGCTCTCCTCCGGTCTTCACTGTTCTATTATGGAGAGAGGGAAATCAAACACCGAAACAGGACAACAAAGAGTTAATCTACAAATACATCACCTGATATTTCCTCTGACAGTCGGCACTGACCTCTCTGACCTCTGAAAACAATGTCACACAGCTCTGTGTTTGTGTAATCCTTTGTTCTACGCTCTCTGCTGCCGGCTAACTCCCTCCTCCCTCCTTCCCCTCTCTATAGAACAGATACAGGTTGTGTCTGATGCAACAAGTCATAATTTCCTGATATTTTGCAGTGGATGACAGAAAGGAGGGAGGGGGACCTGGGAAAAGGTCCACAAAGGGCGTTGGAGGGTGAGGTGCAGAGGATGTATTAATGGGGGATGGTGCTCCCTGGAGGTGCAAATGGTCTGAGTGCAGGATTGTTTACAGGCAATTTAGCCATTTGATATATTGTTGCATATACTCAGTACCATTGATTTACAAACAAGCACTTTGCACTTTATGGTATATGAATTGAACCAATTGGAAATCCACTAATTTATCTACTTTTGTTTCCTCCGGGTTTTTGTGTAATACAATAGGATTGAAAGTGTATGTTGTTACGATCCCCTGCACCTATTGTTTTTAAACCCTTAAGCTGGGTTCACACACTGTATACTTCAGGCAGTATTTGGTCCTCAAGTCAGGTCCTCATAGCAACCAAAACCAGGAGTGGATTGAAAACACAGAAAGGCTCTGTTCACACAATGTTGAAATTGAGTGGATGGCCGTCATATAACGGTAAATAACTGCCATTATTTCAATATAACAGCCGTTGTTTTAAAATAACAGCAAAAATTTGCCATTAAATGACGGCCATCCACTCAATTACAACATTATGTGAACATAGCCTTTATGTGTTTTCAATCCACTCCTGGTTTTGGTTGCTATACAGCCTCACAAATACAGCCTCAAATATACATAGTGTGAACCCAGCCTTAAGGTCAAAGCCAATTTTCGTTTTTGCGCTTTTGCTTTTTCCATTTTATGTTTAAAAGTCCATAGCGCTTGCATTTTTTCACCTAGAGACGTATATGAGCGCTTATTTTTTGCGAAACCAATTGTACTTTGTACTGACAGGTATTATTTTTCCATAAGATATGCTGCGAAACCGGAAAAAAATCATTTGCGCTGTCAAATTGAAAAAAAAAAAAAACGAATTTGTTTTGATTTCGGGGAGTTTTGCATTTACGCCGTTCGCCCTATGGTAAAACTGACTTGTTATGCATGTTCCTCAAGTTGTTACGATTACAATGATATGTAACATGTATAACTTTTATATTATGTGATGGCCTGTAAAAAATTCAAACCATTGTTAACAAATATATGTTCCTTAAAATCGCTCCATTCCCAGGCTTATAGCACTTTTATCCTTTGGTCTATGGGGCTGTGTGAGGTGTCATTTTTTGCGCCATGATGCGTTCTTTCTATCGGCACCTTGACTGCGCAAATACGACTTTTTCATCGCTTTTTATTCCATTTTTTCTGGATTTGATGCGACCAAAAATGCGCACTTTTGCACTTTGGAATTTTTTGGCGCTGACGCCATTTACTGTGCGAGATCAGGAATGTGATTAATTTATAGTTCGGGCGATTACGTGCGCGGCGATACCAAACATGTTTATTTATTTATTAATTTATATTTATAAAATGGGAAAGGGGGGGTGATTTGGACTTTTATTAGGGGAGGGGTTTTTTCTATTAATTAAAACACATTTTTACTTTTTTTTTTACATAATCTAGAAGCCCGCCTGGGGGACTTGTATATAGACAGCACTGATCCCTCATAGAGATCAATGCTGTGTATATACACAGCAAAGATCATTGTAATCGGTGATAGATTGCTATGGCCTGCTGCAGGCCATAGCAATCTATTGCCGAGCCGGGATCAGCGTCATTCCGACGCTGAGACCCGGGCCGGCCAGAAGAACGGATCTCCCCCCCCCCTCCCCCACGATCGCATCGCGGGGGGAAGATCCGTGCCACTAGACACCAGGGACGTGCAGTACAAAGCACTTCAATGCAGCTGTCAGGTTTGACAGCTGCATTGAAGTGCTTAATTAGCCGGCGCGGGTCCCGGCTAATAGAGGCACTGCCCGGCGGGACCCCGTTCTGAACACCCCCCGCGGCACCATGACGTACCAGGTACGTCATGGGACGCTAAGGGGTTAATTATCCTTTGTGTATATGTTGTTTTTATGGGATTACTTTGGGATTCATGAATTAATAAAGAATTTACGTTCTGGTTATAGCAATTTGGTTATGACAATTGCTTGATTTAAAATGATAAAGGTTTTTTTTTCTTTGGTAGTGTTTTTAAATGCAGATAATGGCATATTTGCCTAATAAACCCAATTATAAAGTTTCTTAAAGGAGACCTGTCACCCCCCGTGCCAGGGGTGACAGGCTCCCGACCCCAGCTAGATCCCCTTATACTGACCTTATCTCGCCAAGTCCCGGGACTGAGATATCCTGGTCAGAAGCCGGCACGCGCGCTGTGGAGATAGGCCCGGCATCCATAGAGAATGAATGGAGCTGGACTCATCTCTGTAGCGCGCGCATGTCTCCATTCATTCTCTATGGATGCCGGATCTATCTTCACAGCGCGCGCGCCGACTTCTGACCAGGATATCTGCATCCTGCGACCGGCTCCGGGAGCGGGACTTTGCGAGATGAGGTCAGTATAAGGCTGCATTCCCACGTTCCGTGATCCTGACAGATCACGGACGTGGAATGCATGTACCGGAGTCCCCCCGCGCCCGGACAGCATCTGTAATTAGATGCTGGGAGCGGGGGAGACTGTATTCATAAGCGCCGCGCTATAGTAATAGCACCGTGCAGCTGATTCATTACAGCACGGCGCTTATGAATACAGACTCCCCCGCTGCCAGCATCTAATTACAGATGCTGTCCGGGCGCGGGGGGACCCCGGTACATGCATTCCACGTCTGTGATCCGTCAGGATCACGGAACGTGGGAATGTAGCCTAAGGGGAACTAACTGGGGGTCGGGGGCATGTCACCCCAGCACGGGGGGTGACAGGTCCTATTTAAAATCGCCTGGACTATTGATTTCTGCGGAAAAAAATTCACGACAGTGACTCTTTAAAGCAGTGTAGTGGTAGTCACTAGGTGGAGGTGATGATATGTGATCACTCTGTGGCGTATTATTTGGTGTTTATATGATGTTGATATCAGTATAGTGGGCTTTGTTCAGGAGCAGTATGATGGCAATATGTATAGTGATTATGTCTCATGTAAAATTTCCTTACTTTGATTTTCAGAGGGGGGGGGGGGAGCGCTATTTAAGTTCTTGCCTCAGGAAGCATAAAACATGGAATCGGCCAGGTGGACAATAATCAAATCATGAATATGGGGATTGTTTTTGTTGTTACTTTATGTGGCCAACTATTGAGTACATCTATGATCTAATTGTTTGATTACATATTCTTTTTTCTAATGACTCTCCACCTCCACAAGGTTCATTTATTTTTTTAAATAACCTTAATTTCTATATTGTTTCCACATTACATTTTTCCATTTTTTTTACATTTTTAAATTTTTCTTTTTTTCAATTCTACCATTTTTTGTATTTTTCCTTTCAATAATTTTTTTGATATTTTAATTTTTTTTTCCCTTTTGCAACTACATTTTTCATCTACTGTTATTTTATTACAATATGACATACCCTATACGGTACATTCTACCTGATATTAGTCTGCCTGTCTCCAATGTAAATAGATTTGTAATCATTTAAGTGTGTCTAGCCTTGAGGACCTTTTGCACATATTTTAGTTCGGCATTTAGTTTTAGTTTAGTTTCTTTGTTTGCTTTCAGGGGTATATGAAAGTTTTAGGTTAAACTCGCCAGATACCTCTATCTTTCTTAGCATTTGACCTCACACTACTCTTTGGTTGACAAAATTTAGGTCTTAAGTAATATTTGTCCAATCTACATAATATGGATACCCAATTCATGTATAATGTCCCTATTAATTCTTTAAAATAGGCTTTAAGGCTTGTGTACATTTACATGTTTTAGGGTGCAAATCAGAGGTAATATTGGTTAAGGGGGTGTGGCTGATCCCGGGCCAAGACAGGCAGGGGCCCCACTGAAAACTATACCAGTAGCCGACAGCCTTAACACACGTGTATTGGCCCTAGTGGTCCCTACAGCCAGCTTTAAGTGCTGCACTTGGACATTTACCAGTATGCACTCATAAGGAGCACATAAAAGTAAATGCCATTGTGTGATTGACAAAGCAAGAAGCCATTGTCTCCCTGCCATGCCAACCACTCTTCTGGCCGCAGGCAGCATTCTGCCTCCAGTCACAAGAGACCACTCTTCCCCAGTGCTCTTGCATACAAGTGATGTCACACAGTGGAAAAGACAGAGGCGATAGAGGCAATGGCGGAAGACTGAAGTGCTGGAGGCATGCCTGCAGGGGGGGTAGAAGGCTAAATATTGGGAGGATATTCAAAGTGGAGGATGAGGATGCCATCTATGGGGTGGTTTGGGGAGGGCGTGCTGGCTAACTGACAGGAAGGTGTGGACCCTAAGTTACAGACAGCACTACAGACATGCATCTGTAGCTGCCCACAATTGCACAAACCCATTCATAGGTCAATGGTGATCCATGCCACAATTACGGTCCATACTAGGGTCAGTCTGCATTTAGAAATTACCAATGTGTAAACCTGACCTAAGTAGTGAGGTCAGTTTTTTTTAACCTCATTCAAAGCTTTCACTACTTTCAAAGCTAGCACTGAAATTTGAGCTATGAACAGCTCAAGAAAGAACCTTGTACTTTTACGACCATAAAAATTTAACTGAATGGTATTTAGCAGCCATGTTTCCACGGAGTTTACTGCTAGCTCTTTTTTATTTATTTTTTTAATTTGTGTTTTAGGCTATGTTCACACTATGTAAGTTTCTCTGAAGTCACGGCCGTTGTTGCAACGGCTATGATCTCTGCGGTACTTACGTAGTGCTGCAGGCTGAGGGAATCCCGGCCGGAGCGTATACAAATGGTATACACTCCGGCCGGGATCATTAGCGGCGCCGCAAGAAACTGACATGTCGGCCGGGTTGATCTTTTCAGATACTGGCTGATCTTTTCCAAGATTATTGAAAACACAAGGAAATATCTACTTTTTGTTTTTTTTAAAGGTACACATTACAATATGTAGTTTTTGCACAATAGGAGCTTTTAAGAATTTAAAATCTTTACATAATTACATAGTGGGATGGAAAGAGACACATTTTCATTAAGTTCAACTAAGAGAGCAGATGGATGGAAAAATTCTACATTTCTACATACGTATTACTGTTATTTTGTTCTGATCCCTATCACAGGCCCATAAGGATATAAGGTACAACTTAAGCCGGTTATCCTGTCAGCACATTTTTTACAGTGGTAGGAAACCATTTTTTTTTTTTGGTGTCGACACTAGATGCTACTTCTAACTCACCTAACTCGAAGGTCTTGTCTGGAGGCTACTGTAGGGTCAATCAAAGGGTCAGTATCCACTCGTTCTCTCCAAGACTCAGACTCTGGCTATTAAAAAAAAAAAAAAAACAAGAGTTATATTCACAAACAAATAAATATATAAACAAAAATTAAATACTAGAAAAGGAGAAGAGGTAGTGGGGCTCTCTATAGAAATGAAACTGAGGTCAATGGTCGACCCTGTACTAGGGGTATGAGGCTTAAAAACTAAAAATAAAGGAGTGTGACCAATCCTCAAAGGTGCATCAGAAAAAATTACATATATATTTATTTTCAATAAAATAAAGAGATTAAGATGTATTCAGTGGTTAAGATTTAAACAAATGAAATACAAAATATATAAAAACATACAAGAAAATGTACAATTTTAGCATAAAAGTGATGTAACCACTGGGCCCAGATGGTGTATCAATTTGTGTTAGTAGGCTGGTATTGCAATACGGGCAGCTGTTATGCAAATAGTACATGGATCGTACTCTATTCAAATATATCCATTCATCTTATAGGTATATCACATGTGTTAATTTGTTTCGTTAGTATATGGAATGTCCCGGTGGAGTACAACACCTCACACCGGTTCAGGATTGCAGCGATAACGGGCAAGTATACCTTCTGACCGGTCAGATGTTCTGTGACCTTTAGTGCGCCAGATGCCGTTCTGCCTTACAGAGTCGCAGTCTTGTGCAATCGATGTAGACAAGAGTGTAGAGGCCGTGCCGTTCTCAGGTTCACAATTGCTGGATCGCAGTTGCTAGATTGTTGGACTCTGTGAGGCCGCGCTGTATGCAGCGGTGTTCTGGTTAGTGGCTGCTGCAAGTGGGAGTTGCACTGAGATGAGCAGTGCCGAGCTCCGTGCTGCGCGGGAAGTCTTCCTGTCAATCACAGGGTAAGCAGTCTTTCGCCGGTATGGTATTCCGGACAGAGTGAATGAATGTGAAATATGGAATATAGAATGTTGTATGGCAGTTTTCTAGACGCGTTTCAAGGCAAGCCAGGGCCTCTTCCTCAGTAGCTATTACAGACCATGCGGTATCGGTCCGTTTTATAAGAGATCATTTTTCAAAAGATGTTTTACATTTTTTTGTGTACTTTATTGAATGGTATGATAATTTTGGACACATTGTCAGTTTTGGCTTCTCTTGTTCTTATTTGGAAAAATTCTTCTCTATTCTGTTGACGTATTGTGTTCAGGGATTTAGTAAGTAATTCCTTTGGATAGTTTTTCTCAGTGAACTTTTTTGTTCTTGGGCTTCTCAGTTTTTCTAAGTGAACTTTTAAGTTCTTGGGCTTCCATCTCAAACTGACTGGTGTAAGTGCAATTTCTCTTAAGGCGACGGTACTGACTAGCAGTAATGTTCAGCAGCCATCTTGGCAGATGGCAGCTTGAGAAGAGAATAAAACTGTTCTTGGATGTGGGTTTATGATAGGTGCTGCACACAAGTTTGGGATAGTCGACAGTTATCAGCAAATCCAAAAATTCTACCCTTTGGTGACTGATAGATGGTGTGAGTGTAATGTTATAGTTATTGTTGTTGAGGTGTGAAACGAAGGATTCGAGGTCGACCACCGACCCGCGCCGAATGAGAACGATGTCATCGATATACCTTCTCCATAGCACCAGATCCGCTCCCAGCCTGGGCATGATGGTGTGTTCCTCCCACATGGCCATGAAGAGGTTGGCATAGCTGGGAGCGAATCTGGTGCCCATGGCGTTACCAGTGGTCTGCAGGTAGTGGTCTCCCTCGAAAAAGAAATAGTTATGGGTTAGAATGTATTGTATTGTTTTCGATAATATCTTCCATTTTACTTGATTTTATCTCATTTTATCTACATTTATGAAACATCAACTATTATCTTTTAATAACATGACAACGCGAGTCTAGGAGTGGACGTGTGGTATTGTAACAGGACATCCTAATAACATTAGCAGGTCACCTGCTGTGGGAGGAGGAGCATGAAGCGTGAGTGAGCGTCACGCTGCCTAGCAGGACCGTGGCGTGTATGGATTCCCTCTCCTTGTGTTTGATGGGCTAGGGAACCACGAGGGCGGCTATCGCGAGAAAGGTGTGCGGGCTTACAGGTACGAATCTCCTGAGAGCTGAGTCGGCGCTTGTGGAGTTGAGAGCGGTGCCGCTCCGGTGTCAATAGTGCCGCGGGCGGGAGCGGAAGACGAGTTGGAGTGAGAGGCTCGGTGCAGCATCCGCAGTAAGGAGATTGAAAGCTGCGGGACTCGTGCAGGCTTGCCGGGCTCCCTGTGAGTGCAACAGCTCGGAACTGAAAAGTCAGCGGAAGCCTCCGGAGGTGAAGGGCTGCCGGTATCTGGGACGCGGTCGGCACTAGCGAGAGCGGTGTTTCACGGCGGCCACAAGCAGGTGGTCCGGGAAGCTAACGGAGGTCTCTGGCGTAGAGGTGGACGTACACCGCACTGTCCGAGGGAGTGGAGTGAGCAAGTCTCCTAGGAGAAGTTCGCATGAGAGGTGCTGGGCATCGGCTCATAGGAGGGTAACTAACGGTATCCGTGACATAACCCAGACCCTGAGAGCTGTGCCTGAAAGAGAGCCCCAATGTTTGGTTTAGTAGCCGCTTGCCTTAATTCATACTAACTTTTTTTCAGTTAAAAACTGCGAGTGACTGAGTAACTGCGGTAGTATCCCTGAACCGGCAGAGTATGCAATGTACTAATGTACTAACCTGTTAATTATTGGAGTATGGCTTTCTAATTGAACATCAGAACTGTATGATAAATGCCCTAACAGCAGGATATTGTCATGGATTAACACAGAGGACGTTTTTTTCCATTGCAGTGACTTCTCCCTGAAATATGATGAACTTAAACCCCTTTTAGAGTTTGAGACACTGTTTTCCCTCCTTCTTAAGGTTTATGGATAAGGTCCCTTTGCAGTGTCTTTCCATGAACTGATGAACTAAGTGCATTGCATAGATGAATATCCAAGTACATGTTCAGACAGGACTAAGGGAGTGCGTTTTCTCTACTCTTTTTTTCCTTTTTTTTGCGTTCTATATGCCTTTCCTTCTCTTCTACCTTTCATGCTTTATAGAAATATTTTCTCTGTTCACTTGCAATATCTTAAATAATTTATCAAGCACTTCGATATCTATGCTTCTTACATAAATCTAGAGACGAGTAAAACAAGTGCATTAAAGAATCCACTCCACAGCAGACGTCCCACAGTTTGTCTAAAACTGGGAGTCCAACCTCCACCCTCTCTCTCTTCTGCATATGATCTCTTATAAAACGGACCGGTACCGCATGGTCTGTAATAGCTACTGAGAAAGAGGCCCTGGCTTGCCTTGAAACGAGTCTAGTAAACTGCCATACAACATTCTATATTTCACATTCATTCACTCTGTCCGGAATACCATACCGGCTAAAGACTGCTTACCCTGTGATTGACAGGAAGTCCTCCCGCGCAGCACGGAGCTCGGCACTGCTCAACTAAGTGCAAATCCCACTTGCAGCAGCCACTAACCAGAACACCGCTGCACACAGCGTGGCCTCACAGAGTCCAACAATCCAGCAACTGCGATCCAGCAACTGTGAACCTGAGAACGGCACGGCCTCTACGCTGTTCATTCTACATCGATTGCACAAGACCGTGACTCTGTAAGGCAGAACGGCGTCTGCCGCACTACAGGTCACAGGACATCTGACCGGTCAGAAGGTATACTTGCCCGTTATCGCTGCAATCCTGGACCGGTGAGAGGTGTTGTACACCGACAGTTTTCTTATTTAAGTTATTGAAACTCCTCTGAGACATTTTATATACTAACAAGATAAATCGATGCAAAAGGCTATAGAAGTAAAGGAGTTGACAATTTCTATGAAAGAGGCTGATATAATTCTAATAAGGAAGCCAGATAAGGATCCAACAATGGTAGAGTCATATAGACCCATCTCATTATTAAATGTAGATATTAAGCTGTATGCTAGGGTGTTGGCAAACAGACTAAAAAAGGTTATAGCTGACTTAGTCCATCCGGATCAGTGTGGCTTTATGCCAGGGCGCGTGATTCAGCAAAATATTTTGAGAGTGTTTCATAATTTGCAGAGGGGGTCAGAGGCGAGCTCCCACTCCATCCTGTCATTAGACGCGGCTAAGGCGTTTGACAGGGTGGAGTGGGAGTTTCTGTGGGAAACCCTAAGGAAGTTTGGTTTGGGGGAGGGTTATATAAATATGATAAAATTGCTGTATAATAAACCGACTGCCAGGGTTCTGGTGAATGGGGAGCGCACAAAGGGATTTGAGCTGGGGAGGGGAACCCGGCAAGGGTGCCCTCTCTCCCCGATGTTATTTGCATTGGCACTTGAACCTCTAGCGATCCTCATAAGGGAAGATGAGCAGATCAGGGGCTTCGGGGTAAAGGGAAGAAAGGATAAGTTGAATATGTATGCGGACGATATGTTAATTTTCCTGGAAACCCCGGAGACCTCTTTAAAACATGTGATGGATCTGATCGAACAGTTTGGTGGATATTCGGGGCTAATGTCCATTATAATGCCTCTATCAGGGCCTTTGTGCTCGTTGTCGGGGGCAACTTATCTAGATGTGAAGGTTTTACAGGAAGGAGATAAGTTTTCAAATACTTAGGCATAAATATTACAAATAAGATCTCTGAATTCCAGGAAAGAAATGTAAAGCCTTTAATCCAATCCCTAAAAAACAAAATAGAAATATGGATAGATTTAATAAAAACAAGGGTAGATAGAATGATGCTGGCCAAAACGGTCATACTCCCAAAAATATTATATATATTTGATGCAACACCAGTATGGATTGAGAAACACACTTTAAAAAAATAGATGTCCTAATGAACTGCCTAATTTGAGGGAGAAAGAGAGTAAGGATAAAGCTTGATTATTTTTCTTTACCAGCAGATAAGGGTGGTTTTTCGTTTCCATGTATTAGATTATATTTTTTGGCATCGCAGTTTAATTTGTTAAGGTGTAGGAGTAATTTTGATTTATTACAATGGTTAGTGGGGGAGGTAGAGGGACAGCAGGATGATTTGTTGGAGGTACTGGAGACTGGTCTCCTGGAAGACAAGAAATGGGAGTCATATCCATCGGTACAAACGCTAACTAAGACGTGGAAGGAACTTAAGACCATTAGTGGATTAAGAACATCCTTGGAGTTCACCCCTCTGTGGTATAATAAGAACTTAGTAGAGATAGGGAAAATGGAGAGACTAAGGTGGTGTGAAAAGGCAGGGATAAGTAAAGTAAGAGATGCGTTTCATCTGGGTCAATTGAAAACATGGGATTGTCTGAAGAGTGAGTTTGGGTTGGATGATAGGGCCTGGTTAGAATACTTAAATCTCTCCCATGCAGTGAAACATACAGAAAATATAGAGGTTTTCAAGGTAGGAACTATGCCAGATATTATAAAAATTATAAAGGAAGACCTGGTGCGGAAGAGAGGATTATCCAAAATATACGGTAAACTGAGGGAATGTGTATTAGAGAAGGGAAATCTAAATAGAGGTAGGCATCAGTGGGAGGAGGGTATAGAAGGATTAGATGAAGGTAAATGGAACTTCATTATGGGAAATATAAAGAAGATCTCAAAAAACATTAGTCATCGTATGGTACAATTTAATATTGTTAGGAGAGTTTATTACACACCGGAATTTTTGTTTAAGATAAAGAAGCGAGATACGTCAGAGTGTGTGAGATGTGGCAGGGAGCAGGCGGGTTGGTTACATCTGATGTGGCCATGTCCTCGCATTCAGGAGTTTTGGGTGAGTGTGTTTCAGAAGATAGAAAATGATATAGGTATTAAGGGCCCTTTCTCTCCTGCCACATGTTTGTTAGGTGAAGATTCACAATATATAGGAAAAAAAAAAGGAAAGAAATGAATGAGAGTCTTTTTGTGGCAAGGCTGCAAATAGTTAAAAAATGGATGTCAATATTACCTCCAACGATCAAGGAATGGGAGAATGCAATTACACTATTTAGGAAATATGTAGGATGAGGTGGTGTTTATTTATTTATTTATTATATTTTTTTACTTATTCAGGTATCTATATTTCTTTTTTTTTTTTTTCTCTCCGGACTAGGGGGGTGGGGGGTGGGGGGTGGTAGGAGATAAGATAATCGGGTAATAATGGTAAGAGGAATGTCTGTAGAAGTCATAAGATGGAAATTAAATTGCATATGTAACAGGGGGTGCTCTCTCTGGGGCCCGAGCGGTATAATGGTTAGTTAGATTGGGAGTTAGGTGTTAACTGGGAGGGAGGGCTGGGTGGGGGGGACCCCCCTGGTGGTGGACGCACAGGTAAAATAAAAGAGAAGTAAAAACAGGAAAAGGAGAGAAGGTAGGGCAATGGCCTGTGATGTATGAGGAACTCGGCTGGTTTGGATTGAGGAATTAGCCATTGATGCTATATGATAAAGTAAAGATCTTTGTAGAAAGAAATAACAGAAATTCACTACCGGTTTGTGTGGAAATGGAAGTGGTGAGTCCGATATTATAGATATGGGATAAACCACAAGCGTGTGTGTTGTGTAAAACTTTACCTCTGGGGCAGAAAATGTCAGTTGGCTTGGATGCCCTAGAGAGGGTTGGGTGATGATTGAGATAAGATGGTAGTGTAATATTGACTGCCCTTGTAATTAGGGTATGACAGATATAACTCTATGTGGATTGGAAACAGGAGGAAGGATGAAAAGAAGAATATTGTTATACATCGGTGGCTCTCCAGTTGTGTAGGTTCTGTGCGGCACCGCTGGGGGGATTACCCGTCAGCCTAGCCTAGGATAATTAGGGTAGATAGAATAGTTGGTAGATAGGGAAGGGGATTACGGGATTAGTATGGAGGACAATATAATTTGGGGCTCGGGCACCGGAGGGGCAACTACTCTGAAGAAGATAACAGTGTATAAATGTTATGTATATGGACTTTCTATTTACAAAGGCGGGGGTGGGGGTAATGGAGGTAAAGAATTAAGGAAGATTGTATTGGGGTCATACTGGTTTTTTGTTTTCCATACCCTTTTTTGTACTGTCATATAGAAAAATAAAGATCAATCGATACATGTGATGTACTATTAGGATGAACTGAGAAAAACTTTATATCCACTCATTGATACTCCACCGGGACATTTCATATACTAACAAAACAAATTAACACATGTGATATACCAATAAGATGAATGGAGATATTTGAACAGAGTACGATCCATGTACTATTTGCATAACAGCTGCCCGTATTGCAATACCAGCCTACTAACACAAATTGATACATCATCTGGGCCCAGTGGTTACATCACTTTTATGCTAAAATTGTACATTTTCTTGTATGTTTTCTTATATTTTGTATTTCATTTGTTTAACCCTTTGAGGACCAGGCCCAAAATGACCCAGTGGACCGCGCAAATTTTGATCTTAGTGTTTCCGTTTTTCCCTCCTCCCCTTCTAACAGCTCTAGCACTCTCAGTTTTCTATCTACAAGCCATGTAAGTGCTTGTTTTTTACAGGAATAGTTGTACTGTGTAATGGCGTCATTCATTTTACCATAACATGTATGATGGAATTCCAAATATATTATTTATGAAGATATAAATAGGTGAAATCGTAAATAAGAATGCAATATGGTAACGTTTGGGGGGTTCCTGTGTCTACGTAATGCACTATATGGTAACAGCGACATGACACTATTATTCTATAGGTCAGCCCGAACACAACCATATGCAGGTTACACAGATTCTCTAATGTTATATATCTATTTTTTTATGAAATCCTTTTTTTTGGCAATTAAATATTAATAAAATGGGCCTATTGTGACGCTTATAATGGTTTTATTTTTTCACCTACGGGGCTGTATGGGGTGTCATTTTTTCCGCCATGATCTCTAGTTTTTATTAATACCATATTTGTGAAGATCGCACGTTTTGATCACTTTTTATTGATTTTTAAAATATATAATGTAACATAAAATCGGTAATCTGCGCACTTTCCCCTCTTTTCGTGTACGCCGCTAACCGATCACAATGACGCTTGTTATATTTTAATAGATCGGACAATTACGCACGCTACGGTATATTATATGTTTATCTATTTATTTATTTTTATATGTTTTATTTATATAATGGGAAAGGGGGGTGATTTAGACTTTTATTGGGGGAGGGGCTTTGGGGTAGTGTAATAGTGATTTGAACTTTTTTTTTTTACACTTTTGAAGTCCCTTTGGGGGACTTCTACATTCACTACTTTGATTTCTACACTGATGAATGCTATGCCATAGGCATAGCATTGATCAGTGTTATCGGCGCTCTGCTCATTGAGCCTGCCTGTGCAGGCTCAGTGTAGCAGATCGCCGATCGGACCGCACGGAGGCAGGTAAGAGACCTCCGGCAGTCCGTTTCAACGATCGGGACCCCCGCAGTCACACTGCGGGGGTCCCGATCGGTAAGTGACAGGGGACTCCCCCTGTCACTTACACTTAAAGAGGTTACACTTACACTTTAAGGGGTTAATGACACGCGGCAGAGCGATCGCTGCAGCGTGTCATTACCGGTGAGGTCCCGGCTGCTGTTTGCAGCAGGCCCCCACCTGCTATGAAGCGCGCTCCGCTCCGGAGCGCACTTCATAGCGGGAGAAACACCCAGGACGTAAGGTTACGTCATGGGTCGTCTGGGGACAGACTTCCATGACGTAACCCTACGTCCAGGGTCGTCTAGGGGTTAAAGTGTCACTGTCGTGAAAATTTTTTTTGCAGAAATCAATAGTCCAGGCGATTTTAAGAAACTTTGTAATTGGGTTTATTATCCGAAAAATGCATTTTTATCATGAAAAAGCAGTTTGAAGCTCTCCCCCCTGTCTTCATTGTTCTCCTATGGAGAGAGCTAAACAAAAGACCAAAACAGGACAACAAAGAGTTAATCTACAAATATCTCACCCATTATCTTCTTGGACAGTCACCACTGACCTGTCTGAGCTTGGATTACAGCTGTCACCCAGCTCCGTACCTGTAATCCTCTGTTATCTGCTTTCTGCTGCGGCTAACTCACTCCTTCCTCCTCCCCCCTCCCCTCTCCCTAGAGCAGACAGAGTACGACTCCTGCAACAAGTCACAATTTTCAGATTTTTTGGAGTGGATGAAAAAGAGGAAGGAGGGGGGACCTGGGAAAAGGCTTTTTACATGCAGATAATGGCAGATTTGGCTAATAAACCCAATTACAAAGTTTCTTAAAATCGCCTGGACTATTGATTTCTGCAAAAAAATAAATAAAATAAATACGACAGTGACTCTTTAAATCTTAACCACTGAATACATCTTAATCTCTTTATTTTATTGAAAATAAATATATATGTAATTTTTTCTGATGCACCTTTGAGGATTGGTCACACTCCTTTATTTTTAAAAATTAAGCAACAGCATTTAGAAAAGAAGAGGGAAGATCACTACTTGACAGCCTTATCATTTACTATTATCCTATTATTATTGGCAAACACCATCATAGTGTACATTAACCTCTTCATTCTGCAGCTAGTTTGGGTCTTAATGACCAAGCTCATTTTTCAAAATCTGACTTCAAAGTCTCACTTTATGTGGTTATAGCTCAGTGTTGCTAGCAATTCTGAGACATATTGTCATGACACATTGTACTTTATGTTAGTGGCAAAATTGTGTGTTTTTTGTGAAAAATATCAAAATTGATGACCTAGCATTATGTCTTAGCAGGTTTCTTTCTGCCAATATTAATTCACATGTGGTTCATGCCATGCTGTTACGTGTAGAAATGGAGATCCAAGTGCACTTGCACCTTTCAAAAGTTTACATATTATACATATAGTCTTATGTAACTTGAAGGGGTTGTGTTCACCCCATAAGAGGATGTTTGTTCTCTGCTACCTACATAAGCTCAAAATCGACATCACTTAACTCCAGGAAGCTCTCGTGTACGAGCGGCATGAAGTGGATATGGGTTGCCATAGTTGTTGGCTCTCCATCTAAGAACAACAAAGCAGGTGTCTTACTGCTCATACATAAGAATTAGAGATAAGCGAACCGGGTTCGGGTTTGAGTCGATCCGAACCCGAACGTTCGGTATTTGATTAGCTGGGGCTGCTGAACTTGGATAAAGCTCTAAGGTTGTCTGGAAAACATGGACACAGCCAATGACTATATCCTTGTTTTCCCCATAGCCTTAGGGCTTTATCCAAGTTCAGCAGCCACCGCTAATCAAATGCCGAATGTTCGGGTTCGGATTGAATTGAGCATGCTCAAGGTTCGCTCATCTCTAATAAGAATCTAAAACTGTTCAATTCTTGACTCTTGCACTGACTTTGAGGGCAGGACTCCCCAGACTAACTTGACTCCCCAATAGGAATCATGACATTGTATAATGTCTATGGGCCTAAAATGGAATATAAACCATTCTCGGCGACAATGGAATCAATGCTACTGCAGGATGGAGGGCACAGACAGCTGGGAGAAGACTTGAACACAGTTAAGAGTCCAGAGGAGGAGAGGCGCCAAACCACTGCTGTAGCAAATACGGCACACTCAGGGGGAAGGGACTGCCTACTCCAACCTTTTCAACTACACGGGTCTCCTTGACTGCTCCTTGAGGCATCACAACCCTGTGTGGAGAGAATTCACAAATTTTTTACATGTGCACTCAGCATGGTCCCGCATAGAGTATGGACCCATACTTAAAGGGGTTGGCCATTTTATAGTAAATTGCTCAGTGTACAGTATTAGTAAGTATACTTACAGCCCTTACTGACAGGGGCTCCCTATGTACCTCATAGAGCTAACTCCCCTCCTCCAGGCTGTGCTACCCTGCTCTGTGGTGTTTTGGTCCATAAGATTGCTGACATGGAGGAGCATGTGACCATGCCCCGCCCCCAGTGTCCACCACTGAGCCTGTATGTGTCTATGGATGACACAGGGGACAGGGCATGGTCACATGCTCCTCTATGTCGGCCATTTTATGGACTGAAACAAAACAGAGCAGGGCAGCCCAGCCTGGTGAAGAGGAGTCTGATTTTAGCTCTATGAGGTACACAGGGAGCTGCTGTCAGTATATACATAGAGCACACTTACTAATACTTTGTACTGACCTATTTTACTATAAAGTGGCCAACTCCTTTAAGAGGGTTCAGAACCATGACCCCATAAGCTTGGAACTGGCAGATAAAACACACCAAAAGTATCTATATACTTTGAAGAGTTCCTTCTTTCCTCTCTGCTGATGAGGATTTTGTCCAACAATTAAAAGGTTGTTGGCCTGAATTTGCGCATCATAACGCACCTCACCTTGACGGCCCAATACTCTACTGGTAAAGCCCAAAGCGGTCTTGAGATGATGGCTTATATCCTACTTCACAGCAGAAAAGAATGCGGCCAAAGTAGAATATAATAAAATATTCACAACAGTTGAAGGAAGTCTATACTGCCTTTTTGCGAAACCCCATTCCTCCCTATAAACAAAAGGTGGGTGGAATCTAACACAGCTTTTGAACAATAGACAGAGTCTTATTCTTTTACAACAGCCCAAAAGAATGTACACTTTTGAAAAATAACCAACCCATAAACCAATAAACCAACCCATATCAAACAGCTGAAAGATAAACATGGGGTCACCCAGTCAGACCCTAAAAAGATATAGGAGGTCTTACAAAAATTTTACTTTGATTTATATACCCAGGGCCACCTAAACATCACTTACCCCATCTCTCACGAGATGATTTAGAATCACTTAGAATCAAGGACAAGTGCCATGAAAAACTTTTTCCCAGAAATTGAAGCACGTTACAAAGTTATATAACTCTGTAATATGCTTCAATCACCTATCTGCCTCCCTTCCCGGTCTTTCCCCCCCTCCACCCCCCACCAGGAAGTGTCCTAACTCACACAGACCTAATGACTGTCGTCACCAAGCTCTTCTGTCAGCTCCTTCTCCTGTTACAGCAACCCCCCCCCTCCCCTGCCTTGTCAGGTGACTCAGCTTGCTCAGCTCCCATTGGCTGAACAACTGCAAGCCATCACTTGGACTAAGGAGGGGGGCTGCTGTAACAGGACCTAGAGCAGCCCTCCTGCTATTGACTCATCCTCACAAGAAGGAGTTGCATGGTGACGGTGACGACAGTCATTATGTCTGTGTGAGTTAGGACACTTCCTGGTGGGGGTGGAGGGGGGAAAACAGGAGATACTCACCGGGTAATGATGTTTCCTCGAGTATATGACAGCACCACGGAGAGAGGGACCTCGCCCCCTGGGACAGGAAACCTTAAGTATAAAAGGATTAGGCCCTACTCTCAACCTCAGTGAGTATTCCAGAGACCGGAGAGAGCCATGATTAGTATCAGGATTGTTTAATCTTTAAAAGAACCATCACCAAATATACTTTTTTTTTTTTTTTTTGCACACCCAAGTGAAACAACGTGAAAGAACCAAAAAAGAGTAGGTAGTAATGGTGCTGTCATGTACTCGAGGAAACATCATTACTCGGTGAGTAACTCCTGTTTTCCCCCTCGACATGACTGCACCACGGAGAGAATACCAGAGATGAAAGAAAGATTAGGGAGGGACTATAGCCTGTAAGACCTTATGCCCAAAGGCAACACCAGAGGAATCAGAAAGATCCAACCTATAGTGCTGGAAAAAAGTGTGCGGTGAGGACCAAACCGCCACCCTGCAGATCTGAGAGATGGAAGCATCACTTCTTTCCGCCCAAGAGGTAGCAACAGCTCGGGTGGAATGGGCTCTGAGCCTAAGGGGAGGAGAAAGACCAGCAGAAGAGTAAGAAGAGCAAATAGCCTGCCTTATCCATCTGGCTATAGAACTACTTATTGGGCTATAGAACTACTTATTGGGTCCTCAAAAACTGCACGAATAGAGATCTAGATCTTCTAAACTGCTTGGTTACTTCTAAGTACTGCAGTACAGAACGTCTTACGTCTAGACAATGGAACTCACTCTCTTTCTCATTGGCTGGATTGTTGCAGAAAGAGGGTAACACTATCTCTTGAGAGCGATGAAACTGACACAACCTTAGGCAAGAAAGCAGGATCTGCCTTGAAAATGATTCTATCCGACAAAAATTTAGTGTATGGTTCACAGCATAAAAGGCTTGATAACTCCCCCACCCGTCTGGCTGATGTCACTGCTATCAGGAAGGCGGTCTTAAATGTAAGATTTTTTTAAGGATATATTAGACTAAGGCTCAAAGGGGGCATCTGTTAGACTTTTCAAGACTAGGCTAAGATCCCAGGGAGGAACTGATGGTGATAATCTTAGCGAGAGTCTAGCTGCTGCTCTAAAGAATCTGACCACCCAAGAATGAGTAGCAATTTGTTGGTTATATAAAGCTCCCAAGGCAGAGGCGTGCACCTTTAAGGTAGCTGGCTTAAGGCCCTTTCCTAAACCCTTCTGTAGGAAGTCTAGGATCTGCGCTATGTTAGGATAATGAAGATCAACTTTTTTAGTTCCCAAAAAGGAAAAATATGCACTCCATATTCTGAAATAGATCATTAAAAGTCACAAGCTTTCTGCTCCGCTGTAAGGTAGATATGACCTCGTCCAAGAGTCTATGACTTTTAAGGATTAACCTTTTAAAAGCCAGGCCGTCAGGTGCAGCTGCTTTGCTTCTTAATAAAAGATCGGCCCCTGAGAGAGCAAATCCGGACGGTCTGCTAAGACCCAAGGGTCTGTCACTGACATTGATCTGAGACCTGAGAACCAGGCTCTGCAAGGCCAAAAGGGAGCTATGAGAATCACTCGAGCTTGCTCCTGTCTGATCTTTTTTAGCACCAGTGGCCAGTGAAAGAAAGGCGTACATTAGACTCCACTTCCAAGCCTGACTTAGAGCGTCTACACCTAGGGGCCGGTCCGCTGGGGACAAGGAAAGAAACTGTCACCTGTCTGTTTACCCTGGTTGCGAACAGATCTATGACCGGCCTCCCCCAAAGATCTGTGATCATCTGAAAGACAGAAGGATTCAGGCGCCATTCCCCCTGTAGAAGCTGATGTCTGCTGAGAAAATCCGCTCTTATATTCAGAACCCCCTTCAGATGGACTGCTGACAGACTCAAAAAGGTTGTGTTCTGCAAAAGAAAAGATGCGATAAGACAAGTCCAATAACAGAGGGCTTCTAGTGGTACCCTGTCTATTGATAAACTGCTGTGGAATGATCTGAAAAAATTTTGACATTAGAGCCCCTAATATGAGACTCTGCTACAGTAAGTGCATAATGAATGGCCGCTAATTCCTTAAAATTAGAAGATCTAACGATGAATTCATCGTCTCAGGTGCCTTGAAAATTGTATCGGCCGGTGTGTGCACCCCAACCCGATGGGCTGGCGTCTGTAGTGATCACTTTTGAAGAATCAATAGTCCAACTAAGACCCTGCAGGAGATTTGATAGATAGCCACTAGGAAAAACTCTCTAACGTAACTTTAGACAGGGAGATCTTTTTGTCAAGACCCCAGGGAGATCCATCCCAGGCCTCGAGGAGCTGAGCCTGCAAAGGCCTAGAATGAGTCTGAGCCCATGGGACTGCTGGAATGGTAGCTGTGAATAATCCCAGCAGAGACATACCCTTCCTTATGGATGTCACCGGGTTTTTGAGAAGATATTGCGCTAGACTCTGTAGTTTCTCTATCTTCTCTTTGGGCAGGAACGACCTTTGAGTCAATGAGTCCAGTATGATTCCTAGAAAGAGCTTTATGTTTTCTGGAATCAAAGAGGATTTTCCGAAATTTACAATCCAGCCGAGCTTTTTTAGGATGCACAGTGTTCTTTCCAACATTATCCGAAGTTTTTCCTCTGTTTCTGCTACCAACAGAAAATCGTCTAAATATGGTATAAAGATGCCTTCTTCTTCCCTTATGTGGGCTGCCATTTCGGCCACTATTTTGGTGAAGACTCGAGGAGCGATGGAGATGCCAAAGGGCAGTGCTTGGAACTGTAGATGGACCAGAGAGTCGTCGATCCAGATCGCCAGCCTCAGGTATCTTTGAAAATCTCTGTGGATCGGGACGTGTAGGTAGGCGTCCTTGAGATCTATTGAAGCCATGAAACAACCTGGAAAGAGCAAGTTTACTGTACTTTTTATAGTTTCCATTTTGAATCTCTGATACCGTAGATACTAATTTAGGGGTTTGAGATTTATGATGACCCTGTAGCTTTCGTCCGATTTTTTCACAAGAAACAAGGTGGAGTAGAAACCCTGACCCTTCTCCGATTCTGGTACTGGAACAAGTAAATTTTTTTCCAGGAGAGACCTGACTTCTATTTTTAAAGATTCTTGACGTCCTTTGGTTATGACGAACTGAGTGGGAGTCCGGGATACAAAATCTAAGCGTACGCCATCTTGAATAGACCGCAGCACCCAAGTGCTGCCGCAGATTTTCTCCCATTCTTGTGTGAAATGACGCAACCTGCCTCCCACTCGTGGCCTGGTGTCATTGTGCGGAGGATTTCTTGGAAGGATCGGACTTCTGGGAGAACATATATCCTTTGGCCTTGTTGTAGCCTCTACCTCGAGTAGATTTGTCTGTGTTCCTTCTCTGAAACTTTTCCTTCCCTTGTCCACGAAAGGACTGGAATTGTTTCGATTGGTAGGAAATTGGAAATCCTTTCCTCCTATCCGCAGCTTTAGCAAGTAAGTCATCTAGAAATGATCCAAATATATATTCTCCCTCACAGGGAATGGTGCATAATTTTGCCTTAGCAACTGCATCACCCGACCAATTCTTTAGCCACAAGGCTCTACAAGCCGAGTTGGATTGGGCTGCCGAGCGAGCAGAAAATCTGAGTGCATCGGTAGAAGCGTCAGCTAGAAAAGATGCAGATTTTTTAAGGAGAGGCAATGGTGTCGTAAATTTTTCTTTGAAATAGTCAGACTGGAGATCTTCCTCCAACTGGGAGAGCCAGACCATCATTGATCTTGCTACGCAAGTACCTGCAATGCTAGGTTTAAAACCACCTGTTGCTGCTTCCCAGGTTTTTTTTTAAGGAAACCCTCTACCTTCTTGTCCATTGGTTTCCTATGTCATCAAAGGGTAATGAATCTTTGCATGATATCTTAGAAATGGAAACATCAATCTTTGGAGCTCTATCCCAGGCTGGGTTTTCTGACTCGTCAAAAGGGTATTTTCTCTTAACAGCCCGAGGTACGAATCCTTTTTTCCCCGGCCTGTTCTATTCTTTTTGTATAAGGGCTGACACATTTTTATGTACAGGAAAGACCTTCCTCTTTTTTCTTCTAAACCACCAAACATTATGTCCTGTATGGACTTAGGCTCCCTAGGGTCCTCGATGTTCATGGTGGAGCGAACTTCCTTAACCAGGGTACATACAGTACATCATCTAAAGAAAATAAAGATTTGATCCCAATATCTGTGTCAGATTCCACAGCTTCTTCTGCTTCCTCCTCATTAGCTGCCCCTTCCGCATGGTCAGAAATGGAAACGGAGGAAACCCCATGAGATGGCCCCGGGGTACATACTGGAGTCGCGGTAGGAGTGCTTCCAGAAGAACTTTGCATACCGTAATCATATCTTTAACTGATGATAGGATGGCCTGCAGTATTTCAACATTTTACCACCCCTACCAGGGGAGAAGAGAGTCAGTACCCGGGAAGAGGCATGAGCACCAGATAAATCCTTCCTTGCCTTGCTGCTAGAACTCATGGCTAAATCAGCTGTGAGTCTGCCGGCCGACCTCACCACTGCGCACGGCTTGCTTTATCCGGCGTCCTAGGTCACATCCTGTGCGCCGCGGAACCCCCAGTCACGTAACCACGTGACGTCACCGGAAGTCCGGCGCGCCGGACCGGAAGTGGAGTACACCGTGGAACGCACGCTCCGGATGGATCCTGCCTCGGTTCTGCGGTCCGTCTCCCTGAAAAAGAAAACCCCGCGGCTGCCACTGGCAGACTGAGGGTTCCGATCTGGCCCCACCACCTCCTGAATGCGGCATGTGTGGTGAGTCGGGCTTAAACGGCGCTACACCGGCACCTCCTAGAGCCCTCTTCCGGCTATCCCACCGGAAAGCCTCAGCAGGTGAGAAGAACCCCGGCCCATTAATCCCTAAGGAGACCTACACCGAGCCTCCCTACTCCAGGCTTCCCGTAGGGACAGGAAACCACACTGAGGTTGAAAGGAGGGCCTAATCCTTTTATACTTCAGGTTTTCTGTCCCAGGGGGCGGGGTCCCGCTCTCCGTGGTGCTGTTATGTCGAGGGGGAAAAGTCAGGATAGGGAGGCAGATAGGTGATTGAAGCATATTACAGAGTTATAAAACTTCGTAATGTGCTTCAATTACTGGGAAAAAGTTTTTCATGGCAGTTACCTCCAAGGAGATAATCAAAGGGAAATTGTGAAATGCAAAGGCTCCAGGCCCAGATCGGTCCCTTCCTTACAAGAGTTTTCAATGACATGATAGCCACCAAATCAATTATGCCATCAGGAATTATAGCCTAGATAAAGGTACTTCATTAGGCTGAGTTCACACTGAGGAATCCGAGCAGAGAAGTTCATTGTTGAACGAACATCATGGCCAAGATCATGATCTAACCAGACCTTTTAGGGCATCACCAAGTTGGCTTTGTGAAGAGTCAGCGGTGAGGAACATTTACACGGTCCTGGCAGTCCAGGTGCATGTGGCTCTAATGCATAAGCCATGCCATAAGCATACAGTGTTAGCTATTGAAAAGGCACTTGACAGCATTAGCTGGGTGTGGCTTAATGCAGTCCTGGACAAATTTGGTATTTTAAGTCCTTTCCAGTCTTATGTCATGGCTATAAATTCCACCCCAAAGCCTGTGGGGGAGATTTATCAAACATGAAGTAAAGTGAAACTGGCTCAATTGCCCCTAGCAACCAATCAGATTCCACCTTTTATTCCTCACAGATTCCTTGGAAAATGAAAGGTGGAATCTGATTGGTTGCTAGGGGCAACTGAGCCAATTCTGCTTTACAACATGTTTGATAAATCTCTCCCTGTATCTCTACCCCAGGCTTCTTATCTGATATCATCCCACTCCATAAAAAGGAAGGAAGTAGGGGTATCTTCTTTCACCCCTCCTCATCAATCTAAGGCTGCATTCACACAATCCATGTTCCATACGGAACACAGACGTAGAATGCATGTACCTGACTTTTCCCCGCCCAGGCAGAATCTGTGATAAGATGCTGGGAGCGGGGGAACTGTATTCATATACGCAGCGCTGTAATGATAGCGCCGCATGGCTGATTCATTACAGCACTGCGCATATAAATACAGTTCCCCCGCTCACAGCATATTATGCTGCCCATGCGGGGGAGAAGTCTGGTACATGCGGAGTACGGAATGTGTGAATGCAGCCTAACTTAATCCATTGATAAGTTGCGTATTAAAATCTTAGGCTGTGTTCATACTATGTAAAACAACTGCCGTTGTTTGACAAGACCATTGTTTGCCAAATAAAACAAAGGCAGCTGTGTTTTACATGTTCTCCTTTCGTATGACATTGTGATAAATATGCTGTTGTTGTTTGGGACCGAGCAGCACAGAGGCTAAGTAACGCATATTCTGAATGGTGTTATTTGCATCTAAGTTGGAACAGGAGCAGCGCAGTCTGCTATCTTTCTTCTATTGCTATATGTCAGCGACAGCAGTGTTCATATGCATCACCATCGGACGTTGTTCCCACTTCACTACAAAAACGTAGCACATATGATTCATATGTACACATGAATATTGACTCTGTGATGATCTTTGAGCGAATGGTGTTGCACAATGGCAACACACAGCACGCTGATTTCATCAAGGCAAAGTGTATTGCTCTGAGAGAGTTACAAAATTATTCATCCATCGTAGTAAAAAAGGCTAAAAAGGGTTGTGCCATTGTTTTTCAGAATCGCACCTCCTATGTCGCTGAAGCTTTACGTCACCTGTCTGATAAGATCTATCATAGGTTACAAGGTTATTCAACAAAAGCGTTTAAAAAGGCTACTGATTTGCATATGAATAAAGCAGTCACAGGTGGTGTAATTAATGAAAGTACTCTGAAAATGTTATGTGTGGACTCTCCTCATGTCTCTTTTAAATCTTTATTTATTTATTTATCAAATTTCTCACAAACAATCAACAAAAGACAGACAAATACATAACAAAATACACCATAATCACAAATTGCTGTACTGTTAGACTCACACCACAAGAACGAACAAACCCTTCCCTCCCATCCCCCCTCCCCCCCATAAAAGAAAAAAAAAAAAAAAAAAAAAACCCAAAACCCTTAATCAATCTATGAGTGAGCGCATGAATTGTGAATCCAACATCTGGCTCCAAGGACCCCAGACACTCTGAAAGCCCCTATGGGCTCTTTCCCCTTCCGCAATCAGTTCCTCCATCCTTTGTGTTATGTTAACCTCGTGGATCCACTCCACAACTGATGGAGGATCCTGACTCTTCCATTTCCTTGGTATTATTATTCGGGCCGCCATCAACAAATACCGAATAAGCTTCCTCCCCACCAGGCCACTAAACTCAGGTATAATAGACAATAGAGCCAGTTTAGGAGATTTTTCTATTGGAGAACCCAAAATCCTCTCACAGGCCTCAAATATCTTCCCCCAATAAGGCTGGATGAGAGGACATTCCCACCAGATATGAAGTATTGTCCCTTCACTCATTCCACATCTCCAACACTCTTTGGGCACCTCTGGGTAAATTTTATGCAACTTAGCGGGGCATCTGTACCATCTGGAGATCAACTTATAATTCTTCTCCTGAGCAGTACAAGAAATGGTCATCCTGTGTGTAGATCTAAAGGCTTTAAACCATTCATCCTGCGTAATATTGACCCCCATCTCCTTTTCCCATAAACCAGTATATAAAGGCAAGCCGCGTGAAACCGTATCTAACAAAACTGAATACAAAAATGACAGTGTCCGTGTAGGACTTTCCATTTGCAAGAACCTCTTCTCAAGTGCTGTAGGTGCTGCAGTAAGTGTAAACTTATTATGTGAAGTATTAACAAATGATGATAGTTGATAATATTCCATCCATGTTATAGGGACCCCTGGTGACTGTGTTCTCATTCCTTCTAGTGCCAATAATGGTTTCCCCCCTAAGATGTGATAGAATCTAATATCCATTTCCTTATGCCAACCCATAAATCTACCTCCCGTCATCCCTGGCCTAAAGGCTGGATTGTGAAAAAGTGGAGTCAGGGGTCCTACCTCCGTTATTAACCCCTTCTTTTTAATAGTGCCATCCCATAAACTCAAAACCTTATCTAAAAAAGGTGAAACCTTACAATCCTTTGGTCTATCGGATCGTGATAACCAAGGGAATTTATATAATTGAGGATGTGTTAAAAGTGATTCAATCCCCACCCACTGTTTAGTTTCTTTGTGAAAGTGCCAATCAAATACCCGCTGTAATACTGCCGCCGAATAATACAGTTTCGGGTCAGGAAGCCCCACTCCCCCTTTTTCTTTTGGTCGTGCCAAGGTTCTAAAACTTATTCTACAACCACTTCCCCCCCAAATAAAAAATGAAAACATAGTCTTAAGTTTTTTGAAAAAGACTGGTGGAATATCTATAGGCAGGGCCTGGAACAAATACAATATGCGAGGCAGTATATCCATTTTAAGGACGTTGATTTTGCCAAACCATGAGAGTGGTTTCCCTGCATATCTCCTCAAGTCTGATTCTATTCTTTCCAATAGAGGCTGGTAATTCAGCCAATATAGGGAAGAAAAATCCTTGGACAGTTGAATCCCCAAATATTCTATTGTGTTTTTCTTCCATTTAAACGGAAACACCCGGGCCAGATGCTCCGCCTCACCCCTTGGAAGCGAAATGTCCAATGCCTCGGTTTTGTCTAAATTGACTTTAAAATTTGACATATTCCCAAACCTGGCAAATTCTTTTAGTACACAGGGAATTGAGATTCGCGGTTGCGAGATGTATAATAGCAGATCATCCGCATACAATGCAGTTTTGACCTGCTCTGTGCCCAAAATTAGACCGTGCACACCAGAACCACCCCTGAGGGCAACCGCTAGATGTTCCATAGAGATAGCATACAATAGTGGGGACAAGGGACACCCCTGTCTCGTCCCGTTTCGAATTGGAAACGGGCGAGACAGGAAGCCGTTGACCCGCACTTGGGCTGTAGGTTCTGTGTACAAAGACATCACCTTTTCCCTGAAATTAAGCCCCAAACCTATCTGTTCCAGCGATGCCCCCAGGAAGCCCCAGTGCACACGGTCAAACGCCTTCTCGGCGTCCACCGAGAGTAGGCACATTGGGATTCCCTTAGCCTGTGCACCAGCTATCGCCAGGATCGTCTTATTGATATTATCCCTAGCCTCTCTTCCTTTAATGAAACCCACCTGATCCCAGTGGATCACAGAGGGGAGAATGGGATTCAGACGATTTGCGAGAATTTTAGCATAGATTTTTATATCCACGTTAATCAAAGAGATCGGGCGATAGCTGGAGCACAGGGATCCGTCTTTACCAGGCTTAGGAATAACCGAGATATTGGCCCCCAAGGATTGCTTTACAAAAGGGGAAGATATCGTTATACTATTGAAAACCCTTGTCATAAATGGAGCCAACCTCTCTCCGAATTTTTTATAAAACAACGGAGTGAAACCATCCGGCCCGGGTGCTTTCCCCAACGGGGTAGCCCCGATAGCCTCTTTTATCTCATCCACAGAAAAGTCCCTGTCAAGAGATTCCCTGGACTCTACAGGAATCCTTGGGAGTGCCGTTTCCTGGATATAAGTGGACATCCTTGACTTTAGTTCTTCACCAGACAGGTCATCAAAGTGTCCCCTTATATTATATAACCGCTCATAATAGGCCCTAAATATTTCCGGTATCTTTGAGGGGTCATACTCCAAGACACCATCTGCCCCTTGGACACGGGTCACATAGTTCTGAGCGACCCTCGGGTGAAGAAGTTTAGCCAAGGAACGACCACATTTATTGGACTGCTCATAGAAAAACCTCTTTTGTTGTTCTTTGAGGTATCTATATTTCTTTTCCAATAATTCTTTTAATTCCTCCCGTACCGAGAGCAACTCCAATAGCGTCTCCTGAGCTAAATCTTGCTTATGCATTAATTCTAACGAATTAATTTTATCCAATAATGCTGTTATTTTGGCTGCATTCTCTTTCTTCACCCGAGCCCCCCATTTTACCAGAATACCCCTTAAGACACATTTTAGTGCCTCCCATTGATAAGGTAGAGGAGTTGAGTCGGCCTCGTGTACTAAAACAAAGTCATCTACCACTGCTTGGACTTCCTCAAAGCACTCCCTTCTATCTAGCAAATTGTTATTTAATACCCATGTCCAAGGACGCGAGCTAAGTCCCGGCATTTCCATGGACATAGAAACAATAGAATGGTCTGACCATATTGACGACTCAATATCTGCTCTAGGGTGCCAGGCCAAGGCCTGTTGACTTATTAAGAAAAAATCCAACCGACTGTATGACCGATGCGTAGCTGAAAAAAATGTGAAGTTTCTATCCTTTGGGTTCAAGACCCTCCAGACATCCACCAGTCTAAGATTACTTATTGTTTGATGAAATTGTTTTAGACGCGAGGCCGACAAACAACTGTAACCAGATGAATTATCCACCCTTGGATCCAGCGTAAGATTAAAATCCCCTCCCACAATCAATACCCCCTCTGCAAATTCATAGAACCTATTCAGAACTTTCTTCCCCGTCTGTACTTGTGTCTTATTTGGCAAATACAAATTTGCCAATGAGAGAATCTGACCATTAACCCTAATCTTTATGAACACGAATCTGCCCTCAGGATCTACCACTGATTCAACCATTTCGTACTGCAAAGATTTGTGTATTGTTATTGATACCCCTTTGGACTTCCCCAGGGCGTTAGAGCTGTGGAACCATGTGGTATAATGTCTATCCCTAAGTTCTGGTATTGAACTTGTCTTGAAATGGGTCTCTTGTAAGAGAAGAATGTGGGTCCTCTTTTTATGCATCTGATATAGTATCTGATTTCGTTTCTGCGGTATATTCAATCCATTTACATTCAATGAACATAGATTGAGAGTAACCATTATTCAAGCGGATTCGGGAGGAAGAAAAAAAAAAAAAAAAAAAAAAAACCCCAAGAAAAACAAAAAACAAACACCAAAACCACACAAGTAACCTTTCCTTATACCTCCTAGAGGTATCTATCAGGACAAAAAAAAGTAAGATCTCCCTATTATAACCAGGGAGACTGTCCCTATGGGGGAAGGGCTTTCCACGGGAAGACCACTCTGACCCTCCTAAGCCACCAGAAATACAACATAAGAAGAAAAAATAAAAAGGAGAGGGAAAAAAGAGAAGAAAAAAAAAAAAAAAAAAAAAAAAAAAAACCAAAACCTAATGAGAAGGAGAGAAATGAGAAGCTGGGCCAACGAGGAGGAGCAGACCGACGTTTATACTCCCTCTGCCAGGGTTCTCGCCCCTCCCTCCCCACCCCCCCTCCCTTAAAAGAAGAGGAGACAGTAAGAAAGAAAGGAAGAGAGAACCATTCCCCCCCCTTCACCCCCCCCCCCCACCCTCATATACATATGTGTGTGTAAACTTTTAACGACCTCCATCACCCCTATCTGATGAAGATAATCATAGAAGATAATAATATCAGCAAAAATAATAATTACATTCTAATAATACTGAAAAAGAAAAACAAGGGGAGAAAGAAAAAAAAAAAAAGGGGGGGGGGGAGAGAAAAAAAAAAAAAAAAAAGGGGGAAAAAAACCCCCACAGAATTTTAATGCTTCCTCTGCGGCCCCTTTTCTGCCAATATTCATATCTCTCCCTCTTCCCTCCCACGTCTTAGGCAGATGGAGAGCTTATAGGTGATCCGATAGGTAGACTCTCCGCAAACCGACTTCTCCTATCTCTAATTCTCCCCTGAGTACTGACAGGCAATGTGGGCCAATCTGAGATCAGGACCATCGGCAAGTCCAGAGCCGTTATAAACATGGGTATGTCCTGTGGGTGCCTCAAAGACACAGTACGCCCACCCCGACGGACCTGGAGGCGGAACGGAAACCCCCATGTGTACAAAATATTCCTGGCCCGGAGTTCATCTAGCAGCGGTTTTAGGGCTCGTCTTTTTTGTAGAGTCAGTCTAGACAAATCAGACCATATCTGCACTTCCTCATTCTGATATTTTGCAATGGCCCCCTCTCTCAGACGTCGCATAATGGCTTCCTTTAGTCTATGTTTATGGACTTTGCATATAACGTCCCGAGGACCAGCTGAGTTTACAGGCACTGGGCCAAGGGAACGGTGGACTCTATCCAATTCAATCAACGAGTCAGGAGGGAGCTCTAATATTTCATTAAAGATTGTCTGTAGAGCTTTCTCCAGATCTTGTGCTCTGATAGATTCTGGAAGACCTCTCACCCTTAAGTTACTGCGACGTCCCCTGTTCTCTGCATCATCAATCATATCTGCCAGATAATTCACCTGAAAAGCATGGGCATCTAAGGATGTTTGCTGTATAGCTATTCTATCGGCAACAGTCCTTGCAGATGTTTCCATAGCCGTCACCCTCTCTTCCAAGGAGAGCAGATCTGCACGAATACTAGTGATCTCAGCTCTGTGAGCATTTTCTACACGGGTTATATACTCCTCCATATCATCTCTGGTAGGGATCGATCTGACATGTCTCCACAAATCCCGCAGTACCTCGGAGGTATCGGTTCCCAAAGCGGGGGGCCCAGGGACCTCTCTATTATCCCCAGTAGGGGTGGGGTGCACAATCCGTGCGCTGTTAGCCTGTTGGGGGTCATCCAACAAGTGTTCCTCTCCCCCCCTCCGCGGCTCCTGCAAGCCCGCTGGGCCAATGTCCCCCTCCAGTGTCAGAGTCCCCCCACTTTGGGCCGCAATCCCCAGCGGGATCTCCAGCCCATGCTCCCGTCGGGCAACGGCCTCTGGCCATACTTCAGCCCCCATCTCGTTCAATTGGCAGCCCCTGCACGAGTCTCTCCCACCCTGCAATGCCGTAGGCTCCCCACTCCCACCTTCCTCCTGCGATGTCCCGGCTGCAAATCCAGAGGCAATATCTTTCCCTCGAGAGCCTCCTAGGGGTACCTGAAGTGGCTGCTGCGACCGGCCCATCGCCTCAGCTGGCTGTTGCGATGCTTTGTTTGGCGTCTTCCTGGCCAGCACTGCCGACAGCAGGGTCCCGCCAGAGCGTCTCTCCGCTGGCGTCCCACGTGCACCACACTCTGTCTCCTGAGCTCCGGGTCTTGGAACGCCCACTCCGCTGGTCCTCCGTACTGCCATCTCTGCCGGAGGCACTCCTCGACCCGTTCGCTGATGTCCGGAAGCCGCCGCCTGTGTCTCAACACTATCGGGCTCCGTGCAACCCCGCGGCTGAGCAGACAGCAGGCGCGCGATAGACCTGGTGGATGCAGGTACAGCGGGAGTCAATCCAGGCTTTTTTTTATTGCCCATTAGCGCTTCACAATCTTAGGTAGCAATACTTCGTTCTGGTAGCTCGGAGGGTCAGAGCAGGAGCTCAGCTTAAAGCTGCCTCACTCCACCATGGCCAGGCCACACCCCTCTCCTCATGTCTCTGTCCTTTACTTACTTCCCAAGATTCATAAGCACTGCAACAGCCCACCCCGCCAACCTATTGTGTCTGGTACCAGGTCTCTTCTTCAATCCTTTTAACATATTTAATAAGGTTGAAAGAAGACGAGAGTCCATCAGGTTCAACCTAGAGAAACCATACTGCATTAATCCAGGAGAAGGCAAAAACCCCCATGAGGCAGAATACAACTGCCCCACCACAGGGAGAAAACTCCCTCCCGACTCCAATGGCAACCAGAACAATCCCTAGATCAACGTATCACCGGAAATCTAATGCCCATATCTTGTAATATTATATTGTTCAAGAAAAGCATGCAGGCCTCCCTTGAACTTATTTAATGAATCAACCATGACAACATCATGTGGCAAAGAGTTCCACAGTCTTACTGCTCTTACAGTAAAAAACCTGCATCGATGCTGATGATGAAATCTTCTTTCCTCTAGACGTAGAGGATGCCCCCTTGTCATGGTTACAGACCTAGGAGTAAAAAGATCACTACAAAGATCTCTGTACTGTCCATTCATATATTTGTACGTTGTGATCAGATTGCCCCCAAGACGTCTTTTTTCTAGTGTAAATAACCCCAAGCTTGATAACCTGTCTGGGTACTGTAACCCACCAATTCCCTTAATGACCCTTGTTGCCCTCCTCTGCACCCACTCCACTTCAGCTGTGTCCTTATTATATACCGGTGCCCAAAACTGTACACAGTATTCCATATGTGGTCTGACCAGTGATTTATAAAGAGGCAAAACTATGTTCTCATCTTTGCGCTTTTGTTTTCTCCTCCTCCCCTTCTAAGAGCTCTAGCACTTTCAGTTTTCTATCTACAAGGCCATGTAATGGCTTGTTTGTTACAGCAATAGTTGTACTTTGTAATGGCGTCTTTCATTTTACCATAACATGTATGACGGAATCCCAAAAATATTATTTATGAAGATATAAATAGGTGAAATTGTAAAAAAAGAATGCAATATGGTAACTTTGGGGGGTTCCTGTGTCTACATAATGCACTATATGGTAAAAGCAACATGATATTATTACTCTATAGGTCAGCCCGAACACAACCATATGCAGGTTTACACAAATTCTCTAATGTTATATATATTTTTTGAATGAAGTCCTTTTTTTTGCAATTAATTATTAATAAAATGGGCCTAATGTGACACTTATAGCTGTTTTATTTTTTCACCTATGGGGCTGTATGGGGTGTAATTTTTTCTGCCATGATCTCTAGTTTTTATTAATACCATATTTGTGAAGATCGGATGTTTTGATCACTTTTTATAATTTTTAAAAAATATATAACGTAACAAAATCGGTAACCCGCGCACTTTTTTCCCTCTTTTAGTCTACGCCGTTCTTTGTTCGCAATGTTAAATTTTAATAGATCGGACAATTGCGCACGCTACGGTATATTATATGTTTATTTACTTTTGTATGTTTTATTTATATAATGGGAAAGGGGGGGGGGTGATTTAAACTTATTGGGGGAGGGGTTTTGGGGTAGGGTGTTAGTGATTTTAACTTTTTTTTTTAATACATTTTAAGTCCCTTTGGGGGCATAGCATTGATCAGTGTTATCGGCGCCCTGCTCATTGAGCCTGCCGGGCCAGGCTCAGTGACCAGAGCGCCGATCGGACCGCACGAAGGCAGGTGAGAGACCTCCGGCGGTCCGTTTTAACGATCGGGAGCCCCACAGTAACCCTGAGGGGGTCCCGATCGGTAAGTGACAGGGGACTCCCCCTGTCATCTACACTTAACTGCCGTGGCCGCAGACAGGGGGCAAGGTGTGATGTCACAGGAGGCTTGGATGGATCCCCCAATCCCCTGAGTGATTCACCATCTCTCACCAGCCAGAAGTAGGTGCTGCAACTTCACTGATAGCCCTAATTTCACTGCAGATGTTGGAGTGTCATTGCAGTACTGCAGCGTCTGCACAAAAATGATGCAGTAACACAATTAAATGATGCTAAACGGCACAGAAGCCGGCACTGCCAATCCCACCTGGACAAAAAACAAGAGGAATAAACAGTATATACCATGTAAGATAATATTGGATAAAGTCCGTATTGTGGGGTTAACCTTCAAAGATAAAATATGCTTGATCATAATATGTGCGTGGAGATCAAAAGAAAATTTTCTTTATTCCAACATCAGGGTTACAGGTCAGGGGCAGATTAAAGTCACTGTGCCACCAGGCCCAGGCTGAAGCACTGGAGGCGGGCCGACCCAGCCTTAGTGGGAAGAAACCCTAGCCCCTCTATGATAGGGTTCCATTGATTCTAATGGAATCACGTCATGGAGGGGCTGGGATTTCTTCCTACTGGGGGTGGGTCGGCCCGCCTCCAGTGCTTCAGCCTGGGCTTGGTGGTGCAATCACTTTAATTTTACTATGGGCCCTGGGCTGTTCACCAAGCTTGGGCCCCCCCAACCCACTGCAACTATGGCGGCACTAACTTAAAGGGAACCTCAGATGAGTCCAACGCTCATAGAGAATGACAGAACGCTGGACTCTCCTGTCATTCTCTATGAGTGTTGGACTCATCTGAGGAGCGCGCACGCCGGGCTTCGGGCGCCGATATGTCCGTGACCCCACCATCTCCAGAAGTGGGACCTGGCGGGATCACGTGAGTACAGGGGGCTCTAACGAGGGGTCAGGTGCCTGTCACCCCGTCACCAGGGGTGACAGGTCCTCTTTAAGTCTTTTTTCCTCCATAATGAGGCCTGTAAATGAGGCCTTTAATGAGGCCTGTAAAATCTGTGGTGACATCATTGTCACATGTTAAGGTGCTTCAATATATTCTCTAATGTTACTCCATTGTCTCCTGGCTGCTGTTTTGCCCTGATTTGTGCAAAATTGTGGTAAAAAGCAGCAATTTTTATGCAAATCATGACTGAACATAAGTCTGTTTGTGGGGCCATGGGCCCCTCAGGAACTCAAGGCCCGGGGTACCGTCCGAAACGGACCTATTATAATCCGCTACGGTTACAGGTAGTAACAGTGTGCTGTGTGGGTGGGACCACAATGAAATGATAAAGTACTGCAAATAATTTAGTAACACAATGAAACTGCAATGTGTGAACACAGCCTAGATGTTCTGCAACAACTTTGGGTGGGGAATGGGCAGGCAGGATGACTCTGATGAACAGCTGAGGGAAAGCAATGTATTCTGGAACCTGTAGTACTGTGTACAACTGCTCAACCAGGAAGTACAGCCACACAATACAGACAAAACCTCCCAAAACAAATGGATTTTTGGTAGTTTCAAAACTGGGATAGATAGGTAAGTAATGCTATATGCTTCTGCAGTAAGTTCATTTTTTAACCTCTACCAGGAGTTCCCCTTCAATACTCTGCTGATGCCCCGAGCGGCAGAAACGTACATATATGTTCCTGTCAGAGGGCTTTGATGTGTGCGGCTGCAAAGCAAAACATTTTGGATCACTAGATTAGAAACCTTGAGCCCAAATTGGCTCAATGAGGTATGCAGTTTTAAAGGCATTTTTGTAAGTGTAGTATTATCCTTATATCATGTGTCTGATGTGACTAATGAGTAATTGTATATATTATAATGTGGCACTTTAGGTGTTAATCCTTGCAGGCTACATGCATATATGGTGCTCCAACCCTCCACAACTTTGCACATGAGGAAGGAGTAGTTTTTCCCACGAAATGTCTGCAGAAAAGCAGCAGGTTTGGACATTGGAGGAAAGTATGTCAGCCTGTAAGCGATTGTTTACATATTATGTTAACCTAATGAATAAACCTACTCTTGCATTGAAGATTTAATGACTGGTCCAAGCACAAGGAGGTGGATCACCGTGGAGTGCTGGTGTTCCCTCCCAAAGGAGCGGAGTCTAAGAAGTTTCTGGATTTCACCAGCGCCCATCGCAAGACCAGTTGGCCTTTGCTATGGGAAAATCCAAAGTCGCTACCCTCAGGGAAGGACCTCAGGGACCACTGACTGAAGAACTGAAGGAGTTCCTTTAGTCCGCTAGGAAGTAGCGAAAAGGGAGCACAGACGTGGTTGCTGACTGACCAACAACAACTACTGAGCAAAGAGATGAGTAGGTGGACACTATATATATACACACATACACACACACACACCTTCACAAAAACATGCCAAAAGACTCCAGAGGCCGTATGCTGAGCTAATGACTGTTGACCCCAGGCTTATCTGTGGAAGCAATTTTGTGACATTGATGTCATCAAGAGGGAGGCTGGTCTAAGCCCTGTTACGCCAGCCTCCCTTTGTCAGATGGCTCAGCTTGCTCAGCTCTGATTGGCTAAGCAAGCTGTAAGCCATCTTACAGTCAGTGAATGAATCTCCTCTTTCCTCAGCAGTTACAGGGATCCCCCCTCCTCCCCCGCTGTCCCAGTGCCCAGTACTGGGAGTAAGTAGGTAAATTAATCCTGTTTTCTTCTCTTTCCACCGTGCAGATAAGCACTTCTCTCTCCCGGAGCTCTGATTCATTTGCTCTTGCCTTTGTCACTTCTGTCTGTCTCCCCCTCCTCTCTCCTTTAGCCCTGAGCTAATAGCAATCCGGTTTTGCTGTGTGTGTGTGTGTGTGTGTGTGTGTGTGTGTGTGTGTTGGGGAAGGGGTGGGGTGGTTAGGCACAGACATCACAGAAGACATCATGGGAAAGCCCAAACCAGGAAGTGAAGAAGAAATTAAGACACCAACTGGAGCTTAAGGGACCTGCAAGCAGTGGGAAATTCAAACAGAGACAGACTCAGGAGGGATGGTAAGTGTGAAAACTATGTTTATGATTGATTTTGTTTCTTTTAATCAGCACTGGAGTTGTACTTTAAAGGGGTTGTCCAGCGGGAGAAAAAAATTCAAATCAATCGGTGTCAGAAACTTATATAGATTTGTAATTTACTTCTATTTAAAAATCTCAAGTCTTCCCATACTTAACTGCTGTATATGCTGCATGAAGTGTTGTTTATTTACATTCAGACACAGTGCTCTCTGCTGCCACATCTGTCCATGTCAGGAACTGCCCAGAGCAGGAGAGGATTTCTATGGGGATTTGCTACTGAATTGGCCAGAGATGTCAGCAGAGAGCACTGTGTCTGAATGTAAATAAACGACACTTCCTGCAGGATATACAGCAGCTGATAAGTATGGGAAGACTTGATATTTTTTAAAAGAAGTAAATTATAAATTTAGATAACTTTCTGACACCAGTTGATTTGAAAGAAAAATTTTTTCCGCTGGACAACCCCTTTAAGCATTAAACTCTGGCCTATTCCTTGTGCAACCACACCCACACCTGTACACTTGGGTTAAAGTGGCACTGTCACCCCCTTTTGTGCATTCTGACATCTCTACACAGGTGTAAAGAATAAAATTTTGCAGTTTTCACACCTTATTTTATATCATACGTCATGGTGCTTGTTCAAGTAAAAAGTGATCTTTTATGAACTGCAGATTGTGTTAAGTGGGCGGGGCCTTGCAGCATTAGCGCCACTTAGCCCCACCCACAACGCTCCCATTGGACCCGCCCCCTTGGAGGCCATTGGTGGGCCGACCTAGAGGGGGTGGGGCCTAGACCTTTAGGCAAGCCTGTTCCAATGGCTGGTAAGGGGGCGGGGCCAACTGTGGCGTTGTGGGCAGGGCTAAGTGGCGCTAATGCCTCGAGGTCCCGCCCACTTAACATAATCTGCAGTTATTAAAAGATGACTTTTTACTTGAACAAACACCATGACGTATGATATAAGATTAGGTATGAAAACTGCTAAATTTACCCTTTACACCTGTGTAGAGATGTCAGAATGCACAAAAGGGGGTGACAGTGTCACTTTAAATCCTTATTGGTGTTGGTGAGGTGCCAAACCATTCAGGGTGGGTCCCATACCACTCCAGGCTACCCTGACAAGTGCCCAAGTGACCCTAGACCCACTTAGCTACCACACTATCATACAAGCTAACCAGCAGGGTCACCGCTTCAGCATGGCGCTCACCAAGAGGGGTCTGCTGGTATGTTTAGAGTAGAAACCTGCAGTAACTGCATGAGTGTCTGCCTCCTACGGACATAAAGCTAAAACTGATTAGCTTAGTGCCTGCAGGAGAGGTATAGCCTCTCTGAGAGGAACCAGAACTTTTTTCTTTACCTAGTGTCGCCTCCTAGTGGCACCAGCATATACCCAATGTGTTTCCCCTAATGATATGAGCAAGAAAAAAAATATATATTTTCTGATGTCCCCCTTTAAATGAAAGCTAAATTAGGTGAATAATCTTCTGAAAAAAAGGTTATCAAGAAATTTTTCTAAGGGTACCTTCACACCTACCGGATCCACAGTGCATTTCACGCTGCGGATTCACAGCAAGATCCGCTGCGGATCCAGTGCCATTCATGCCTATGAGAGCTCATACTCGCAGCGGGATCGACATCCCGCTGTGAGTATGTGCGTTAACCCCTTGCCACCCGCAGCCTACCGCCGAGAGCATACATTACCTGCTTGGCGTCCTGTGAGACTCCCGGCTCGGTCCCGCTCAGCCAATTAGTGCTG
Source organism: Dendropsophus ebraccatus (assembly GCF_027789765.1). Taxonomy (NCBI): domain Eukaryota; kingdom Metazoa; phylum Chordata; class Amphibia; order Anura; family Hylidae; genus Dendropsophus; species Dendropsophus ebraccatus. The sequence continues at coordinate 82,616,245 of NC_091461.1, forward strand.
CCGTGCGGACGGCAGGGGGTTAACGCACATACTCACAGTGGGATGTCAATCCCGCTGCGAGTATGTGCTCACATTGGCATGAATGGCACTGGATCCGCAGCGGATCTCGCTGCGATTCCGCAGAGTAAAATCCGCTGCGGATCCAGTAGGTGTGAAGGCACCCTTAAGGTATTTTTCAGACGCAATGCTATAGCCATGCAAAGAATGAAAATATGTGTCAAATAGCGTTCCTAATAGGAGTAGTATAGAGTAGCTCAACCATGTAGAAAAAGAAAAATAAAGGAGGGGAGGCAAGAGACACTTTGGGACCAAAAGGCCAATTTGGAAATATAAAGGCCCAACTGAAGAGAGTTCAACAGTAGAATGATCATATGGAATTAGTTATGCTGTAAATTAGACCCACCTTTATATTAATAAGTTATCTTGGGGTAATCTCAAATGTTATTGGTGAAAAATATTCTAAAAAAATACTATACCATGCCATGGGTACTCACTAGTGGTCCTGTGAACCTCTGACTTTCTCTTAGTATATTGGCATATTCCCGCAGCTCACGCAGACGTTCCCGTAGGGTTTGTCTGTTGCTGGTAACTTCTTTTAGCTCATTGGCCAGTTGCTCAGATTCCTCTTGCATTCTCAGCGCATCTTTAGGTAAAGGGGCAGGTGGAGGAGGCGAGGAGACAGGTACTTTCATACCAGCTTTGCGCAATTCCTGTTCTAGGTACCCTGAAATGCATAATGGGATTATGAGTCATGACCTAATAGCACATGAAATTAGCTGACAGTACTTGAAACTCACCAAACGTTGTTTCCATGTCATCGCAACGCCTGATCTCTGACACATAGCGACGCTGGAAAGCATTAACATTTTGATTGAGCTGTAAGAAGAAAAACGGAATTATGAAGACTGACCTAATATTTCCAGGTGCATTTCTGAAAATCTTTACCCTGTTCCTCTTCCATGCTTATGTGCCATTACTAATAGCCTTATGAATGGACAAGTGACTGCTATCTGCCATCAATGTGTACTGGCAGGCTTCTGCTAAACTCTATTTTTCCTATCCCATCTCCTGACACTACTACTGTCTCATACATGTGTCCTGCCTACCAACTTTGGGAAAATAATTACTTAAAATATCGCTAGAGTACCCCATTCATTACAAGAAGGCAATATGATTAAACAAATAATGTATTATTTACATCTAAAATTAAAGAATCACTCCAGGTTTTTTTCCTTAATACTTAATCAATTGTCCTACAGTACCACCTGTTTTATTCCAGTACAGCTGTATCTTTGTGTTTTTTTAACTGTAAAGCAGACCTGGACATCATGTGGGCTGCTGACCTACTCTGCCTGGCCCAAGTACCCCTTTCAGCATCCCTAGAAGCTGTGGCCACTCAGTTTCTAGGGATGCACCACTGTTGTGATGTTCAGCCTGCTCACTGCAGGCTTCAGTGCTTCACTTAATGCCCGCAACCTAAAAGCAGCCAGGACGTGATTTCTCCCTATGTGTATGTTGCTGCTGTCATATATAGGATCAGGATATACAATAGTTATACAACTCCTTTAGGGCTGTTTCTCACATTGTCTTTTTACAGTTTTTTCTGCGTTTTTGCAATAATGGGTCAACTCACTTTCTCCCCATGGCAATATTTCTGTAAAAAATGTATTTTGTCAGCTCAGACAGGCCGCACCGAAGCTGCTGCTGCACACGGGACCCAGGGAAGAAGAAGGAAGAAAAGCCCTGCTACATGCTAGGTAATGTATGGTGTAGCAAGGGCTGCAAGGACATCTAGCAGATCGGCGCTCGTTTACATTATTGATTGGGTCCTCATCGGCCTGTGGAATAGGACCCTAACTTTACTCACTTCCTGCCCGCGGTGAGAGACAGCAGACACCTGACAGAAGGCATTACCCCCCCCCCCCCCCCGAGTCGTGACGTCATCACAACAAATGCCTGTCCTGACTGATGGACTGTCTACTCAGCCAATCAGTGACTGAGTGACTGGAGCAATGTCCCGCATCCAGTCCAGCTGGATTGTGACGTGTCAGCGGCGGAGTTTCCGGAGACCAGGGGGGGGTCCTGCTGTTGTTCACCGCGGCGTGGCGCAGAGAGGTAAGTTAGTAGTTGTAATTAAGTACAGATCCCTGCCCTGTACACTCTATGTCAGACAAACTCACAGTGGGATGTACATCCTGCTATGAGTAGGTCTGCAACGCACCCCGTTAACCCCCCAACCGCCGGAGCGTTTACATCACCTTCTCTACGCTCCAGGTTCCCGCCGCGTCCCGCTCAGCCAACCAGTGCGCTGCCCCGCCGCAGCGCATTAATTGGCTGAGCAGGACCTGAAGATGCCGGGAGCCCCAAAGCTAGCCGGAGTGTAGAGAAGGTGATGTATACGCTCTGGCGGTGGGGGGGTTAACGGGCAGGCTGCAGACACACTCACAACGGGATGTACATCCCACTGTGAGTTTGTCTGACAGAGTATACAGGGCAGGGATCCGAAGTGGATCGCACTGCAAATTCGCAGTGTGAAATCTGCTGCGGATCTGTTGAATGTGTGAAGGTATCCTAAATATGCAAAAAAAAAAAAAAAAATCCCCCCATTTTTCTTCCAGATAAGAGTTAATAAAAGTTAATCAGTAAGTTACATGAATCCCAAGATTGCACTATTAAAATGTAAAATCTATCCCCAAAGATAAAACAAGTTATTTTTTTGAAAATTACTAAGCCCCTAAGTGGTTAATCAATCACTTTTACACTATCCCGAATGCTGTTTTTTCTTTTTTTCGTGTGATGTCTGTATGACGGTAAAGTGCACACTATGGAATCGCAACGGAAAATCCGTTGCGGATTCCGCAGCTTGCGGCCGTGTGCGTCTCCGCCCGTGCCATAGATTCCATTCTATAGAAAGGTGGATTCCGCCGTATGAATCGACATGTCAGTTCCTTTAGCGGAAGGTGGAAGCCACCCGTGCATAGAATGCATAGAGTCTATGGCATGGGCGAAGACACGCGCGGCCCCCAGAGTCCGTGAGGGGGTGCAAGCTGTGGAGTCCGCAACAGATTTTCCGTCGCGATTCCGTAGTGTGCACATACCCTTATGCTTTAAGTATAACATTTATACAAAATGCTACTTTTTAAAAAGATGTATTTTTTTAGCAACTTAAAACTATTTATGTGCACTTAAAAGCTAAACCATCTGAAGTGATCACTGCACTACTTTAGACAACCAGAAGAACAGACTTTACAGACATGTCCCCCCCTCAGACCCATGACTGGATCAGAAGGGAACTGGGCAGGATACAGGAAGTGTTGTTACATGCACATGACACTTACACAATATAGTTACATGCACATGACACTTACACAATATACTTACATCTCGAAATTCTACCAGTCCAAGCTCCCCCAGCTCGCTTACACATTGATATTCACTACCAGCCTGAAGAAATAGCTGTGCCAGGCACATCTCCTCCCCTCGGAATAGGGAGCCCATCTCTGCAGCTGTAAAGTCACTAACTGTATTCTTAAAAAAAAAAAAAAAAACATAGTGAATAGACAGTGGGTTTAAATGCATCACCTTTGATGGGGGCATGTTAAATAATATTACAAGTAGCCGCTGCCAAAGAGTTAACGCTATGAACATCATCCCCCATTGCGAGACACAAGCTTTGCACACGGATCTGTATGAATTAGCAGCAAGCACCTGAAAGTAGCCTGTACCCCGACAAAATACTGATCCACGGAGAGAGATCTGTTACTGACCTGGACACACACGGCTTGCTCAGCAGCACAACTTCCTCCTCCGTGTTCCTGCCCTCTGGGAGGAGAGGGGGAGGGCAGCAAGGGAGGAGCGATGGCTGAGAGACCGGTTCTACAGGTTCAGCAGACAGAAGAAGAGGCTGCAGACACGAACCTGAATTAGGAAGTTTTGTGGCTGGGAAATTATTAGTCACGAGTTGTATTCATGACTAGAAGGTTGGTTGGTTGGTTGGCTGGTTGGCTGGGAGCTATTTAGAAAGTAATTGAATCTTCTTGCCAGTGGCGATTTAGCTGTTGTGAAACTACAAGTCTCAGAGTTTGCCTGTAATAGTTGGGAAACTTGTTGCAGCTACAGAGTGTATAGGGCATAGTCATACTTGCCTAACTTTGAGAAGGAAGACATGGGAGACTCAGAAGTAAAGTTCAAAAAGTGACATGCAATATTATTTTCTTATGCCCTGCTCATATAATATATGGTACTGAATAGTAAGGTCACTCCAATGATACGGTTAAATTGACAGTTTACTTAAAGGGAATCTCTCCGCACTTGGGCTGGTCCCGAAGTGCTGACAGTGCAGTGAAGGTGTATGTCCCATAACGTATTTAGTACCTTTCTTTTAGCAGTCGGTGCAGTAGTTTTATCACATTTTTGTCCGTAACTTGTGGTGAGGAGTTCTTGCCGCACTTAGGCACGCCTCACCACTACTTTCTCCACCCTGTTTGCTGCCCAGCGTCCTTCTTGTTGATGACGTTGTTGGCAAGGTCCGCGCACCGGCTTGCCAGTATGCACATGCGCCCTGGATCTGTTGGGACACGCGCTCCTGCACCCTGAATCGTGCATGCACCATAGCGCAGATGAGCGGCACAACTGTGGGCGCTTGCTGTAGGCCATCAGCGTGCCTCCGTGCTACAGCATACTGGCAAGCCTGCGCGCGGCCCTTGCCAACAACATCATCAAGAAGAAGTTGGCCGGGCCGGGCAGCAAACAGGGCGGAGAAAGTAGTGGTGAGGCGTGCCTAAGTGCGGCACAAACTCCTCACCACTAGAAGTTATAGACAAAAATACAATAAAACTACTGCCGTTGAAAGATTCCCTTTAAATAACTTTCAGACCATTGTCAAACACAGGAATCCCATCCCCCATATAACACATCCCCTGCACCTCACCCTCCAACGCATTTTGAAAAGGTCAACGAAACGCGTTGGAGGGTGAAGTGCAGGGAATGTGTTTTATGGGGGACAGGATTCCTGTGTTTTACAATGGTCTGAATTTTATTTAAGTGAACTGGCAATTTAGCCGTATCATTGGAGTAACATTACTATTCAGTACCATATATTTATATGTTTACATGCACATTGTACTTTATTGTATATTAATTAGGACATTGGAATCCTACTTACTATTACATTTGTGTCCCCCTTTCCTGTAATGATTACCTCTGTGATGGTATGGTCCCTATTTTAAAATGTCTATTGTTTAGATGTTTATTTTATGGGATGTTCTTTGGGATTTATGAATAAATAAAGTATTAGTATTTTTTTTTAACACAAATCTGGTTACTTCTTTTGTGATAATATAAGGGTTTTTGGTTGTGGTTTATAGTGTTTGTTGATGCCCTTACATAGGTATTACTGTATTCAGAGATCCTAATATTAGGTTTTGTAGGTTCATTCTTCAATTTGTCATCCCCTGACCGCGTACTGACCTGGCGGTTCTCTGGATAGCTAGCAATAATAGCTTTCAAACATACCTTTGTTGCCTGTGTCTTAGGCTGTAAATAGTGTCAAAGAGGAAGGGCCTAAGGTTTTCTGGTCTTAGCACTCCTTTGTGAGGTGTAGTAGTTCTAGGGTTGAGAAGACCTGAAACCTTAACACTGTTCAATGACACTGCCAAATAAAGGTTTTTGCCACAGGTAACAAAGGTATGTTCTGAATTTCTTTATTGATATACAATGCTGGACTGGTCATCTGGAATTTCTAGCAAATTCCAGATAAGCAAGTCCCCTCTGTGGGCCTGTCTTGACTGTCTCCTGGTGATTTGCTATTTCCCTGCATATCACCACGAGCGGGTTAACCTACATACAGTAGGTGAAACATTGCCTAGAGCGGGATTGCCTAAAGGGCAAATTTCCAGGGGGGTGGAGGGAACTACCCACAGGGACAGTGGCGGAACTCCCGCCGTAGCAGCCGCTACGGGGCCCTGAGCTCCGGAGCTGCAGACACTGAGCTCCGTAGCTGCAGAGCTTCCGGGGAATAAGAGGAGAAGACAGCCAACGGAGGAGCAGGTTGTTAGGTGAGTTGTGTTTGTTTGTTTTTTTTTCTGCTTTGCAAAGGGGGCCATCTATCGGGCATTTATTGGGGGACAACACAAGGGGACCATATATGGGAGGCAGCACAGGGGGGCGTTTATTGGGGGACAACATAAGGGGGGCAGCATAAGGGGGCATATATTGGGGGACAACATATGGGGGGCAGCACAATGGGGCATTTATTGGGGGACAACAAAAGGGGGCCATCTATAGGGGACAGCATAAGGGGGCATTTATTGGGGGACAACATAAGGGGGGCAGCATAAGGGGAGCATCTATGGGGGCAGAATAAGGGGACATTTATTGGGGGGCAACATGAGAGCATTTATAGGGGGACAACATAAGGGGGGCATCTATGGTGGGCAGCAAAAGGAGTCATTTATTGGGGGACAACATAAGGGGGCCATCTATGGGGGGCAGAATAAAGGGGCATTTATTGGGGGATAACATAAGAGAGAGCATTTATAGGGGGACAACATAAGGGGGTCATCGATTGGGGGACCAAATGAGAGGGCATCTATAGGGGGACAACATGAGAGGCCATCTATAAGGGGAATGGAGAACACAGGGGGGTCATTTATAAGGGGGACAACACAGGGGGCATTTATAAGGAGGCAGAGGAGGACAACATGGGTGGCATCTCTAAGGGGGAATACATAGAGGGGGGCGTCTATAAGAGGGGATACACAGAGGGGGCCATCTATAAGAGGGGGGCCACCTATATGAGAGAATACACAGATGGAGGCCATATATAAGAGAGACTACACATAGGGGGCCATATATAAGGGGCACTACACAGAGGTGGGCATGTATAAGTGAACTACACAGAGGAGGGATACACAGAGGATAGGGGTTACACAGGGGGGCCATCTATAAAGGGGACAACACAGGGGTTGCGTATACAATAGGGGATGCACAGTGGGGGGCATCTAGTATAGTGGACTACACAGAGGGGCCATCTATAAAGGGGGCTACAGAGAGGGGGGACATATACTATAGGGGATGCACAGAGGATGTTATCTACTATAAGGGGACTACACAGAGGGGGGCTCTCTAGGAGATGCACATGGGGCCCTCTATATGGAAGACTGAACAAGGGACTATCTATAAGGTGGCTACACAGAGGGAGGCATATACTATAAGGGGGATCACATTGAGTCAGTGCTACACACTAAATTAACCTCTTAAGGACAGAGCCAATTAGCAATTTTGCGCTTTCGTTTTTTTCCTCCTTGTGCTTAGTAGGCCATAGCACTTGCATTTTTTCACCTAAAAACCCATTGGAGCCCTTATTTTTTGCACCACTAATTGTACTTTGCAATGACAGGCTGAATTTTTTCAGAAAGTACACTGCCAAACCTAAAAAAAATTCTAAGTGTGGTGAAATTGTAAAAAAAACACACATTTTTTTTTTTTTTTTGGGGGGGGGGGTATTTGTTTTTATGCCATTCGCCCTGGGGTAAAACTGACTTATTATACATGTTTCTCAAGTCGTTATGATTACAACGATATGTAACATTTATAACTTTTCTTTTATGTGATGACTTGTAAAAAATTCAAACCATTGTTAACAAATATATGTTCCTTGAAATCCCTCTATTACATGCTTATAGCACTTTTACACTGATTGCGCATATTGATTGCGCTTATGTGACTTTATGAACGCTTTTTATTACAATTTTTCTGGCTTTGATGCGACCAAAAATGAGCAATTTTGCACTCTGGAATTTTTTGGCGCTTACGCCGTTTACAGTGCAAGATAAGGAATATGATAAATTAATAGTTCGGATGATTACGCACGCGGCAATACCAAACATGTTTATTTATTTATTTTTATTTATAACATGGGAAAAGGGGGGTGATTCACACTTTCATTGGGGGAGGTTTTTTTTTAATTAATAATAATACTTTTTTTTTTTCTTTTACACTTATACTAGAAGCCCTCATGGGGGACTTCTAGTATATGAACAACAAAACACAACAATCACTGAACAGCAAGGGAGAACAGCGAAAGAATCCAATGGAGTACTCATTTACGAGTCCCCACTGATTGTCCCCTACAAAATTTGAATATGCAAAGAAGGGGTTGGTGGAGCCTCAGTTGCGAGTCTCAAAACACAGCAATAGCCAGATATCCCTCTCTCCAGAGAAAGAAGCCCATTGCCAAGGGGTGCCTCCTAGTGGGGAGAGCACCAAACCACCCTGATTCGTAGTCCCTAAGGTCCTCACTCTGTTGCAAGCTGTGGGACCTAAATAGGGAAACACCAGGGTGGCCCCTATAAGTCAAAGTCTAACTCTGTGGGGAGTTTAACGACATTAGACACGGGTTACCAAGGCTAGGCATCCATCCACAGACTGCAGTTTCGGGTATTTGCCCCTCGTTTGTGTGGAGTAGGATTCTGGCTACCCGGGGCAATGAAAAATCGACCAAAAAAACACAACAATCACTGAACTCAGGGAGAACAGCGAAAGAATCCAATGGAGTACTCATTTACGGGTCTCCACTGATTGTCCCTTCCTTCTCTGGAGAGAGGGATATCTGGCTATTCCCGTACTTCTAGTATATGCACACTGATCTTTCATAGAGATCTATGCTGTAAAGCGTAGTTAAATAAAATAGGAAGCAGTCGGAAGCAATCGAGTGCCGAGCCGGGATCAGCGCCATTACGGCACAGACCCCGGCCCTAGCCAGATGTGTGGATCGCTTCTCCGGGACAACGTTGCGGGGGGGCAATCCACCCCACTAGACCACCTCGGATCGGGCTGCATGAGCTTTCAGATGCAGCTGTCAACTTTGACAGCTGCATCTGAAAACTTGATAAGCGGGCACAGCAATCGGACTGTGCCCGCTAATAGCTGCGGCCCCGGGCTACAGGCGGCACCCGGGACCGCTGCGGTTCAGAGTGGGGTCGCTGCGTGGCTCCGCTCTGAGCTCCCCGAGGTGACCGTAGGGCGTAAATATACGCCCTGTGTAGCTAAGGGGTTAAGGTGTAAAGGGGCCAATACAAATGTGCAGTTTGTAGAGAGATGAGGATGGTGCCAGAGCGAGGAGCCTAATATGTCTGTCTGGCAGATTCTGTGGATTGGTGGCTCGGAGAAGTTCTCATGATGGCCCAGGGCAGATGGAGAAAAAGATGAAAAGGGAAGAACTCTGATCAGAGAAGACCTCCCCTGTGAGTCACTTGATATAACTGCACTGTAATTTATACAAACCTGTGTAGAGCTGGGTGTGTTGATGGCGTAGTTGTCGGTCGATGGGGGGGGGCCCAATCAAAAGTTTCCTATGGGGCCCAGCCATTTTATTTAGTAAGGGTATGTTCACACTAAATGTGTTTACTCAGTGTGAACATGGCGTACCGGTATGTCCTGGGTCGTCTAGAAGTTAAAAAGCTTTCATAGTTACCAAATAACACCAATATAGAAGAAACAAATATTATCACCATACTGATGATTATCAGTAGAAATGAGCGAACTTTTCAAAAGCACACTTCCTGCTTTCTAAAATAGCGGCTGCCATTTAAGAAAGCAAGAAAAAAAAAATTCAGAGCGGACTTCCAAAAATCCGAATCCGACCGGACTCGGACTTTTGGAAAAATCCGAACTGGTTCCCATACGCTCATCTCTAATTATCAGTGACATGTCAATTCTTTGGTGAATTCGGCATTTGACTTCCGCTGCCTTCCCGTTCCGTGGGGAAGGTGGAGACAGCCTAAGTACCGCCTGGAAAACAGGGATACAGCCTATTATCACAGGAAGGCAGCGGGAGTCAAATGCCAATGATTCGGATTTGTACGAACCTAGACATCGTCACTGTTTGATTATCTGTACCCAGGACAAAGCGGTACGCCATGGCCGCCTGTCACCAGACGACCCTGGACGTACTGGTACGTCCTTATTCCCTATGGAGCTATGAAGCGCACCCAGAAGCTAAATGTGATTCATAGCGGGTGGAGACTGGCTGCTATCAGCAGTGGGGCCTTCACCCTTAGGGACAGGCTGCTCCAATCGTGCTGAAGCCTTTCATTAACCCCTTAAACACAGCTCCTGTCACTTACATACCCCAGCAGAACTTTTGCTTTCTTGTCTAGAGATGAGCGAACCGGGTTCGAGTTCAAGTTCATCCGAACCCGAACGTTCGGCATTTGATTAGCTGGGGCTGCTGAACTTGGATAAAGCTCTAAGGTTGTTTGGAAAACATGGATACAGCCAATGACTATATCTATGTTTTCCACATAGCCTTAAGGCTTTATCCAACTTCAGCAGCCACCGCTAATCAAATGCCGAAAGTTTGGGTTCGGATGGACTCAAGCATGCTCGAGGTTCGCTCATCTCTATTCTTGTCCTTTTTTCAGGGAATATGAATGATAGCACAAAAACTTTTTCTCCACTCTTGGTTAGTGGTTGGGTGAAGCCATTTATTATCAAACTACTGTGTTTTCTCTATTTAAATCATAATGACAAAAAAAAAAATCCAAATGACCCAGAGTCTCCTGACTTCAATATCATTGAGCCACTCTGGGGAGATCTCAAGCCCGTAGTTTATGCAAGATGGCTCAGGAATTTACAAGAACTAGAGGCTTTTAGCCTTGAAGAATAGGCAGCTTTACAATCTTAGAAAATAAAGAGCCTCATCCATAACTACAATAAAACACTTTAAGCTGGCATTGATGTTAGAGTACACAGTATTAAGTGTAACAACTGGAGTCATGGATCCACTGTACCACCACTAATGATGACATACGCCGCACCAGGGAGCGGAGTCTAAAGGGCCGCTGGTATTCACTAGTGCCCACCGCAAGGCAGGATGGACTTGCTGCGACAGGCGACCCCTAGGTCGCTACCCCAGGCGAGTTACAGCTGGAGACAGGTAGACAGGCAGGCTGGAACACAGCAGGCTGGAACAAAGCAGTCACAGGCAGGAACCACAGCTGGAACCAGAAACAGCAGCAACCAGAAACGGCTGGAATGGGCAGGAATCACACGTAAGCTGGGACCACACACTTATGGCAAGCACACAGAGGGGTCAGGGAGGTGCAAGACATTATGAGAAGTGTTTGGAAGCATAAAACAATTAGGGACATACTGCCCTTTTAAATCTGCAAGAGCCAGCGTGTGCGTGCCTCTAGGAGGAGAGGAAGTTTGCACCGGTCAAAGCAGAATGGACCAGGGGCAAAGATGGTTGAGGTGCCTGGAGGGGCTGAAACAACAGCAGCGTGGGGCCCCTGCACATGGGGTTTGGCGTCTGCAGCACACAGCCAGCAGGGAGAGCAGGTGCGGCGGTGCCCTATCAGGTCCCCCCGTTTGGCCTCCCCCCTCTTTCTTGCCTGCAGGAATTTTTTTTTTTTTCAAAACATGTTTTATTGGGTTTTTTCTTAATACAAACAAAACCCAACATCCACATGTAAGGTCAATTAAAGAGACATGGTAGGAATGCAGGCAATGTAACAATGTCCAATTTTCTGACAGAAGTCCAATATGCTGACCTGCACCGCCTCACAAAGTAAACGCAACTTAGAAGGGGAAGAGGGTTGGTAGAAGGGGGGAGGGATGGGCACAGTGGGGGAAGAGCACAGTGTGGAATAAGGGAGGGTAGGGAAGAGGGGGTTGGTAGGGCAGACAACCAAGAACGATGAACAACAAACAATGAACAGAGGAGTAGACCAAATAATTAGAGAACCTGTTATCAATATTCCATATGCACAGCATCACTGCCTTATGGTGATATAAATAGACACATTTCCAGGAATACAAATAGAGGAAGATACTCATAGGGGGGGGGGGCGTTATCTCAGCCAGGATGTCACATGTAGATAATAACTGGTAACGGGTGAAGAGAAGGGGGGGGGGGAGGCGAGCGTATGAAGAGGAGAAGTGAGAGGTAGAAAGGATCAACATTTTCGTTAGGGCTATGTTATGGAGAAGTCTTTTATTAGCAGTAGCTGTTTTTAAGGGGAACCTGTCACCCAGGACGCGGGCGCAAAGCCCGCCCAACCCCCTCAGCCCCGGATACTTACCCTTTCCTGCAAGTCCCAATTGTGGAACTGGTCCCGGGACGGAGATATCGATGCCTGAAGCTGAGCGTGCGCTGTTTGCTAATCAGCAGAGATGAGTCGGATGCCCATAGAAAATGAAGGGAGCAGTCATTCTCTATGGCAGTGCTTCTCAACCTTCTACTGGAGCCTCACCCAACAGACCAAGGCAATGCCTGGGCCTCACCAGAATGACTAAGTGGGTGCCTGGGCCTCACCAAAATCTATTTAAAAGCTGAAAATAATGCCAAGGCTACCTTTTACCCATCTTCCAAACTCTAGATACTAATAAAGCAAGTACTAAATAAATTAATAATGTTGCTAAAATGGAGATTTTTGCAAACAGCAAAAGGACTGTGCAGATTATAGTTACTTTTCTGAAAACTAGCTGCCCAGCTGGGCCTCACCAACAACTAGGGGGTGCCTCACTGGTGAGGCCCGCCTCACAGCTTAAGAAGCACTGCTTTATGGGCAACGGATCCATCTCTGCAGCGCGCGTGCACAGCTTCCCACGGGGATATCTTCATCCTGGGACCGGTTCCAGGAGTGGGACTTACAGGAAAGGGTAAGTATCCGGTGCTGCACCGGGGGTTGGGCGGGCTCTGCGCCCGCGTCCTGGGTGACAGGTTCCCTTTAAGGAATCCAAAGAGTCACTGTTGTTTTGTTTTGTTTTGTTTTCTTGCAGAAATCAATAGTCGAGGTGATTTTAACCCCTTCGTGCTGCAGCTAGTTTGGGCCTTAATGACCAGGCTAATTTTTCAAAATCTGACCTGTCTCACTTTATGCTCTTATAGCTCAGTGATGCTTTAACGTATGCTAGCGATTCTGAGATTGTTTTTTCGTCAAAATGTGGCAAAATTTGGTTACTACTTTGTGTGTTTTTTGTGAAAAACATCAAAATATCATGAAAAATTTTAAAAATTTGCATTTTATGAACTTTGAAATTCTCTGCTTCTAAAAAAAGAACGTCGTAGCACATAAATTAGTTACTAAGTCACATTACCAATATGTCTTCTTTATTCTGGCATAATTTGGTAAACATATTTTACTTTTTTAGGGTGTTATGGGGCTTAGAAATTTATCAGCAAATTATCACATTTTCGTGAAAGTTTCCAAAACTGATTTTTTTTAGGGACCAGTTCTTTTTTTAAATGGATTTAGAAGTCTGGTATACTGAAAACCCCCATAAGTGACCCCATTTTGGAAACTACACACCTTAAAGAATTAATCTAGGGGTATAATGAGCATTTTAACCCTACAGGGGCTGGAGGAAAGTATTCACAATTAGGCAGTAAAAAAATGGAAAATTAAATTTTTCCAATAATATATACGTTTAGATTAAAGTTTCTCATTTTCAAAAAGAACATGAGAGAAAAAGCACAGGTTTTTTTGAGGACAACGGTACCCCATATGTGGGCATAAACCACTGTATGGGCACACAGGGAGGCTCAGAAGGGAAGAAGCGCCAATTAGCTTTTTCAATGCAAATTTTGCTGAAGAAGTTTCTTAACGCTAGGTGCGTTTGCAGTGCCCCTGTAGTATCAGCAGAAAGAAAACCCCCCATAAATCACCCCATTTTGGAAAGTGCACCCCTCAAAGAATTCATCTTGGTGTGTGGTGACCATTTTGACCCCACAGGTATTACAGGAAAGTATTCAAAAGTAGACAGTAAAAATGAAAAACTCGAATTCTTCCAATAATATGTTCGTTTAGTTTGAAATTTCTCAATTTCACGAGGAACAAGAGGAAAAAAGTACCCCACAATTTGTAACAGAGGTTCTCCTGAGTACAATGGTACCCCATATGTGGGCGTAACCCACTGTATGGGTACACAGGAGGGCTCAGAAGGGAAGGAGCGCCAATTAGCTTTTTCAATGCAGATTTTGCTGAAGAAGTTTCCGAGCGCCAGGTGCGTTTCCAGTGCCCCTGTAGTGTCCACCGAGTAAAATCTCCCAATAAGTCACTCCATTTTGGAAAGTGCACCCCTCAAAGAATTTATTTTGGGGTGTGGTGAGCATTTTGACCCCACAGGTATTAGAGGAAAGTATTCAAAAGTAGACAGTAAAAATGAAAAACTCGAATATTTCCAATAATATGTTCCTTTAGTTTGAAATTTCTCAATTTCACGAGGAACAGGAGAGAAATGTCACCCCAATATATGTAACGCAGGTTCTTCTGAGTAGAACGGTACCCCATATGTGGGCATAAACCACTGCATGCGCACACAGCAGGGCTCAGAAGGGAAGGAGCGCCAATTAGCATTTTCAGTGCAGATTTTTCTGAAGAAGTTTCTGAGCGCCAGGTGCGTTTGCAGAGCCCCTGTAGTGTCAGCAGAATAGATTCCCCCCAAAAGTCACCCCATTTTGGAAAGTGCACCCCTCAAAGAATTCATCTTGGGGTGTGGTGACCATTTTTACACCACAGGTATTAGAAGAAAGTATTCAAAATTGGCCAGTAAAAATGAAAAACTTGAATTTGTCCAATAATATGTTGGTTTAGTTTGAAATTTCTCAATTTGACGAGGAACAGGAGAGAAAACGTACCCAAAAATCTGTAACGTAGGTTCTTCTGAGTAAAACGGTACCTCATATGTGGGCATAAACCACTGTATGGGCACACAGCAGGGCTCAGAAGGGAAGGAGCGCCAATTTACTGGAGCAAAACCGCAGCTAGTAATGGTTATTAGAATAGCGCAGTTACTAAAATAAAATAAAAAATGAGATTACAGGTAATGTGGGGTGGTCATGGGCAACCTGGGGTGTGTATGGGCAACCTGAGGTAGTTACAGGTAATCTGGGGTGGTTACGGACAACATGGGGTGGTTATGGGCAACCTGAGGTGGTAACAGGTAATCTGGGGTAGTTACGGACAACATGGGGTGGTCACGGGCAACCTGCTGTGGTTACGGCAACCTGGGGTGTTTACAGGCAACGTGGGGTGGTTACGGGCAACGTGGGGTGGTTACGGGCAATGTGTGGTGGTTATGGGCAACGCGTGGTGGTCACGGGCAACCTGCTGTGGTTACGGCAACGTGGGGTGGTTACAGGCAACGTGGGGTGGTTACAGGCAACGTGGGGTGGTTACGGGCAACGTGGGCTGGTTACGGCAACCTGCTGTGCTTACAGACAATCTGGGGTGGTTACGGGCAACGTGGGGTGGTTACGGGCAACCTGCAGTGCTTACAGACAATCTGGGGTGGATACGGGCAACGTTGGGTGGTTACGGGCAACCTGCAGTGCTTACAGACAATCTGGGGTGGTTACGGGCAACGTGGGGTGGTTACGGGCAACCTGCAGTGCTTACAGACAATCTGGGGTGGATACGGGCAACGTGGGGTGGTTACGGGCAACCTGCAGTGCTTACAGACAATCTGGGGTGGTTACGGGCAACGTGGGGTGGTTACGGCAATGTGGGGTGGTTACGGATAAAATGAAGTTCTTATAGGCAATCTGGGCTGGGTACCTGTAATCTGGCATGGGCACCGCAATCTGGAGGGGGTCTTTGGCAATTTGGGGTGGTCAGAGGCGCCGTAGCGTGGTCAGAGGCGACGTGTGGTGGTCAGAGGCGACGTGTGGTGGTCAGATGCGACGTGTGGTGGTCAGAGGCGACGTGGCGTGGTCAGAGGCGACGTGTGGTGGTCAGAGGCAACGTGCGGTGGTCAGAGGCATCGTGGCGTGGTCAGAGGCAACGTGCGGTGGTTACGTGCAATCTGGGGGGTTACATGTAATCTGGCGTGATTACGGGGAACCTGGGGGGGTTATGTGCAACCTGGAAGGGTTACAGACAATCTGGGATTGTTACTGATAAACTAGAGTGCTTATAGGTAATCTAGGGTGGGTACATGTAATTTGGGGTGGTTACGGGCAATCTGGAGGGGGTCACTGGCAATTTGGGGTGGTTACGGGCAATATGCGGTGGTTACGGGCAATGTGCGGTGGTTACGGGCAACGTGCAGTGGTTACGGGCAACGTGCGGTGGTTACGTGCAACGTGCGGTTGTTGGTGGGCAACGTGCAGTGGTTACGGGTAATTTGGGGGGGGTTAGGGGTAATTTGGGAGTAAACTGCAATTATTACTATAATAAAAAGTGTGTGTTTTATTTTTTTGTATGTTTGTCACTTTTTGTACTTTACACATTTATTTTCACTGTATTACTATGATTACTGTGATATTTTCTATCACAGTAATCATAGTTCAGTGACAGAGACCAAATTGGTCTCTGTCACTTTAAATTTTCAGAGTTGGCTGGTTGTGGAGCGCATGCGCACTTAATAACCAGCTAGGGTGCCGAAGAGGAAGGAGCTCCAGGATCAGGTAATGTATAAGGGGTAGGGGGGGTGACTTGGGGGCGGGGGTGACAGGGGGGGTGGGGGGCGACTTGGGGGGTGGGGGGACATCACTTTTTATCCCCTATCACCAATCATTCATGGTGACAGGGGATAAAAAGTTTCCTCCCCCTTCCTCTCACTTTTATATGTCATACACTATATATATTATACACATTACACAGATTATATATAATTGAACTTAAACTCATATTCATATATATACAACACTTGTTTTCTTAGACGTGAGATAGACACACTCATTATTAGTTAGTATTTTTACCACTATTTTATAAGTAATCATTTTTTGGACACATGTGCACTGTTGTTTTTTAGTAGGAATTTTTTTGGGTTATATAGGGGTATTTTGGTGCGAGTATACATGATTATGATTTGTTTTTGTTTGCAATCCCCCTTTTTCAGGTAGATTATTATTTTAGATTTTTTTATATTTTGAAAACCATTCTACACGCCAATGGACCGCCTCTGTTTGGAAGTTTGACCATACATGCCGGGATATACTAGCTGATTATGGACACTTGTACCTTTGGATATGATAAGAAGAAAATAAAACAAACAACAAACAGGAAATGGGAGATCTTAACCCCTTAGTGACCGCTGATACAGCTTTTTACGGCGGTCACTAAGGGTCCTTATTCTGCTGCCATCAGCTTTTTACGGCGATGGCAGAGAATAAGGCTGCGGGGCCGGGACGGCCCCCACCCCATCCCCCCAGCTACCGGAGGTAGCTGAGGGGTTGGGGCAGTGTGTGGGGTCCTTCCCGCCCCCCCCCCCCTTACCGACGATCGCCGCTATTGTTATAGCGGGGCCGTCGGTAAAGGGGATTACCGGTGCCGCCGCTGCTTTTCATCTCCCCCCGCCGTGAATTATTGCCCGTAACCACCCCAGATTGTCTGTAAGTACAGCAGGTTGCCCGTAACCAGCCCACGTTGCCTGTAACCACCCCACGTTGCTTCTGACCACCCCACGTTGCCTCTGACCACCTCACGTCGCCTCTGACCACGCCACGTCGCCTCTGACCACGCCACGTCGCCTCTGACCACCGCAGGTTGCCTCTGACCACCGCAGGTTTCCTCCGACCACCGCTGGTTGCCTCTGACCACTGCATGTTGCCTCTGACCACCCCAAATTGCCAATGACCCTCTCCAGATTGCGGTAACCATGCCAGATTACAGGTACCCACCCGAGATTACCTATAAGCACTTCAGTTTATCCGTAACCACCCCACATTGCCCGTAACCACCCCACGTTGCCCGTAACCACCCCAGATTGTCTGTAAGCACTGCAGGTTGCCCGTAACCACCCCAGGTTGCCGTAACCACATTAGGTTGCCCGTGACCACCCCATGTTGTCCGTAACCACCCCAGATTACCTGTAACTACCTCAGGTTGCCCATAACCACCCCAGGTTTCCCGTAACCACCCCACATTACCTGTAATCTCATTTTTTTTTATTTTATTTTAGTTACTGCGCTATTCTAATAACCATTACTAGCTGCGGTTTTGCTCCAGCAAATTGTCGCTCCTTCCCTTCTGAGCCCTGCTGTGTGCCAATAAAGTGGTTTATGCCCACATATGGGGTACCGTTTTATTCAGGAGAACCTGAGTTACAGATTTTGGGGTACGTTTTCTCTCCTGTTCCTTGTCAAATTGAGAAATTTCAAACTAAACCAACATATTATTGGAAAATTTTGAGTTTTTCATTTTTACTGTCTACTTTTGAATACTTTCCTCTAATACCTGTGGGGTAAAAATAGTCACCACACCCCAAAATGAATTCTCTGAGGGGTGCACTTTCCAAAATGGAGTGACTTATTGGGAGATTTTACTCTGCTGGCACTACAGGGGCGCTGCAATTGGACCTCGCGTTTAGAAACTTCTTCAGCAAAATCTGCATTGAAAAAGCTAATTGGCGCTCCTTTCCTTCTGAGCCCTCCTGTGTGCCCATGCAGTGGTTTATGCCCACATATGAGGTACCTTTTCACTCAAGAGAAACTGCATTACAAATTTTGGGGTACTTTTTTTCTCTTGTTCCTCATAAAATTGAGAAATTTCAAACTAAAAGAACATAATATTGGAAAAAATTGAGTTTTTCATTTTTACTGTCTAATTTTGAATACTTTCCTCTAATACCTATGGGGTCAAAATGCTTACCACACCCCAAAATGAATTCTATGAGGGGTTCACTTTCCAAAATGGGGTGACTTATGGCGAGTTTTACTTTGATGGCACTACAGGGGCGCTGCAAACGCACCTGGCGCTCGGAAACTTCTGCAGCAAAATCTGCATTGAAAAAGCTAACTGGCGCTCCTTCCCTACTGAGCCCTCCTGTTTGCCCATACAGTGGTTTATGCCCACATATGGGGTACCATTGTACTCAGGAGAACCTGCGTTACAAATTTTGGGGTACTTTTTTTCTCTTGTTCCTCGTGAAATTGAGAAATTTCAAACTAAACAAACATATTATTGGAAGAATTCGAGTTTTTCATTTTTACTGTCTTCTTTTAAATACTTTCCTGTAATAGCTGTGGGGTCAAAATGCTCACCTCACACCAAGATGAATTCTTTGAGGGGTTCACTTTCCAAAATGGAGTGACTTATGGGGGGTTTTCTCTCTGCTGACACTACAGGGGCACTGCAAACGCACCTGGTGCTCAGAAACTTCTTCAGCAAAATCTGCATTAAAAAAGCTAATTGGCGCTCCCTTCCTTCTGAGCCCCGCTGTGTGCCCATACAGTGATTTACGCTCACATATTGGGTACTGTTGTACTCAAGAGAACCTGCGTTACAAATTTTGGGGTACTTTTTTTCTCTTGTTCCTCGTGAAATTGAGAAATTTCAAACTAAACCAACATATTATTGGAAGAATTCGAGTTTTTCATTTTTACAGACTTCTTTTGAATACTTTCCTGTAATACCTGTGGGGTCAAAATGCTCACCTCACACCAAGATGAATTCTTTGAGGGGTGCACTTTCCAAAATGGGGTGACTTATGGGGGGTTTTCTCTCTGCTGACACTACAGGGGCACTGCAAACGCACCTGGCGCTCAGAAACTTCTTCAGCAAAATCTGCATTGGAAAAGCTAATTGGCGCTCCCTTCCTTCTGAGCCCTGCTGTGTGCCCATACAGTGGTTTACGCCCACATATGGGGTACCGTTGTACTCAAGAGAACCTGCGTTACAAATTTTGGCGTGCTTTTTCTCTCATTTTCCTTTAATCTAAACTTATATATTATTGGAAAATTTTAATTTTCCATTTTTTTACTGCCTAATTGTGAATACTTTCCTCCAGCCCCTGTAGGGTAAAATGCTCATTATACCCCTAGATTAATTCTTTAAGGTGTGTAGTTTCCAAAATGGGGTCACTTATGGGGGTTTTCAGGATACCAAACTTCTAAATCCATTTAAAAAAAGAACTGGTCCCTAAAAAAATCAGTTTTGGAAACTTTCACGAAAATGTGATAATTTACTGATGAATTTCCAAGCCCCGTAACACCCTAAAAAAGTAAAATATGTTTACCAAATTATGCCAGAATAAAGAAGACATATTGGTAATGTGACTTAGTAACTAATTTATGTGCTACGACTTTCTTTTTTTAGAAGCAGAGAATTTCAAAGTTCATAAAATGCAATTTTTTAAATTTTTCATGATATTTTGATGTTTTTCACAAAAAACACACAAAGTAGTGACCAAATTTTGCCACTAACATAAAGTGCCATATGTGACGAAAAAACATTCTCAGAATCGCTGGCATACGTTAAAGCATCACTGAGCTATAAGAGCATAAAGTGAGACAGGTCAGATTTTGAAAAATTTGCCTGGTCATTAAGGCCCAAACTAGCTGCAGCACGAAGGGGTTAAGAGAGAAACAACAAGAGGATTCCTCTAAGGAGAGATATTCAAGGAGAGAACTAACAAGAGGAAGTCCAAGGTGGACTACTTCCCGTTCTTCCTCTGCTCTCCACTTTTCGGACCTGGGTGGGACATGATTGGCTCGGGCACCGTGGATGCTCCTGCTAGCCTCTGGAAACCTTCATTTGCTCTTTGGCTCAATTTGGAAGCCTTGTTTAAGGACTTCCTTGATCTTGAATGATATATAAAAAGTGTAAATAAAATATATATTTTTTGTATAGTGATAAGTTTGTATAATTTAGTTTATAATTTATTATTGGGACATCATATTATGTTAAGATAATTTACCCTGTGGGACCCGAGTGAAGAGAGCACGGTAGTATTGTAGTGTTTACTATTATCCGATAGAGGGGCACTTATTGACCCTTGGCTGGTGTATTGTGTGGTGTGGTCATGTGATGTGGAGGATGCACGCACACAGATTAGATTGCATCTGATAGCATTCACGTATGCATCTGATGTGTGGGTGCATTTCCTATTCATGTACAGGCCTAGCTATTGTTAGGTGTAGGTGTAGGTCTTGGACTGTAATGTACATGTACTTACAGTAAAATTTTCTAATGGTGGATCTACTAATAATAACTCGCGAGATGTAGTGGAGTGTATTTACCTAATTTTATGTGAGTTAAGTGTTTTTGCGTAGTCGTAGTAAACTATGGATAATGATGAAAATATTATATTTAGGACTATGATTTATTGACCACTAACTTGTATAATTAAATTGTATAATGGGTAGGTAGCTGACATCGATATTATACCACACTGTGGATTACGAATATATGCCGAGACTTTTACCCTATATTCCTTACGTCTGCACTTTGGACATGAACTAGGGATATGCATCGAGATCTTGATCTACATACTATATGCTATATTCCTTACGTCTGCACTTTCGACATGGACTAGGGATATGCATCGAGATCTTGATCTACATACTATATGCTATACTATGCGCTCTACATTCTTTTACTGCAGATGCGCCAACATTGTGCCGATATTGCGCCGATATATGTGACATTATACGTCTTGTCTCTCGGAATGCGCATGCTCCGATATATATTGCTGATTGACATAAATAGTGATCACACACGCGCTGATGTTTATAACTGGATGTGCTGAGTCTAATATAGAAGAGATACGGTATTGAAGCGATATTACGCCGATGTTACGCTGATATTTGTGATATCAATCAATGGAATGCGCTGGTATTGTTGTAGTGTATTATACCACAGTCTGCTACATTATATCATGTTATGCGTGTTTTGGATATAACTCTGATTTGATATTTGTATATCGACTATGGGAAATACGGTATTATCGGCACTATAGGAAATACGGTACAATGCGGGAACGCATGCGGTCACATGATATACGCCATGTGATATACGATGACATTTGCATCCTACATACTGGTCTTAGGAAATATGGTATCATTCCCGTGACACGCAGCGTGGAACGCATGCGGTCACATGATTTACGTCATGTGATATTTGCATCCCCGTGACATGCGGTCACGTGATGCGCGCTATTTGCATATGCGCATTGTGGGTATCAGCATCCTATTGACACGCAGGAATGACTAGCGCATGCGCAGTAGGATATGATAGACGCTGCTGATGCCATCTTTTGTGTGCTCCCTTCCGATGCTCTCTCCACACCTAAGGGTCCCACAGGTAATTGCAAAATTCAATAATTATGTGGTATATAAAAGGACACCACTTCAGCTTAAGCTCCACCCCTGACGAAGTCACTGTGTGTGACGACACGCGTTGGGTCTGTACCCGGGCATCTGCTCCCATGTAGTTAACTTAATGTGGCATATTTGGTTGGGCATTCCTTGTTATGTTAGAGGTTCATATTGGTGTTTACAATGATTTCATGATTTATTTGCACGTTTGCACTACAGCACTTTGGACTCTTTATGTGGCATAATATTTTGCATTTATAGATTCTTTATTACATCTTGCCAGCCATTGTACTTTTATGCAATTTATGAGGTTTACATTTGCTCATGTGGAGTATTACTAACATGCTTTGATTCCCTGGTCAAGCAGGAGAGTATATTGTCCCCCTGCTTAGTTTTTCATATACCTATGTGGTTTTTTAATTGATTTTATTGCTGTTTGTTGTGGTGTTTTTGTGTTTGTCCTAATAAACTTTGGAATTTTTTGGATATAGTGGTGTGCGCTGTAATATAGTGTTCAGCTTTTTCTCTTGCCTATTTTCATAAGGTTGTCTCTTTTGGACACTTAGCTGCACCCCTTATGTAATATATTTCTTTTTCTTGGTGAGCTCCCCCATACCTTGGATTGGAAAAAGTGCCGGGAGCACATGGTACAAGCGATCAGCGGTATATAGTATATACCGCTGATCGCTTGTACCGGGACCCCACAGGGGGGTCCCCCATGACTGCCCCATGCTCTCCGCTACCTCCGGTGGCGGAGAGCATGGGGCTTTCATTCATTTTAACTTTTCCATCGCTGTGAACAGACATTAGTTGGTTCACAGCGATGGTGGCGGCCATCTTGGAAATGATGGCCGCCGGGGGAGGGGGGTTAGTGATCGCCCTACAGAGGGGGCTGATCTGAGGTCTGGGGGACACTTATTTCATCTCCCCCCGTCGTAGATTCACGGCGGGGGGAGATGAAAGGCGGCGGCGGCACCGGTAATCCCCTTTACCGACGGCCACCGCTATAACGTTAATAGCAGCGATCGTCAGTTGGGGGGGGCGGGATGGACCCCACACACTGCCCCAACCCCTCAGCTACCTCCGGTAGCTGGGGGGGATGGGGTGGGGGCCGTCCCAGCCCCGCAGCCTTATTCTCTGCCATCGCTGTAAAAAGAACCAATCACCTAAAATTTACTATCCCTATTATCAAAGATTCTCTCTCCCTAAGTGTATCTATGAAGATAAAGACTGCCTTTGCAGTCTGTATCTTATTCTTTACCTAATTCCTCTTCCTCTGTGCAGTAATGCTGGGCGCCGCCATCTTGATGACGTCACGCTGGAACGCACCGCTGGAACGCACGTGACGTCATCAAGATGGCGGCGGCCGGCATTAATGCACCGGAACAAAGGAGCAGGTAAAGTATAAGATACAGATTGCAAATGCAGTCTGTATCTTTATGAAGTCTATTTATGAAGATACAGACTACATTTGCAGTCTGTATCTTATATTTTACCTGCTTCTTTGTTCCGGTGCAGTAATGCCGGCCGCCGCCATCTTGATGACGTCACGTGCGTTCCAGCGGTGCGTTCCAGCGTGAAGTCATCAAGATGGCGGCGCCCGGCATTACTGCACCGGAACAAAGGAGCAGGTAAAGTATAAGATACAGACTGCAAATGTAGTCTGTATCTTCATAAATAGACTTCAGAAAGATACAGACTGCCTTTACAGTCTGTATCTTATACTTTACCTGATCCTCTGGTCCGCTAGAAACAAGGCCCGCGCCGCCATCTTGATTACGCTACTTGCGTTCCACCGCTAGAAAGCAAGTGACGTATTCAAGATGGCGGCGCGCGGCCTTCCTGCACCGAACAAGAGGATCAGGTAAAGTATAAGATACAGACTGCAAAGGCAGTCTGTATCTTAATAAATAGACAAAATGAAGATACAGACTGCCTTTGCAGTCTGTATATTATACTTTACCTGATCCTCTGGTCCGCTACAGCAAGACCGGCGCCGCCATCTTGATTTAGTCTCTTGCGTTCCAGCGGTGGAACGCAAGTGACCTCATCAAGATGGCGGCGCCTGGCCTAGGCGCTTTGCATGACGGGAAAGTAAAAAGTAAATATTTTAAAAACACGGCCAAAAAAGTAATCAATTATATTTACAAATATTAATAAAATAAGTAAATACATCTAATTAGGGAAAAAAAAAAATTTTTTTTTCATCGATGATTGGTTCTCTTTAACCATTAGAGGACCCGGCCAATTTCAATTTTTGCATTTTCGTTTTTTCCTCCTTGTGTTTAAAAGGCCATAGCACTTGCACTTTTCCACCTAAAAACCCACATGAACCCTTATTTTTTGCGTCACTAATTGTACTTTGCAATGACAGGCTGAATTTTTGCATAAAGTACACTGCGAAGTCAGAAAAAAATTCAAAGTGTGGTGAAATTCAAAAAAAAAACGCATTTCTTTTATTTGGGGGGTATGTGTTTTTACGCCGTTCGCCCTGGGGTAAAACTGACTTGTTATGCATGTTCCTCAAGTTGTTACGATTAAAGCGATATGTGACATGTATAACTTATATTGTATCTGATGGCCTGTAAAAAATTCAAACCGTTGTTAACAAATATACGTCACTTAAAATCGCTCCATTCCCAGGCTTATAGCGCTTTTATCCTTTGGTCTATGGGGCTGTGGGAGGTGTCATTTTTTGCGCCATGATGTGTTCTCTCTATCGATACCTTGATTGCGCATATACGACTTTTTGATCGCTCTTTATTACAATTTTTCTGGATTTGATGCGACCAAAAATGCGCAATTTTGCACTTTGGGATTTTCTTGCGCTCACGCCGTTTACCGTACAAGATCAGGAATGTGATTAATTAATAGTTCGGGCGATTACGCTCGCGGCGATAGCAAACATGTTTGTTTATTTATTTATTTATTTACTTTTATTTATAACCTGGGAAAAGGGGGGTGATTCAGACTTTTATTAGGGGAGGGGGCTTTTTACTATTAACATTTTTTTTTTAACTTTTACACTTATACTAGAAGCCCCCCTGGGGGACTTCTAGTATAAGTGCTTTGATCTCTCATAGAGATCTCTGCTGCAGCCGGAAGTAAACGAGTGCCGAGCCGGGGACGGCGCCATCTTGGAGCGGTCCCCGGCCGGCTTCAGTATCGGAGATCGCTCCTCCGGGACAACGTCCCGGAGGAGCGATCTCCCCACTATACCACCACGGATCATCTGCAGCCGGTAATCGGAGGCAGCTGTCATCTTTGACAGCTGCCTCCGATTACCTGATTAGCGGGCACGGCGATCGGACCGTGCCCGCTAATAGCCGCGATCCCGGGCTGCATGAGGCGCCCGGGATCGCGGCTGTTCAGAGCGCGGCCGCCGCGCGGCCCCGCTCTGAGTGCGGGGAGGCGGCCCTGGACGTAAGGTTACGTCCAGGGTCGCCTAAGGGTTAACAAATATACGTTCCTTAAAATCGCTCCATTCCCAGGCTCATAACGCTTTTATCCTTTGGTCTATGGGGCTGTGGGAGGTGTCATTTTTTGCGCCATGATGTTTACTTTCTATCGGTACCTTGATTGCGCATATACGACTTTTTGATCGCTTTTTATTAAGTTTTTTCTGGATTTGATGTGA
The DNA here is from genome assembly GCF_027789765.1 of Dendropsophus ebraccatus. Lineage (NCBI taxonomy): Eukaryota > Metazoa > Chordata > Amphibia > Anura > Hylidae > Dendropsophus > Dendropsophus ebraccatus. Next base: position 82,641,927 of record NC_091461.1, read on the forward strand.
CCGAAAATGTGCAATTTTGCACTTTGGGATTTTTTTGCGCTTACGCCATTTACCGTGCAAGATCAGTAATGTGAGTAATTAATAGTTCTGGCGATTACGCACGCGGCGATAGCAAACATGTTTATTTATTTATTTACTTTTATTTAAAACCTGGGAAAAGGGGGGTGATTCAAACTTTTATTAGGGGAGGGGGCTTTTTACTAATAACAATACTTTTTTTTTTTTTTTTTACACATATTCTAGAAGCCCCCCTGGGGGACTTCTAGTATATACACTTTGACCTCTCATTGAGATCTTTGCTGTATAGTTATTCAGCAAAGATCAATGAGATTGGAACTTGTTTGCTTTCGGCTGCTGCAGCCGAAAACAAACGGCGCCATCTTGGAGCGGTCCCCGGCCGGCAGGAGTAACGGAGATCGCCCCCACTAGACACCAGGGAAGTGCTGCATCCGGTAATCGGATGCAGCTGTCATGTTTGACAGCTGCATCTGATTACTGTATTAGCAGGCACGGCGATCGGACCATGCCCGCTAATACCCGCGGTCCCGGGCTACCACGGCCCCGCTCTGAACACCTCTGATGGGCGCATGACGTAAGTCTTTATAAGAATATTGCGTAACTGTAAATGTCGAGAATACATTCCAAATGGGTGGGGGCACAATTAATTTATTAAGCAAATACGCCGGAACCAAGGAAATGGGCATCATAGGGGAGGGGGAGGCAGTAGGAGATAGACTTGAGCAAGGATTGAGCGGTTTTGAGAGTGGTCTGTAAAAGCGGGTATTGGGATAGCGATAGAGTGGGGAGTAGACCAGGTTTCCATAAACAGATGTCGTTTTTTTATGATAAAACTGCAAGTTTATCAAAGGGGGTTTATCTCTATGAAGTAAGGTCATAAGACTACACCATCTGCTAACTAAATGATGTTTGTAGGTCCGGAAGACCAAACCCCCCTTCAGTGTGTTTTAATTACAGATGACGGTGGGCTACCCTCGACGCCTTACCCCCCCATATAAATTGCGACAACAGGCGTTTAGATTTGAAAAAGATAATTGGTATGTGAATGGGGGAGAGTCTGGAAAAGACAGAGAAATTGGGGGCCAATATAGGTTTTAATATAATTTTTTCAAAAGGGAGGGTGATTTTAAATTTTGTGACAAGGGTGGCAGGTGCGGTGATGTTCGTGGCCTCAGACTTGGAGAAATTTACTTGAAGTCGGACACTGGGCCAAATAATGTGAAAATGTCCACCAATTTGGGCATGGAGCGAGCGGGGTTAGTTATAAATAGAATTAAGTCATCCGCAAATGCGGCAGTTTTATGTTCATATGCTCCAACCCTGAGACCAGTCACTTCCAGGCATTTCCGAATTTTTTGGATCAGAGCTTCCAATGTAAGAACAAATAAAGAAGGTGACAGGGGGCAGCCCTGGCGTGTGCCATTACTAATGTGGAAAGTTGGGGAAAGGGTACCATTAAATCGACTCTGTACCCACAATCTGTCCCCCCCCCCCAAACTGCTTGTTCCTTCGGATAGCTGCTTTTAATCCAAGATTTGTCCTGGGGTCCGTTCGGCAGGTTATGCAGTTATTGTCCTAAAAAACAACTTTTAAACTTGCAGCCCTTGGATTTGCCAGTGGAACTTGAGTCCAGATGGGTATAGGAGAACTCCGCCCAGGGAAGCAAACTAGACCAGTTGTCCTGGCGGGCTAAAACAAGATGACGGAGATAATTCCACAGGACATGGTTGACCCTCTCTACCTGTCCGTTAGTCTCAGGATGATTTGCCGAGGAGAAGTCCAACTTCACCTGAAGCTGGAAGCAGAATGATCACCAAAACTTGGAAACCAATTGAGGTTAGAGACAATGGGGGAGATTTATCAAACTGGTGTAAAGTAGAATTGTCTTAGTTGTCCCTAGCAACCAATCACCTTTGTTTTAAGAACAGAAAGAGCAAGAGGCTACATTGTCCTTAAAATTCCCGGAAAGACTTGGACACCAGTGTTGAGAGGGAAGCATAAAATAATACAGTACATACATTGGATGGCTTACAGGGCAAAAAATAGATGAATAATGTATGCTCTATATACTAAATTAAGTTGATGGTATATCACTCAGTCCCAAGAGGTATAAAAGTGCACAAAATGCAAGTAAACAAGGAACTCCAACGGTGCTTAAATAGGTTAAATATCTAGATGTATATACTGCAAGTGCAAGTTTACAACAAAGTAATATAAACAAAGTAAGGTAATAAAAAGATGTGTAAAAAAATATATACAAAGAGGAGTATACTTGAACGTATGAATGTATGAATGTATTCTGCCTGGTAAGACCACTCACCCAACGCTGCGTTTCACTATACAAGGGTCCTTGACAAAGCTTTGTATGTAACAATAAAGCTTTGATTTGATTTAATAATTCAAGAATATTGTCCAGCATCTTTTTTGGTTGTAGGATTTATATATTGTTTGATGTATATGGACATCAGTTACTAGTAGTCCTCTTTAGGTTACTTACCAGTGTTGAGAGAATAACCCCTTAAGGACAGAGCCTGAAATGGCCTTAAGGACAGAGACAAATTTTATGAATATGACCTGTGTCACTTTATTCATTAATAACTTCGGGATGCTTTTACCTATCCGGCTGATTCTGAGATTCGAATCTTTATGAAAAAAACCAAAATAATGTGAAAAAATGCATTTTTCCAACTTTGAAACTTTTTTTAGACAATAGAAAGCTTAAAACATTAGCAGCAATTTTCCAAATTTTCCGTAAAATTTCAATATCAGATATTTTTAGGGACCTGTTCAGGTTTAGGCCAGGTTCAGACTTTGTAACTGTGCGGCTGTATTTGCGGCTGTAATTGTGCGGCGGTATTTTTGGTGGTTCATGCGTACGCTGGAAAGTATAGGATATACGGCTGCACAGTGCACACTATGTATGAATCTACGGCCTGATCGTAAACGGACCCGTAAAAAATGAACAAGACCATTGTTTGCGGCTGGACATGCGGCCGAGGATTGACAGGCGGTCCGTACGGAGTACTTCAAAAATAGCCGGCAATGATGCCGAATGCCGATGCCTCTAATAGTTAATATATTAAATTAATAAAACACATTTTCTTTGTAATAAAGTCCCTTTCCTTGGTCAATAATTTAATTCTAAAAAATCCATCATTTTGCAATTAAATATACTGTTAAAATAAATAGATATATAAATAAATGTATATTTATATATATATATATTTTTTTTTTGACAGTATATTTAATTGGATGGATTCGTTAGAATTAAATTATTGAACAACGAAACTGAATTTATTTAATCGAAAATGTGTTTTATTAATTAAATATTAATTAGTACAGGAAGCTCCATAAGCCGTTAATTCATATTGCCGGCAATAGAGCTTTCTGTACTAATCATCACTTTACTTTAATGAAAACATCAAATGTTTTTTCTAATTATGTTATCACAATAGCATTATTAGAAGAAACATTTAGAATTATATGTGCGCTCAGCTGATTGGCTGATCGGCTGAGCGCACATATAAAGAGCCGGTCCGCAGTACAGTCACTTCATTGTGCTGCGGACCAGCGAAGAGGACACATCGGGGTGAGTATACAGCTCTCCCCACCCCCTCCCCAGCACTGCACCCCTCCCAGCAAGGAAGGGGGGTCACTTAACCCCTTCCTTGCTGGGATGGGTGCAGTCTGACATCAGTCTGGCCCCCAAGGGGTTAAGGGGGATGCAACACATCCTCCCTTAACCCCTTGGGGGCCAGACTGTAAGCAGCGATCTGTAAAGATGCTGCATACTGTAAGGTGAACAACACCGCTCACAATGATGGGTGTTGTGCTCCTGTTTGTGTGTTTTTTGTGTGTTTCTCCATTTTTGTTTTTCAGATTTCGGTATCCTGTGGATTACGTCGGATTACGTGGACTACGTCGATGACCAGCGTTTTTTTAATGTTTTTTTTTTTAATAAAATGGTCAATGAGGGGTGTGGGGGTGTTTTTATTTGAATAAAAAATTTTTTTAACTTGTGTCTTGTCTTTATTTCTTTACTTTATAGACTTAGTAGTGGAAGCCGTCTAATAGACGGAATCCATTACTAAGTTGGGGCCTAGTGTTAGCCGGTCTAAAATGGCTAACACTAACCCCCTATTATTACCCCAGTACCCAATGCCACCAGGGGTACTGGGAAGAGCCGGGTGCCAGTGGTCCCGGAGCGTCAAAATTGGCGCTCCTGGACCGGGCGGCAGCAGGCTGGTAAGATTTAGGCTGAGGAGGGCCTAAACCAATGGCTCTTCCCACCCTGGTGTTACCAGACTGCTGTCGTTTGGTTTTTAACCCGGCTGGTTATAAAAATAGGGGGGACCCTATGCGTTTTTTTTTTTAAAATAAATAAATAATAAAAAAAAAACGCATAGGGTCCCCCCTATTTTTATAACCTGCCAGGTTAAACACCAAACGACAGAAGCCTGGTAACACCAGGGTGGGAAGAGCCATTGGTTTAGGCCCTCCCCAGCCTAAATCTTACCAGCCTGCTGCCGCCTGGTCCAGGAGCGCCAATTTTGACGCTCTGGGACCACTGGCACCCGGCTCTTCCCAGTACCCCTAGTGGCATTGGGTACTGGGGTAATAATAGGGGGTTAGTGTTAGCCATTTTAGACCGGCTAACACTAGGCCCCAACTTAGTAATGGATTCCGTCTATTAGACGGCTTCCACTACTAAGTCTATAAAGTAAAGAAATAAAGACAAGACACAAGTTAAAACATTTTTTATTCAAATAAAAACACCCCCACACCCCTCATTGACCATTTTATAAAAAAAAAAAACATTAAAAAAACGCTGGTCATCGACGTAGTCCACGGAATCCGACGTAATCCACAGGATATCGATATCTGAAAAACAAAAAGGGAGAAACACAAAAAACACACAAACAGGAGCACAACACCCATCATTGTGAGCGGTGTTGTGCACCTTACAGTATGCAGCATCTTTACAGATCGCTGCTTACAGTCTGGCCCCCAAGGGGTTAAGGGAGGATGTGTTGCATCCCCCTTAACCCCTTGGGGGCCAGACTGATGTCAGACTGCACCCATCCCAGCAAGGAAGGGGTTAAGTGACCCCCCTTTCTTGCTGGGGGGGGTGCAGTGCTGGGGAGGGGGTGGGGAGAGCTGTATACTCACCCCGATGTGTCCTCTTCACTGGTCCGCAGCACAATGAAGTCACTGTACTGCGGACCGGCTCTTTGGCTGATCGGCTCAGCGCACATATAATTCTAAATATTTTTCTAATAATGCTATTGTGATAACATAATTAGAAGAAATATTTGATGTTTTCATTAAAGTAAAGTGATGATTAGTACAGAAAGCTCTATTGCTGGCAATATGAATTAACGGCTTATGGAGCTTCCTGTACTAATTAATATTTAATTAATAAAACACATTTTCGATGAAATGAATTCAGTTTCGTTGTTCAATAATTTAATTCTAACGAATCCATCATTGTGCAATTAAATATACTGTCAAAAAATAAATATATATATAAATATACATTTATTTATATATATATATTTATTTTAACAGTATATTTAACCCATAGCTGCACCAGGACGTTATTTAACGTCCTCGTGCCGCTATGGGAGTTCAGAGGGGGGTCGCGCGGCGACCACCCTCTGAACTGCCGCGATCCCGGGTGCCGCGAGTAGCCCGGGCTCGCGGCTATTAGCGGGCACGGTCCGATCGCCGTGCCCGCTAATTAAGTACTTAGAAGCAGCTGTCAAAGTTGACAGCTGCTTCTAAATACTTGCGGTTACACATCCCTGGTGGTCTAGTGGGGGGATCGCCCCCCTGCGGCGCGATTGCGGGGGGGCGATCCCTGCATCCATACCGGGCCGGGGTCTGCTCCGTAATGGCGCTGATCCCGGCTCGGCATTCTATTGCTTTTGGCTGCAGCAGCCAAAAGTAATAGAACACCGATCTCATGGATTCATGCAGTATAACTATACTGCATGGATCTCTATGAGAGATCAGAGTGCATATACTAGAAGCCCCCCAGGGGGGCTTCTAGTATATGTCTAAAGTAAAAGAAAAAAGTATTTTTAATAACACAAAACCCCCTCCCCTAATAAAAGTCTGAATCACCCCCCTTTCCCCATTTTATAAATAAAAATAAATAAATAAATTAATAAACAAACATGTTTGCTATCGCCGCGTGCGTAATCGCCCGAACTATTAATTAATCACATTCCTGATCTCACACGGTAAACGGCGTCAGCGCAAAAAAATCCCAAAGTGCAAAATTGCGCATTTTTGGTCGCATCAAATCCAGAATAATTGTAATAAAAAGCGATCAAAAAGTCATATATGCGCAACCAAGGTACCGATAGAAAGATCACATCATGGCGCAAAAAATGACACCTCACACAGACCCATAGACCAAAGGATAAAAGCGCTATAAGCCCGGGAATGGAGCGATTTTAAGGAACGTATATTGGTTAACAACGGTTTGAATTTTATACAGGCCATCAGATACAATATAAGTTATACATGTTACATATCGTTTTAATCGTAACGACTTGAGGAACATGCATAACAAGTCAGTTTTACCCCAGGGCGAATGGCGTAAAAACACATTTCCCCCAAATAAAAGAAATGCGTTTTTTTTTTCAATTTCACCACACATATAATTTTTTTCTGGTTTCCCGGCACATTTTAGGCAAAAATTACATCTGCCTTAGCAAAGTACAATTAGTTGCGCAAAAAATAAGGGCTCATTTGGGTCTCTAGGTGGAAAAATGCAGGCGCTATGGCCTTATATACACGAGGAGGGAAAAACGAAAACACAAAAATGAAAACTGGCTGTGTCCCCTAAGGGTTAATTGCAAAATGATGGATTAGTTTAAATTTAATTATTGAACAACGAAAGGCACTTTATTACAACGAAAATGTGTTTTATTATTTTAATAGATTAACCATGAGAGACATCGGCATTAGTGCAGAGGATCGCAAACCCCGGTAATAGCATTTCATGTAAACTGTGTTCCCTGCTTTCCCAGATGCATCCAGAGGTGTTTGCATCACTTTCTTAAGATTTTATTTGTTATTTTTAGTTGAACCAGATTTCCAAGTAAATGACCGTATGTTTTGAGCCGCATGTCTATTTTTTCCCACGGCCGTAGTTTCATCCGCACATTTACAGCCGCACAGTTACATAGTGTGAACCTAGCCCCCAAGTGTATTTGAGGGGACTGCATGTTAGAAAGCCCCACAAAGCACCCCATTTCAGAAACTGCACCCCCCAAACTCTGCAAAAGCACATCCAAAAAGTTTTTTTTAAACCTTTAGGAGAGTCACAGAAATAAAAGTTAAGTGTGCAAGAAATTTGAAAATTTTAATTTTCTGTGCAGAGATTTTATTGTAATCCAATATTTTTCATAATTATAAACCTACTACCAGAGAAATGCACCCTAATATTGATTGCCCCGTTTCTGCAGTTTATAGAAATACCCCATATGTGGCCCTATTGCATTGTTTGACGCAACCACAAGCCTCAGATATAAAGGAGCACCTAGTGAATTTCAACACCTCCGTTATATTTGGTCATTTTTGACTGTACCACTTCAGGTTGGCAGAGGCTCTGGGGTTCTAAAACATAAAAAACACCCCTAAAGGGACACCATTTAGAAAACTACACCCCTCAAGGAATGTAACAAGGGGTGCGGTGAGCATTTGGACCACCCAGCTGCTTCACAGATTTTCAGAACAATGTGGCGTGAAAAAAGAAAAATTTATTATTTACACTAAAACGTTGTTCTAGCCTTCAATTTTTCATTTTCACAATGGGATAAAAGGAAAAAAAAAACACAAATCGTGTAGCGCAGTTTCTCCTGAGTACAGAAATACCTCACATGTGGACATAAAGTGCTAAGCGGGCGGAGGACGAGCCTCTAAAGTAAGGAAGCACCAATTGGCTTTTGGAAGCTGAATTTCACTAGAATGGATTTCAAGGGCCATGTCGCATTTACAGAGCCCTCGTGCTGGCAAGACACTTGAAACCCCCCACAAGTGACCCCATTCTGGAAACTACACCCCTTAAGGAATCTAACAAGGGATGCAGTGAGCATATGGACCCCACTGGTGACGGGCACAAATGTGGAACAATGTTATGTGAAAGGGAAATTTTTCATTTTTTCACTTTCACGGCACAAATGTGCCCGTCATCAAGGGGTCCATATCCTCACTTCACCCCTTGTTAGATTCCTTGAGGGGTGTAGTTTCCAGAATGGGTCACTTGTGGGGGGTTTCCAGTATTTTGGCAGCACGAGGGCTCTGTAAATGCGACATGGCGTTCATCATCCTTTCTGGCCGAATCCAGCCTCCAAAATCCAAATGGCGCTCCTTCCCTTCGGAGGCTTGCCTTGCGCCCACCTGGTGCTTTATGTCCACATGTGGGGTATTTACGGACTCGGGGGAAATTGCTCTACACATTCTGTGTGTTTTTTTCTCTTTTAACCCCTTGTGAAAATGAAAAATTTAAGGCTAAACCAACATTATAGTGTAAAAAATGTAATATTGTTCCACATTTGTGCCCGTCACCAGTGGGGTCCATATGCTCACTACACACCTTGTTACATTCCTTGAGGGGCGTAGTTTCCATAATGGGGTCACTTGTGGGAGGTTTCAACAGTCTTGGCAACACAGGGGCTTTTTAAAATTTGTCGAACATGTGCCAGGAAAATAAAAAATACAATTTTTTTCATTTTTACGGCACAAATGTGTCCGTCACCAGGGGGCCATATCCCCACTGCCCCCCTTGTTAGATTCCTTATGGGGTGTAGTTTCCAGAATGGGGTCACTTGTGGGGGGTTTCTACTGTACTGGCCGCACAGAGGCTTTGTAATTGTATCATGGCAAGTCTCTAATGGGAATGGCGGCCATACCTATTAAGTTGGGGAAAAGGGACAATTTTAATTTATTTGGGGGTATTAGGCCAATTATTAGTTTATAAGGCTTAAAATGACAGGTGTCAATCAAATTCAACCTGTGTTGATCCAGAGGAAGGCAAAAAACCCTTGTGAGGCAGACAACAGTAGCCTCATCACAGGGAAAAAATTCCTTCCTGACTCCATAATGGCAATCAGAATAATCCCTGGATCAACATGACCCCTGAAATAGGAATAAGGGACAGAATTTAGAAAATGTAGAACTCCAATGACGTGTGGTACGCCTTGAAGCGATCCTGTATGCAGAGGCCGGGGTGATCAAGACAGGTGTCACACTGTACAATGGTGTCCTTCCTGATCCCCCTGTTACGCCACACTCTGCACTTCTTCTGGGGTTTCCCGTTCTTCTGTGTGCAGGACGTCACCTGTAAAATATTGCCTGGGGGCGATACGGGGTGCTTCATATCCAGAAGTGCTGGGTCCGCTCCATGGCTGCTAAATATTAGGGCTCTAATTACTGGTTCTGATATTTTCGGATAATGCCACAAGCTACAGTAGCTCGGGCAGTGAGGGACCGGAAGGGGGGGGGGTGCTGGTATAAAAGTCCTCCCCATACCGGTGGTAACCTTTATCCAGCAGTGGGAAGATCAGTTCCCCAATGATCTTCCCACTAACTCGGAGGGGGGGGGGCGCATCTGGGGGCTGGATTTGGGTGTCCCTTCCTTCATACACTCTAAGGGTACGTGCACACTGCGGAATGACGAAGGATAACCCTTTGTGCATTCTGCAGCTGGCACCCACCGGCGGACTGATGCAGGTGTGCACGTCTCTGCACATGTCATAGACTCCATTCTATGCACATGCGGATTCCGCCCTCTGTCCAAAGAATGAACGTGTTCATTCTTTGGACTGACGACGGAATCCGCCTGTGCATAGAATGAAGTCTATGACACGGGTGGAGACGTGCGCCCACATCAGTCCGCCGGGGGGTGCCAGCTGCGGAATGCACAAAGGGTTATCCTTCACCATTCCGCAGTGTGCATGTACCCTGAATCTGTAAGAGTACCCTGAGGTACTCTCACAGAGTTTGTAGAATTTCACGCCATACCCAGGGCCGCTTTAACCAGAGGGCACATGGTGCACGTGCACCGGGCCCACTGGTTAAAGGGGCCCCCCCGAGCAGGCCGGCCGTTGCTATGTGCGACCAATGCGGTCGCACAGGGCTCCGGCCACCAGCCTATCAGGGGGGAGCACCATGGATGGGTAATCTACTTACCCCTCCATGGCGCCCCCTGCAGGGCCCCCCCGGCGTCTGCTGCTGCCCCCGCCCGCTGCTGCTGCGGCGCTTCAGCGCTGCAGCATCAGCGGTACTGACAAGAGAGAGAGCCATTGGCTCCCTCCCTGTCAGTCACTCTTGTGGCCGCACTTCCTGCAGTCACAAGAGGCCGCACTCTCCCTCTAGCGCCCGACGTCACTGGAGCGCAAGGGTAAGGGGAGTGCAGCCTCTTGTGACTGCAGGAAGTGCGGCCACAAGAGGGAGGAGAAAAGGAACGCGTGGACCTAGGTGAGTAACAGTGTTTGTTTTTTTCAATTTTATATGGGAGGGGAAGCTATATACTATGGGGGGGCACAGGGGGCTATATACTATGGGGGGGGGGCACAGGGGGCTATATACTATGGGGGGGCACAGGGGGCTATATACTATGGGGGAGGACAGGGGGCTATATACTATGGGGGAGCACAGGGGGCTATATACTACTGGGGAGCACAGGGGAGCTATATACTATGGGGGAGCACAGGGGGCTATATACTATGGGGGAGCACAGGGGGCTATATACTACTGGGGAGCACAGGGGGCTATATACTACTGGGGAGCACAGGGGAGCTATATACTATGGGGGAGCACAGGGGAGCTATATACTATGGGGGAGCACAGGGGAGCTATATACTACTGGGGAGCACAGGGGGCTATATACTACTGGGGAGCACAGGGAGCTATATACAATGGGGGAGCACAGGGGGCTATATGCTATGGGGGAGCACAGGGGAGCTATATACTATGGGGGAGCACAGGGGAGCTATATACTATGGGGGAGTACAGGGGGGCTATATACTATGGGGGAGCACAGGGGGCTATATTCTATTGGGGAGCACAGGGGGCTATATACTATGGGGGAGCACAGAGGAGCTATATACTATGGGGGAGCACAGGGAGCTATATACTATGGGGGAGCACAGGGGAGTTATATACGATGGGGGAGCACAGGGGGCTATATACTATGGGGGAGCACAGGGGAGCTATATACTATGGGGGAGCACAGGGGACTATATACTACTGGGGAGCTATATACTATGGGGGAGCACAGGGGACTATATACTACTGGGGAGTACAGGGGAGCTATATACTATGGGGGAGCACAGGGGAGCTATATACTATGGGGGAGCACAGGGGACTATATACTACTGGGGAGCACAGGGGTCTATATACTATGGGGAGCACAGGGAAGCTATATACTATGGGGGAGCACAGGGGAGCTATATACTACTGGGGAGCACAAGGGAGCTATATACTACTGGGGAGCACAGGGGAGCTATATACTACTGGGGAGCACAGGGGGCTATATACTACTGGGGAGCACAGGGGGCTATATACTATTGGGGAGCACAGGGGGCTATATACTATTGGGGAGCACAGGAGAGCTATATACTATTGGGGAGCACAGGGAGCTATATACTATTGAGGAGCACAGGGGTCTATATACTATGGGGGAGAGCACAGGGGGGCTATATATTATGGAGAGCACAGGGGGGCTATATACTATTGGGGAGAGCACAGGGGGCTATATACTATTGGGGGGGAGCACAGGGGGGCTATATACTATTGGGGGAGAAAACAGGGGGGCTATATACTATTGTGGGAGAGCATAGGGGTCTATATACTATTGGAGAGCACAGGGGGCTATATACTATTGGGTGAGAGCACAGGGGGGCTATATACTATTGTGGGAGAGCACAGGGGTCTATATACTATGGGGGAGAGCACAGGGGGGCTATATATTATGGAGAGCACAGGGGGGCTATATACTATTGGGGAGAGCACAGGGGGCTATATACTATTGGGGGGAGCACAGGGGGGCTATATACTATTGGGGGAGAGCACAGGGGGGCTATATACTATTGTGGGAGAGCATAGGGGTCTATATACTATTGGAGAGCACAGGGGGGCTATATACTATTGTGGGAGAGCACAGGGGGGCTATATACTATTGTGGGAGAGCACAGGGGGGGCTATATACTACTGGGGAGAGTGCACAGGGGGGCTATATACTAATGGGGGAGCGCACAGGAGGGCTGTATATAACTGGAGGAGCACATGAGGGGCTATATACTACAGGGACACCTTAAAACTATGGCGGCACAGAGGGGTGTAACTATGTAGGGGTACAGAGGGGTGTAACTACTGTATATGGGTATAAGGGACCTAACTACTGGATGTGTTGGAGCCTAAAATATTTGTCTGGCAGATTCTGGAGAGAAGATTCACAGCCAGGAGAAGACTTCAAGGTGGCCCAGGCTGGATGGAGAGAAAAAGAAAAGGTGACAGACTCTGATCGGAGAAGACGCCCCCGGTGAGTCACTGGATGTAACTGCACTCTGTTATAGGGTTGTAGTGTTAGGGGTCATGGTGTGGCGGTATTATGTAATGGTATCATTGGTGATATCTTTCTGTTTTGTTTAGTGCAGTTTTTATGTAATATGTAATCACTGTATGGTGGAAATAGTGTTATAAGGTAACTACTGTATGTATTGGGGCTCTTGATACAGTGTGGGGGTAAATTTAGTACATTATACCATGTGCCGAAAGGGAAGAGGGGGGCCCACTCTTGAGGGCTGTGCACTGGGCCCACCAATGTATTAAAACGGCTCTGGCCATACCGTCATCTCTTATTGAGAAGGTACTGGCGGAAAAGACGTGTCTGGGGGGCAGCGTACGCTACGCTACCCCCAGACATATCACTGGATGATGAGGATGATGAGGATGATGAGGGTGAATGGAGGAAAGAAGGATCCCCCCATTCATCCTCACTGGCTGTTTCGGTGTCGGAGGCAATAATAACGTATGCGTTTGACGCCGAAAACACCCTGGGGGCCATCTTTATACCGGGACTAGTATATGGGGTATGTAAATGTGTTCTGGTGTAGTGTAAAACTTTATTTTGTGTAGTATGGTGTAATGTAGTGTTTTTTTACGGGGGTTTTTAACAGTAAGGAAAAAAAAAACCTACGCCAAAAAAGAAGCTGCTGATAAATGCCGCACTTATGTGCGGTACTTATCAGCAGACAGTGGCGATAGAATATAGGGGGGAAAAACGCCCCTACGCCAAAAAGCTGATCAGCACTCAGCAGCGTTAGGGCGAATAAGAAAAAAAAAAAAATTGGAAAAAAAACAAAAAAAACCCAAAACATCTTTTTAACCCAAAGCAAATGATCAGTGTATAATATACACTGATCAGCCGCTAGGGGGCAGTAGAATGGAGCTGGCGGAGATGGCCGAAGATGGGGGTGACGGAAAAGCCCGAAGAGCCGAAGATTCCCGACGAAGACCGAACGAACCCGGAAGTGGCGGCGACGAGGAGAAGAGGACGCGCAGGACCGCAGATCTTCGTTCAGGACGCTGGGATCAGGTGAGTATAGTGCACTACACTATACACACACCTGTTCTGCACCCCTCAGCTACCTAGCTGAGGGGTGCAGAACCCGGCCGGACACTTTTTAACTGTTAGATCGCCGCGATGGGCCGGCCGGTACTGGCAGGCCTATCACGGCGATCGTGGGGGTGGCACCGGCCCATCTTTGTTGGGGACAGTAATGGCGATTGGTGCTGTCCAATCGCCATTGCTTTCCTCCGGGTCACTGGGTCACCGATGACCCTGAAAGCTGTATTCAGCTGCTATCGGCTGATGTGTATTGATCAGCCGATAGCAGCGATCGTCGGCACGGGGGGGGGGGGACGGTTTTAACCACCCCCCGTGCCGACGAGCAGAGATGGCCTGCTATACATTATAAACATCGGGCATAAATTTATGTCCATTTGCGCTAAGTACCAGGGCGCGGGGTCTTCTTGACTACAGGATATCTAGGTCACTAGCAATCAAGCCAGGGGTAGCAACCTGGGGGTCGCCTGCCGCATCAAGTCCATCCCGCCTTGCGGCGGGCTCTGGTGAAAACCAGCGGCCCCTTAGACTCCGCTCCCTAGTGAGGTTAGTGCCATCGCTGGTGACGGTCCAGTGGATCCACTACTCCAGGCGTAACAGTAGACTCCAACCATGGATCCCGGCGAGGTGCCTGATATCCGCGAAGTAGCCCGAGTGGTCGCCCTACAGGCTCAACAAATCCAGAAACAGTCGCAGCAGATCCAGCAACTCACTGCCGCCTTACAGCAGCATACTACAGCCCAGCGCACACCACCTCCTGCTGTTTTTTCTACACTCCGACTGGCTCTCCCAAGCAAATACTCTGGTGACTCCAAGTTGTGCAGAGGATTCCTGACTCAGTGCACCATGCATATTGAACTTTTAAGTAGTCAGTTTCCCACCGAGCGCTCTAAAGTGGCTTTCATCATCAGCCTATTGGAGGGTAGAGCTCTGGCCTGGGCCACGCCGCTGTGGGACCGAGATGATCCTGTTGCTGCCAATCTCCGAACCTTCCTAGTCGAGGAACCTGCCACGCCTCGCCTGCCGTCACTAGCAACCAAGCCAGGGGTAGCGACCTGGGGGTCGCCTGCCGCAGCAAGTCCATCCCGCCTTGCGGCGGGCTCTGGTGAAAACCAGCGGCCCCTTAGACTCCGCTCCCTGGTGAGGTTAGTGCCATCGCTGGTGACGGTCCAGTGGATCCACTACTCCAGGCGTAACAATATCCAGTGATCATGGAGGAATGGTCCAATATTAAAATTCTTCTAAAAGTATTGCCAGGAGGGAGACTGAAGGACAGAGGTGGCTATTGCCATCAAAGTTCAGGTGGTATGATGTGTCGGGGAGCATCATCCTGACCCAGGATGTCAGATGAGAGAGCGTCAGCCTTCACATTCTTATCCGCTGAAGGGACCACCTGGCCTGCCCGGGATTGTGTCGCTGGGCGACTGAAGGTAGAGGAGGTTCATGTGGTTCTTAAAGATGTTTTTTGGATGTTTGACACCCTCCAGTAGATTACGCCACTCTTATAGAGCCAACTTAATCGTCAGTGAGGGGGTAAGATGTCGGCCTGTTTTTCAGAGAACACATCCGCAAAGTCCTGGTAGTGGGTCGGGAGGCCAGGCAATGGCTTGGAGGAGTTTGATAAAGGCAGAGTTAACTGGCTGTGAGGGGTCTGCAGACAGTGGTAAAAACAATCTGGTCCCCAATACAAGATCTCCCACAGTCCTCCAGTCCAGGGTAGGGGTGAGGAGTTGCAGCAAGGAAGACCCAACAGGAGAGCCAAGGAGGAATGGGACAAGATGTAAAAGGCTATCTTCTCCGTGTGTAGCGCCCCTAACTGAAGGATCACCAGTTCTGTCTGAAACTGTACTAGTTTGTTCAGGGTCTCACCGATGACTGGTGAAATGGTCAACGGTTTGGCTAGCCCGACCACTGGGAGTTGCCACTTCTGGACCAGGGATGCCAAAATGAAACTGCCTGCAGAACCAGAGTCCAGAAAGGCATCGGACTGGAGGAAGGAGTAGAGACCATTACTAGTAGGGAGAAATGTGGAGTGGTCACGTTGATGCCTAGGGAAGCCTCTCCTACCCTACCTAGGTGCGAGAGTTTCGCAGCTGCTGTGGACACTGAGGGCAGTTCTGACCAAATAGGTGGTGGCTGGCACAATAGAGGCACAGATTCTGCTTCCGACAGTGAGTTTTTTCTTTAGCGACAGACTCTCGACAAACTCTCTCCACCTGCATGGGTTCCTCAGATACTGGCAGGGACTCAGGAGCAGGCGGCTTCTGGAAAGCTGGTGCCAGCCGGAAAGTGCGACAGAGACAATCTAACTTGCGTTCTTGTCGACCCTTCTTCTCTTTCTCTGAGAACCAGACGTCAATCTAAGTGGCCATATAGGGAGAGAGGAGAGGGAGAAACGGGGGCGCCTCCTGGTGTAGTAAATAATGGTAAAAAGTGTCGAACACAAAGGGGGTGTTGCACTCACCTGGGGGAGTTGTGCTCGATTATAGGCACAACTCTATAGCAGGCATAGGAGGTAGGACACCGCAGCTCCTGCCGGGGTACGTCCAAGGAAGGCGTACGATGAGAAGTGTAGATTGCCAGCTGTTGCAGGCTTTGGGACCATGTGAAATCCCGGCTTGTTGTAGGGCGCAGGTGTCCAAAGTACCACAGACTAAAGTGGTTATTGCATGGAAAGGATATTTATTAAAAACGACGCGTTTCGGCCGCCAAATATAAGGTGGCCTTTCTCAAGTTTATACAGAGTGATAGTGGGCATAGGTTTAAATGGTGTATGGTCCGGTCAAGTGAGTTATCACTTCCGGGTTAATTACATGAATGTGGGAAGTGTCCTGAGTATGGACAAATCTATCAATGTATCCAGAAAGATAAAAATCGCATTATAAATAACATATAAGCAGAGTCCATAACTTACATTACCCAGAGCGTCCGGAGGACAGCGTCTGCGTCCGGCTGGGTCACGTGAGCGGCCGAGCGTCATGACGTCAGTACGGACGTACGCAGCGGCATCATGTGATTCCGGAATTCCAGAGACGTGGCCTACGGAAATTGCGCAAGACAAGTGCAGAATAGTAAAACAGCGTAAATGCCGGGCTTCAGACACTATTAGCACAGAAGATACAAGAAATACAGAGAAATATACAGAATACAATAAATACAATAAATACAAATAGATACACATGTAGCTGATAAATAAATGATCTATTACAGAACAAATATATAAAAATATAAAAATTGTGGAGAAAGTGGTGATGGCTAAAATATTCTCATCGCCATCTAGTGGTTGAAAAACAATAAGCAAGAAAGTTGGAATCTCCAATTGGAGGTATGTATAAATATATGCATATGTGGGTATGTATAGATATATCGATATATGAGTGTATATAAATATATAGATAGAAGGGGGATGTGTGAAAAAATGCATAAATATAAAGTATATAAAAGTATATAAAAATATAAAGTATATAAAGTATATAAAAGTATATAAAAGTATATAAAAATATAAATATAAATAAAGAATATATATACATATATACATGTATATATATATGGATATATATGATTGAATTGGATAAATTGTTAAAATGCATATCTCAAACTCAATCTGTGAGTTCTATGCATTCGTTAAGGCCGTCGGGTGTTAGAGACTGTACCCGATAGATCCAAAAGGATTCGCGTTTGCATAAAGATGACCACCGGTCGACATTGGTGGCAGGAATCTGTTCAATCGGATGTATTGTTATATGTGAAAAATTACTATTATGATGCTCTGTAAGGTGTTTGGATACACTTTGTTTTAAAAAGCCTTTGGCAGTATTGTGACGATGGCCATTGATTCTTTTATGTAAAGGCTGCTTAGTACGTCCGATATACTGGAGGCCGCAGTCACATGTGAGCAGATAAATAACATAATTACTGGAGCAATCGAGTCTCTGCTTAATCGGATATGAAGCTCCAGTAACGTTTGAGTTAAACGTCTTTTCACCGTCGGCTATGTTATGGCAACACAAACATAGGGGTTTTTTACATTTAAAAATGCCTTTTTCATTTTTATTTTTGCCATTTTTATTTTTGTTTGGGTCATTATTTTTCTCTATAGGTTGTGTTGGACGCATTCTACTCGGGGCAATGATCATTGCCCCGAGTAGAATGCGTCCAACACAACCTATAGAGAAAAATAATGACCCAAACAAAAATAAAAATGGCAAAAATAAAAATGAAAAAGGCATTTTTAAATGTAAAAAACCCCTATGTTTGTGTTGCCATAACATAGCCGACGGTGAAAAGACGTTTAACTCAAACGTTACTGGAGCTTCATATCCGATTAAGCAGAGACTCGATTGCTCCAGTAATTATGTTATTTATCTGCTCACATGTGACTGCGGCCTCCAGTATATCGGACGTACTAAGCAGCCTTTACATAAAAGAATCAATGGCCATCGTCACAATACTGCCAAAGGCTTTTTAAAACAAAGTGTATCCAAACACCTTACAGAGCATCATAATAGTAACTTTTCACATATAACAATACATCCGATTGAACAGATTCCTGCCACCAATGTCGACCGGTGGTCATCTTTATGCAAACGCGAATCCTTTTGGATCTATCGGGTACAGTCTCTAACACCCGACGGCCTTAACGAATGCATAGAACTCACAGATTGAGTTTGAGATATGCATTTTAACAATTTATCCAATTCAATCATATATATCCATATATATATACATGTATATATGTATATATATTCTTTATTTATATTTATATTTTTATATACTTTTATATACTTTATATACTTTATATTTTTATATACTTTTATATACTTTATATTTATGCATTTTTTCACACATCCCCCTTCTATCTATATATTTATATACACTCATATATCGATATATCTATACATACCCACATATGCATATATTTATACATACCTCCAATTGGAGATTCCAACTTTCTTGCTTATTGTTTTTCAACCACTAGATGGCGATGAGAATATTTTAGCCATCACCACTTTCTCCACAATTTTTATATTTTTATATATTTGTTCTGTAATAGATCATTTATTTATCAGCTACATGTGTATCTATTTGTATTTATTGTATTTATTGTATTCTGTATATTTCTCTGTATTTCTTGTATCTTCTGTGCTAATAGTGTCTGAAGCCCGGCATTTACGCTGTTTTACTATTCTGCACTTGTCTTGCGCAATTTCCGTAGGCCACGTCTCTGGAATTCCGGAATCACATGATGCCGCTGCGTACGTCCGTACTGACGTCATGACGCTCGGCCGCTCACGTGACCCAGCTGGACGCAGACGCTGTCCTCCGGACGCTCTGGGTAATGTAAGTTATGGACTCTGCTTATATGTTATTTATAATGCGATTTTTATCTTTCTGGATACATTGATAGATTTGTCCATACTCAGGACACTTCCCACATTCATGTAATTAACCCGGAAGTGATAACTCACTTGACCGGACCATACACCATTTAAACCTATGCCCACTATCACTCTGTATAAACTTGAGAAAGGCCACCTTATATTTGGCGGCCGAAACGCGTCGTTTTTAATAAATATCCTTTCCATGCAATAACCACTTTAGTCTGTGGTACTTTGGACACCTGCGCCCTACAACAAGCCGGGATTTCACATGGTCCCAAAGCCTGCAACAGCTGGCAATCTACACTAAGTGGCCATATGGATCAGGTCATTCAAGCAGGTCGGGAGGTCCCAGCTGGAAAGCATGTCCTTCACGCTACTGGAAAGGCCCTTCTTGAAGTTGGTGACTAGGGCAGCATTATTCCAGTCAATTTCTGCAGCCAGCGTGTCTCGAACTGTATTGCGTAGTTGCCCACTGAAGAGTTCCCCAGATGCAAGTTAAGTAGGGTGGTCTTTGCAGATGATGCTCAAGCTGGCTCCTCGAGCACGCACTGGAACTCCGATAGGAAAGCCTGGAAGTTAGCAGTAACTGGATTTTCCCGATCCTACAGAGGTGTTACCCAGGTCAAGGCCTTCCCCTCAAGGAGGCTGATGAGAAATGCCACCTTGGAGTGCACTTGGAGAACTGGTTGGCCATAAGTTCGATGTACATGGTACACTAGGGGATGAACCTTCTGCACATCTTTGGGTCTCCACTATTCTTGGAGGGCAATGCCAGGTGAAGATTTGGATCAAAGGGAGAGGTCACTGGCACATGAGGTGGTGGAGAGACTGGTGGAGCCTGTTAAGCCAAAGCAAGCTGCTGCAAGATGGTGGACAACTGCTGTAGCTACTGTAGAATCTGCTTGGATCTGTTGGGCAACAGACGACAACTGGAGTTGTGGCTCTGTTGTACCACCACTAGCGATGACGTAAACTGCACCAGAGAACCGAATCTAAGGATGGACTTGCTGTGGCAGGCGACCCCCAGGTTGCTATTCCTGGCTTGGCTTGCCAGCGGGCAAGGTGCAGCTGGAGACAGGTAGGCAGGCAGGCTGGAACACTACAGAACTCATGGCTGGAACCAGAATAGCAGTCACAGACAGGAACCACAGATAGCTGGAACCAGGAACAACAGGAACTGGGAACGTTTGGAGCCACAGGCGACGTGTGCGCTAGCCAGAGCAGAACGGACCAGGAGCGAGGATGGGTGATGCACCTGGAGGGGCCAGAGCAATGGCAGCACTGGGCCCCTGCGTCTGCAGCACACAGCCAGTGGGAAGACCGGCGGTGGCCCAGAACATGGGCCGCTGACGCAGCCCTAACGTTAAGAACTGGGGTAGGTAAACATTTGATCAGGGTCATTTGGATGTTTTTGGTTGTCATTATTATTTAAAAAGAGAAAACACAGTAGTTTGACAATACATGGCTTAACCCAACCACTAACCATGAGTGGAAAAAAGTTTTTGTGTTATTATTCATATTCTCTGAAAAAAAGTAAACATTCTGCCAGGGTATGTAAACCTTTGAGCACAACTGTAAATAGATAGAAGAGATAGATCCAGTATAGATAGATATCTAGCAGCTCATCACGTATCTTTGATTGCACATACATGCAGGGCTGCTTCTGCCATGAGGCGGAATTAGTATTCTGTGGTTCCAGTGAGGGCGGCATAATCTTCCCCACCGTGTGTCATTTTAGTTAAGTTTAACAAAAATGACAGCAGCCAGGGCCCCTCCTAATCCGTGGGCAGCCTTCCTGCTGATTGGGTGTATGTGCCACGGCCGTCCACTGCGGTGCTACGCTCTCAGCCTGTTTCATAATCAGCAACCAAATCTGTTTTTGGTATTACAACTTGGCTCTATTCACGTCAATGGAACTTAGCTGCAGTACCATACACGTACATACTGAGCAGGAAAGTGGTGCTGTTTCTAGAAGAAATTGGAGATGTTTTTCCCCTTTAAATGGAATCTGTGAGGTCCATACCCAGGGTCGGATTAAGGGTACCATGGCCCCGGGCTGTTCATAAATTGTGGGCCCCTTGCTAACCATGCCCCTCCAGCCCTAACCCCACCCCACTAATCATGCCCCAGCAAACCACGCTCCCTCCCCACCCATTTCCCCCACACCACTTATAATGATGAGAGGAGTAGTAGTAGGCAGCAGTATAGTAGATGAGGGGAGTAGTAGTAGGCAGCAGTATAGTAGATGAAGGTAATAGTAGTAGGCTGCAGTATAGTAGATGAGGGAAGTAGAGGTAGGCAGCAGTATTGTAGATTAGGGGAGTAGTAGGCAGGCAGCAGTATAGTAAATGAGGGGAGTAGTAGTATACAGCAGTATAGTAGATGCAGGGAGTAATAGTAGACAGCAGTATAGTACATGTAGGGAGCTATAGTAGCAGGGCAAAGTGGTGGGAGAACAGGAAAGGGCAGGTATAAAACAAGTGAAAATAGCATTTTGGAGAAACTAACTGTGCCCCTGGCACCCTTACTGAATTGTGCCACTATCACCTAATGTGTCATAGTGTCCCAATGAACAGTGCCACTGTCCTCTAATGTACTGTGCAACCATGGCCAAATGATATATACCACTGTCCCCGAATGATGTGCCACCATACCCAAATGATCGATACCACTGTCCTCTAATATACTATGCGACTTGCTCCTAGTGTGATGTGCAACCGTCTCCCCTTTGTGTACTGTGTCATTGTCAGGAACTTACCTCACCTCGGTCCAGCGGCGTCTGCCTCCAGCCCAGCTCCGGTGGCCGACTTGGGAGCGCGCCGTCGCTCCGCCCTCCGGAGCCGAGTGACGTCACAGAGACCCGACGCCATCCCTAGCAACCAGGGACGCCGTGGTCTCACTTGACTGCCAGCCGGCTGGCCGACACACAGCTGAGATGCCTTGCACTCAGACGGAGTGACGGATCTTCCAGCCACTCAGTCTGCAGTGCATCAGCTGCAGTACGGCTGGAATCAGGAGGCCGGACCAATCAGCCTTTGGTCCGGGCTCCTTGTCCAGTATATAGTAAAGTGTTAGCCAGTGTGATATCACTGGCTATTAGGTTCATTTCCTGGTCCCAGCTCTCCCTTGTCTATTCCCGCATTCCCCGTCCTAATCCCTTCTGACTGCTCGACTCGTTATTCTCGTTATTGTATTACTGATTTTGTACTGCGTTGTCCGTGTGGTTTGACCTGGCTTGTTCACTTCACTTTATTGTGTTTGTCTGTCCGTCTGTTTTGTGTTACACGCCTAGGGTCGACTGAGGCAATTAGGCAGAGACAGTGGGGGGTTTCAGATCAGGGCCACTGTCTGATTGTGTTTGTTTCCCTCCGACAGTCATCCTCTAATCTGTTGCAGAACTACAACTCCCATTATGAGATTTAGTCCTGCATATTACCACAAGCCATCCTTGGAGATAAAGTCCTGCATATTAGCACACCATCATGCTGGGAGATGTAGTCCTGCATACTACTACACACATCATGCTGTAGTTGTACAGCTCACTCTATTATACCCTATTAGCCACCACCTGCAAAATTACAAGTCCCAACAGGACATAATGGGGGTTGTAGTCCTGCAACCTGGATGGCCACAAGCCACAAAACTACAACTACCATTAAGAACTGCTTACAGGGCATGGTCGGGGTTGTAGTTCTGCAACCTGGATGGCCACAGGCTGCAAAACTACAACTCCCACCATGATCTGTTAGCAAGACATTGTGGGGTTGTAGTTTTTTTTTTTTTTTTGGGGGGGGGGAATCTCACCTTTTCCAGTTTCTGCTTTTGTCCATGCTCTGGCCTCTTCAGGGTCTGACTGCTGTGTAATGGGGGCAGAGCTAATCACTCTGCTTCTCATTATACAGTCCTGTGCCCTGGTACCCTGCTCCTCTCTTCTCCTCCAGCCTTGTTGGGTGCTGATATCGATCATTGCTGAAGTCCAGGGGGATGAAGCTGTGGTATCACTGCTGAGGCAGGACTGTTGCGAGGTATGTGGGGTTATAATGGGGGCAATCTCACTGGGCCCCCCTGGAGTTCTGGGCCCTGGGCAGTAGCCCAGATTGCCCTCATTATAAGCCGCCTATGTCCATAACAGGTACAGAGCAGTAGATGCCAGCAGGGAAGTGACAGGAGATTTAGTCTAGTGTAAACTTTTATAATTGTCCTTTTCATTGCTAGCTGAAGTGTCACAACAACAATCACAGTGCCGCCCTGTATGTCAATCAGTCAGGACAGGAAGGGATGGGCGCAGGGGGTGCTGCTGTGGCTCAGCTCTGCCAAGTTTCCATTGGACTAAGGTTTTATTCACATGTCAGTATATTTTTGCAGATCCTTATTTTTTGTGGATCCTTACTTTTGTGGATTTTACTGAAGTAATTCCCGTAACATGTGACATACCTGTATTTTTCCTCCCACTTTGGGAGGAAAAAAAGTGCGTCTTATAAAGCGAAGACGGCTCCCAAGCAGCGTCGAGCACCGCAAGGAAGCCGTCCCGCCCACCCCCTCTATTGCCGCTCACTATGCATATGCATAGTGAGAGGCCCTGAGCGACCCCCTCCGCCCGCCCAGCCCGCCCCTTCTATCGCCGCTCAGCTCGCCCCTTCTATCGCCGCTCAGCTGTGCCGATCAGAAGCCCAGAAAAGTGCAATGAGCAGCACTTTCCTGGGCTTCTGATCGTCTCAGTTAAGCGGCGATAGAAGGGGCGGGCTGGGCAGGCGGTCCCGGAACTCACTTGTCCGCCGTCATCCTCCGTGCACAGGCAGTGGGGAAAAGAGACGCTGCCTGTGTCCCGGATGTGTCATGCAGCCGGACACTTCCGGCACAGGCAGTCTCTCTGTACCCCGCTGCCTGTGCCGGAGGATGACGGGAGCGTGCTGCCGGGAGACATCAGCTGCTGGGGCCGGCGGACGGGTGAGTAACTGGTTTGTTGTTTTTCTGTTCGGCAGGGGGCACTGGCTACTATGGAGGGCCCTGGCTGCTATTGCTACTATGGGGGGCACTGGCTGCTATGGCTACTATGGGGGCACTGACCACTATGGGGGGCACTGGCTACTATGTGGGGGCACTGACTACTATGGGGGGCACTGGGTACTATGGGGGGCACTGGCTACTATGGGGGCACTGGCTACTATGGAGGGCACTGGCTACTATGGGGGGCACTGGCTACTATTGGGGGCACTGGCTACTATGGGGGCACTGGCTACTATGGGGGGCACTGGCTACTATTGGGGGCACTGGCTACTATGGGGGGAATTGGCTACTATGGGGGGCACTATATGAGGGGGAATGGCTACTATGGGGGCACTATATGGGGGCATTGGCTACTATGGGGGGCACTATATGGGGGCATTGGCTACTATGTGGGGCACTATATGCAAAGATGGGGGGTTTTGATGGCGGCGGCCGCGGGATGGGGGGGATTCGCACCTCTGCCCAGGGGCCCATAATGCTGTTAAGATGGCCCTGCCTAAAGGTCCTGTCTGTTATATTTCCCCCACACCTGGTTACCTATTTGGTAACTATGACTGCTATTTAGAGATATACAGTATTATCATGTATAGAAAACTGTCTTATTATTACAGTTTTTTACATGTACTAAAATTTGCCTTCGGGCCCTAACTCTGACCAATGCTTTGGCTTGTAGGTAGGAGATAAAAGTTAATGCTAAGCTTATTAGCTGTAGCACAAACATTATGCTGCCTGATTGATATTAGATAGATTTTTTTTTCTTTTTGATGATGTATTTTACATGTCTTAGAGAGTGTTGAGCAATGTGAGCTAATACAGCAAAATTTGCTGCAGCACACATTGCGCAACCATTTTTCTCTATATTTTACATATTTTAGAGAGTGTTGAGCAATGTGAGCTAACAGAGCAATAAATCTGACGAAGCTCCGTTTTTTAGTCTAAAATAAAGGACGCCATTTAGCTGTCTAGTCTTCCCTTGCATTGATGGCTGTTGGTACATTATTCTAGTTTGTGGTTACTAATTGGCCTTTGGGTGTGTCTTAATTTAAAAATGTGCATTGAATTTAATAGTAAAAACGGAAAAAGAACGGAGACGAAGGAAAACTGTGTGTGAACAACTAATAAAAAACGTCCACTGTTTGCAAAAGACGTCCGAAAATAATGAAAATGGTCATTATTTTGACGTCCGCTGCAATAACGTCCATTATTCAATGCATTGTGTGCATTGGACGTCTGTCTTTCCAATTACTTCAATGTAGGGATGGTCCGAACCTGCCGAGGTTTGGGTTCGTGCGAACCTGAACTCTCGGCAATGATTCCCGCTGTCTGCCCGCTCCGTGGAGAGGGTGGATACAGCCGGAGGACCGCCTGGAAAACGGGGATACAGCCATAGCCATAGGCTGTATCCCAGTTTTCCAGACGGTCCTCTGGCTTTATCCACCCTCTCCACGGAGCGGGCAGACAGTGGGAATCATTGCCGAGAGTTCAGGTTCGTACGAACCCGAACCTCGGCAGGTTCGGACTATCCCTACTTCAATGCATTGTCATTGCAGTCAGTTAAATTGTGACAAAGCCCGACGTTATTTTAAATTGCAAAAGCATCTGTCTTTGCTCTATTTTTGGCGTTGTGTTAACATAGCCTAAGGGTGCCTTCACATGAAGATATTTATCTGACAGATCATTGAAGCCAAAGCCAGGAACAGACTATAAACCGGGAACAGGTCATAAAGGATTTCTCCTCTTTTCTACTCCATTTCTGGCTTTAGCTTTAAAAATCTGTCAGATTAATCTCTCTGTGTTAAGGCACCCAACGTGTGTCCGTGCACAGAATCCGTGCAGCTTTGACGACCCAGCTGAAGGGCGTCGCAGGGTTGGTGGCATGACTGGCTAGCCGGGTTTATAGTCTTGCTTTCACCCCCCAACCGCCACGACATCCCAGTTCTCAGCTGATGCTCCGATGCAGGTGGTTAAACATAAGACAAGGATGTTGTTGCCCAAAAGGTTTCAGGGTGAAACCAGCAAATTTCCGACCTTAAGAGAGTCCTGTATTTTGTATTTTGGACATAACCCATTTGAGTCTGATAATGAGAGGGAGGGCACTAATCTTTTCACTTTTGTAAAGTCCTCTGCAAGATTGGGCCCTGTCTCTCCCTGCGGAGGCTCCTGAGTGGAACTCGGACGAGTAATTTTTTTCTTCCCTAGGGCAGATCTGTGACAATCCCAATCGGGCTGCTGTGGCAGAGTCTCATCTACTGTCCATCCAGCAGGGCTGTCGCACTGCGGAAGAATACTGTGCGGAGTTCCGCCAATGGTGTACCCTGATTGCATGGCCAAACTCTACACTGAAGACTTTGCTTCATCAGGGACTATCCGATGCTATAAAAGACATAATGGTCAGTCACCCCACTCCCAACTCCCTCAATGACTACATGACGCTAGTGTGACCATAGATTGTAGATTGAGGGAAAGGAAACAAGCTTGGGGGTGACATCAGGTCAACCGAGGTCAACTCAGTCCCCCAAACAGTTTTTCAAGCTGCCCGAGCCATCTGCCTCTCCTGAGGTCTCAGAAGAGCCCATGATCCTGGGCAACGCCTCTGACAAGAGGAAGTTTCGGTAAGAGAATTTCCTCTGTCTCTACTGCGGGAAGTCGGGTGACTTTCTGAGGACGTGTCCATCAAAGCCATCCCAGAAGCTGGGAAATGCCAGTGCCTGAGTGATAGTCCAGAGGGTCACTCAGGCACCCAGGTACCTCCAAAAAATTCTGAGAAGTTTCTGTTACCCGTTACATTATGGTTTGATGGTCTTTCTGTTCACTGCACAGCTATGGTGGATTCAGGCATCGCCCTGAGTTTTGTGCGGGCATCAGTAGCCCATTCGTTGGGTCTAGAATTAGTGTCATTATGTTATCCATTTACCATCGCTGGTGCTGATTCCAATCCTTTAAGGGCTTGATCAGTGAATCACCAAACTCCCGAGGTCACCATGCAGGTGGGCTGTATCCATCGGGATGAGGTTTCCTTTTTTGTCTTAGAAAATCTAGCAGCAGACATTATTTTAGGTTTACACAATCCCGTGTTTGACTGGAGAACTACGGAACTGGTCAGTTGGGGGAAGTTCCTGTGGTTCCCATCCGTCCTCTGTAATTCCTTCTGTGTGTTCAGTCCAGGACTTGCCTAAAGTCCCTGAGTTCATTGCGGACTTTGTTGATGTTTTTAATGAGACTATTGTTGATGCTCTGCCCCCTCACCGTCCGTTTGACTGCGCCATTAATCTTGTGTCTGGGGCCAGGTTTCCCAAAGGTCCTATCTTTAATCTGTCCCCCCCATGAACACATACATTTAGGACAGCTTGAGAAAGGGGCATATCTGGCCTTCAGTGTCACCTATGGGTGCAGGGGTTTTTTTTGTACAGAAAAAAGATGGTGGATTACACCCCTGTATTGACTATAGGGAGTTGAATAAAATAACCATTAAAGATCTGCATCCCCTTCCTCTGAACCCAGACCTTTTCAACCAGGTGGTAGGCGCCGTTGTTTCTCAAAAATTTACCTTCGAGACGCTTACAACCTGATCCGGATCACAGAGGGTGATGAATGGAAGACAGCATTTAACACTCCCGAGGGGCATTTTGAGTACTTAGTTATGCCCCTGCCGTCTTGCAGAGATTCGTTAACAACATTTTTCGGGATCTATTTGGTCAGTACGTGGTGGTCTATCTGGATGATATGCTCATTTATTCTCCAGATTGGAAATCACATATTAACCCCTTCACGTCAGCCATCTGTATATATACGTTCCTATTGCACATGCCCCGTGCAGTAGGAATGTACATATACGTTCCTGTCTGACAGGGGCTTTGTGATGAGAACGGGATCGCTGCAGGGACAGCGATCCCGCTCTCATCTGTGTACAGCACCGGAGATAATGAGGATCAGCTGCGATTCCGCAGCTGACCCCCATTAACCCCTTAGTGACCGCCGAAACGGCGGTCACTAATGGGCCAGTGCCGCCGCTGTATTTCATCTCCCCCCACCGTGAATCCACGGTGGGGGGAGATGAAATGAGTAAAAAATCAGACCCCAGATCAGCCCCCTAGTGCCCCAGTCACTAACCCCCCCTCCCGCGGCGGCCATCGGATCCAAGATGGCCGCCGCGATCAATGTGAACAGACTAATGTCTGTTCACAGTGATCAAAAAAGAAAAATGAATGAAAGCCCCATGCTCTCCGCCACCGGAGGTAGCGGAGAGCATGGGGCAGTCATCGGGACCCCCCTGTGGGGTCCCGGTACAAGCGATCAGCGGTATATACTATATACCGCTGATCGCTTGTGCCATGTGCCGCTGGCACTTTTTATCCCCTGTCACCATGAATGATTGGTGACAGGGGATAAAAAGTGATGTCCCCCCACCCCCCAAGTCGCCCCCGTCCCCGAGTCACCCTCCCCTACCCCATATACTCACCTGCTCCTGGAGCTCCTTCCTCTTCCGTGTCCTGGCTGGTTATGAAGTGCGCATGCGCTCCACAACCAGCCAAGCTCTGAAAATTTAAAGTGACAGAGACCAATTTGGTCTCTGTCACTGAACTATGATTACTGTGATAGAAAATATCACAGTAATCATAGTAATACAGTGAACATGAATGTATAAAGTACAAAAAGTGACAAACATACAAAAAATTAAAACACACACTTTTTATTATAGTAATAATTGCAGTTTACTCCCAAATTACCCCTAACCCCCCCCCCCCCCCCAGATTACCCGTAACCACCGCAGGTTGCCCGTAACCACCGCACGTTGCCCATAACCACCCCAGGTTGTCCGTAATAACGTCAGATTGCACGTAACCCCCCAGATTACCCGTAACCACCGCACGTTGCCCGTAACCACCACACGTTGCCCGTAACCACCGCACGTTGCCAGTGACCCCCTCCAGATTGTCCGTAATCACCCCAGATTGCCTGTAACCACCCAAAATTACATGTAACCACCCCAGATTAGCTATAAGCACTTCACTCTATCCGTAACAATTCTAGATTGTCTGTAACCCCCCCAGGTTGCCCGTAACCACCCCAGGTTGCCCGTAATCATGCCAGATTACATGTAACCCCCCAGATTGCACGCAACCACCGCAGGTTGCCTCTGACCACCGCACGTCGCCTCTGACCACCGCACGTCGCCTCTGACCACCGCACGTCGCCTCTGACCACCGCACGTCGCCTATGACCACCGCACGTCGCCTATGACCACCGCACCTTGCATCTGAACACTGCACCTTGCCTCTAACCACCCCAAATTGCCAGTGACCCCCTCCAGATTGCCCGTAACCACGCCAGATTACAGGTACCCACCTCAGATTACCTATTAGCACTTCAGTTTATCCGTAACCACAGCAGGTTGCCTGTAGCCACCCCAGATTGTCTGTAACCACCCCAGATTGTCCGTAACCACCCCAGATTGTCCGTAACCACCCCAGATTGTCCGTAACCACAGCAGGTTGCCTGTAACCACCCTAGATTGTCTGTAACCACAGCAGGTTGGCCGTAACCACCCCAGGTTGCCCGTAACCACCCCAGATTGTCCGTAACCACCCCAGATTGTCCGTAACCACCCCAGATTGTCCGTAACCACTCCAGATTGTCCGCAACCACCCCAGATTGTCCGTAACCACCCCAGATTGTCCGCAACCACCCCAGATTGTCCGCAACCACCCCAGATTGTCCGTAACCACAGCAGGTTGCCTGTAACCATACCAGATTGTCTGTAACCACAGCAGGTTGTCCGTATTCACCCCACGTTGCCCGTAACCACCCCAGGTTGCCTCTAACCACACCAGGTTGCCCGTATCCACCCCAGATTATCCGTAACCACCCCAGATTACCCGTAACCACCTCAGACTGCCCGTAACCACCCCAGATTACCCGTAACCACCCCAGACTGCCCGTAACCACCTCAGACTGCCCGTAACCACCTCTAGATTACCCGGAACCACCCCAGACTGTCCGTAACCACCTCACATTACCTTGTAATCTAATTTTTTTTATTGTATTTTAGTAACTGCGCTATTCTAATAACTGTTACTAGCTGCGGTTTTGCTCCAGCAAATTGGCGCTCCTTCCCTTCTGAGCCCTGCTGTGTGCCCATACAGTGGTTTATGCCCACATATGGGGTACCGTTGTACTCAGGAGAACCTTCGTTACAGATTTTGGGGTACATTTTCTCTCCTGTTCCTTGTGAAATTTAGAAATTTCAAACTAAACCAACATATTTTTGGAAAAATTCAAGTTTTTTATTTTTACTGGCCAATTTTGAATACTTTCCTCTAATACCTGTGGGGCCAAAATGCTCATCCTACCCCAAGATGAATTCTTTGAGGGGTGTACTTTCCGAAATGGGGTGACTTTTGGGGGGATTCTATTCTGTAGACATTACAGGGGCGCTGCAAACGCACCTGGTGCTCAGAAACTTCTTCAGAAAAATCTGCAGAGAAAATGCTAATTGGCGCTCCTTCCCTTCTGAGCCCGGCTGTGTGCCCATACAGTGGTTTATGCCCACATATGGGGTACCGTTCTACTCAGGAGAACCTGCGTTACAGATTTTGGGGTGAATTTTCTCTCCTGTTCCTCGTGAAATTGAGAAATTTCAAACTAAAGGAACATATTATCGGAAAAATTCGAGTTTTTCATTTTTACTGTCTACTTTTGAATACTTTCCTCTAATACCTGTGCGGTCAAAATGCTCACCACACACCAAGATGAATTCTTTGAGGGGTGCACTTTCCAAAATGGGGTGACTTATGGCGAGATTTTACTCCGCTGGCACTACAGGGGCACTGCAAACCCACCTGGCGCTCAGAAACTTCTTCAGCAAAATCTGCATTGAAAAAGCTAATTGGCGCTCCTTCCCTTCTGAGCCCTGATGTGTGCCCATACAGTGGTTTATACCGACATATGAGGTACCTTTTTACTCAGGAGAACCTGCGTTACAAATTTTGGGGTACTTTTTTTCTCTTGTTCCTCGTGAAATTGAGAAATTTCAAACTAAAGGAACATATTATTGGAAAAATTCGAGTTTTTCATTTTTACTGTCTACTTTTGAATACTTTCCTCTAATACCTGTGGGGTCAAAATGCTCACCACACCCCAAAATGAATTCTTTGAGGGGTGCAGTTTCCAAAATGGGGTGACTTATGGCGAGATTTTACTCCGCTGGCACTACAGGGGCTCTGCAAACACACCTGGTGCTCAGAAACTTCTTCAGCAAAATCTGCATTGAAAAAGCTAATTGGCGCTCCTTTCCTTCTGAGCCCTGCTATGTGCCCATGCAGTGGTTTATGCTCACATATGAGGTACCTTTTTACTCAGGAGAACCTGCATTACAAATTTTGGGGTACTTTTTTTCTCTTGTTCCTTGTGAAATTGAGAAATTTCAAACTAAAGGAACATATTATTGGAAAAATTCGAGTTTTTCATTTTTACTGTCTAATTTTGAATACTTTCCTCTAACACCTGTGGGGTCAAATTGCTCATCCTACCCGAAGATGAATTCTTTGAGGGGTTTACTTTCCAAAATGGGGTGACTTATGGTTTTTTTTCTCTCTGCTGACACTACAGGGGCTCTGCAAATGCACCTGGCGCTCGGAAACTTCTTCAGCAAAATCTGCAATGGAAAAGCTAATTGGCGCTCCTTCCCTTCTGAGCCCCGCTGTGTGCCCATGCAGTGGTTTACGCCCACATATGGGGTACCACATATGGGGTACCGTAGTACTCAAGAGAACCCGTGTTACAAATTTTGGGGTGCTTTTTCTCTCATGTTCCTTTTGAAAATGAGAAACTTTAATCTAAATGTATATATTATTGGAAAATTTTAATTTTTCATTTTTTTACGGCCTAATGGTGAATACTTTCCTCCAGCCCCTGTAGGGTTAAAATGCTTATTATACCCCTAGATTAATTCTTTAAGGTGTCTAGTTTCCAAAATGGGGTCACTTATGGGGGTTTCCAGTATACAAACCTCCTAAATCAACTTAAAATAAGAACTGGTCCCTAAAAAAATCAGTTTTGGAAACTTTCACGAAAATGTGGTAATTTGCTGATAAATTTCTAAGCCCCGTAACACCCTAAAAGTAAAATATGTTTATGAAATGAAGCCAGAATAAAGAGGACATATTGGTAATGTGACTTAGTAACTAATTTATGTAATACAACTTTCTTTTTTTAGAAGCAGAGAATTTCAAAGCTCATAAAATGCTAATTTTTTAAATTTTTCATGATATTTTGATGTTTTTAACAAAAAACACACAAAGTAGTGACCAAATTTTGCCACTAATATAAAGTGCCATATGTGACGAAAAAACAATCTCAGAATCGCTAGCATACGTTAAAGCATCACTGAGCTATAAGCGCATAAAGTGAGACAGGTCAGATTTTGAAAAATGAGCCTGGTCTTTAAGGTGCAAATAGGCTTGGTCTTGAAGGGGTTAAACATGTATGGAGGTCCTGTCCAGACTTCGTAAAAATACTCTTTGTGCCAAAATGTCAAAATTTTATTTTGGGTGCAGGAAATTGGGTTCCTGGGGTACGTCATTACCCCCGAGTCAGTCCAAATGGACCCCAAAAAGGTGTCAGCGGTCTTGGAATGGGCTAGACCTACGACTGTAAAGGAACTTTAAAGGTTTCTCGGTTTGCAAATTTTTATCAAAAGTTTATTAAAAACTTTTCATTCATTGCTAAACCGCTGCCTGACCTCACTAAGAAAGGTCCGAACCCAATCCCCTGGCCCTCAGAGGCCGAAGTTACATTTGAGCAGTTAAAGCGCAGTTTCTCCTCTGCCCCTGTCTTGGTGCATCCAGACTCAGAACAACCATTTGTGGTGGAGGTTGATGCCTTCGAGTCTGGGGTGGGGGCGGTGTTGTCCCAAGGGAGGGAACCATTCACTAACCTGCGGCCGGTGGCTTTCTTCTCCAGGAAATTCTCCACTTCTGAGATTAATTATGATGTTGGCAACCGGGAATTGCAAGCCATTAAGTGGGCTTTGGAGGAATGGAGACATTTCCTGGAGGGAGCCAGACACCAGATCAGTCCTCACAAAAATCTATTATACCTGGAAAAAGCTAAAAGGCTTAATCCCAGACAAGCATGCTGGGCCCTATTTTTTACCCGGTTTAACTTTATAGTTACATACCGTCCCGGTGATAAAAATATCAAAGCCGATGCTTTGTCCAAAAGTTTCGGGACTGTAAAATCGTTGAAGAAAAACCCGAAACCATCCTTCATCCCAGTACGGTTCTTGCTTGCTAGTTGTTAGTTTTTGGGTTGAAGGGCGTAGATCCAACACGGATGGTAACAAGGTGGGTATGAAGATGTGGATAAAACTATATTTTTTAATTAAAAGACTCAACGCGTTTCAGAACCGCATCGGTTTTCTTTTTCAAGAGGTGACTCTTGAAAAAGGAACCGGTGTGGTTCAGAAACGCGTTGCGTCTTTTAATTAAAAAATATAGTTTTATCCATATGTTCATACCCACCTTATTACCATCTGTGTTGGATCTGCGCCCTTATACCAGTGTGTTTGGTTGGAGGTGTTTTTTTCGCTTGTTCCCTGGAGGATATCGGGAGTGGCTGTGGTCCACTTTATATGTGCTTTCGAGTGTTGTGCCTCCTTTCAGCACAACCTCATCAGGCGAGGGTTACCCTACATCCCCTATCCTACTTTTGTCTGGTTGATCCTTGCTATGAAGCGCTGTCCCCTCTTTTCTTGTCTATAGTTTTTGGGTTGGGCTTGGACTTTTAGTTCTATATGTCTTTTATTCTGTCTCATGTTCTTTGCCTGTGATATCATGTTCTTTGCCTGTGACTGGATAACACCTCCATACCTGACCTGACCAATACCGCCATACTGTGACTGGATAACACTGCCACACCAGACCTGACCAATACCGCCTTACTGTAAATAGATAACACTGTCATATCAGACCTGACCAATACCGCCATACTGTGACTGGATAACACCGCCACACAAGACCTGACCAATACCACCATACTGTAACTGGATAACACTGTTATACCAGACCCGACCAATACCACCATACTGTGACTGGATAACACCGTCATACCATACCAAATAACACCGGCACACCAGACCTGACCAATACCGCCACACTGTGACTGGATAACACTGCCATACCAGACCCGACCAATACCACCATACTGTGACTGGATAACACCGTCATACCATACCAGACCTGACCAATACCGCCACACTGTGACTAGATAACACTGCCATACCAGACCTGCCCAATACCGCCACACTGTGACTGGATAACACCACCATACCACACCTGACCAATACCACCACACTGTGACTGGATAACACTGCTATACCAGACCTGACCAATACCGCCATACTGTGACTTAATAACACCGCCACACCAGACCTGACCAATACCGCCACACTGTGACTGGATAACACCACCATACCAGACCTGACCAATACCACCACACTGTGACTGGATAACACTGCTATACCAGACCTGACCAATACCGCCATACTGTGACTTGATAACACCGCCACACCAGACCTGACCAATACCGCCATACTGTGACTGGATAACACCACCACACCAGACCTGACCAATACCGCCATACTGTGACTGGATAACAGCGCCATACCAGACCTGACCAATACCGACACACTGTGACTGGATAATACCGAAATACCAGACCTGACCAATACCGCCATACTGTGACTGGATAACACCGCTATACCTGACCTTACCAATACCGCCATACTGTGACTGGATAACACCGCTATACCAGACCTTACCAATACTGCCATACTGTGACTGGATGAATTTGCCATACCAGACCTTACCAATACTGCCATACTGTGACTGGATGAATCTGCCATACCAGACCTGACCAATACCACCATACTGTGACTGGATAACACCGCCATACCAGACCTGACCAATACCGCCATACTGTGACTGGATAACACCGCTATACCTGACCTTACCAATATCGCCATACTGGGACTGGATGAATCTGCCATACCAGACCTGACCAATACCGCCATACTGTGACTGGATAACACCGCCATACCAGACCTGACCAATACCACCATACTGTGACTGGATAACACTGCCATACCAGACCTGATCAATACCACCATACTGTGACTGGATAACACCGCCATACCACACCTGACCTATACCGCCACACTGTGACTGGATAACACTGCCATACCAGAGCTGACAAATACCACCATACTGTGACTGGATAACACCGCCATACCACACCTGACCAATACCGCCACACTGTGACTGGATAACACTGCCATACCAGACCTGACCAATACCTCCATACTGTGACTGGATAACACTGCCATACCAGACCTGATCAATACCACCATACTGTGACTGGATAACACCGCCATACCACACCTGACCAATACTGCCACACTGTGACTGGATAACACTGCCATACCAGAGCTGATAAATACCACCATATTGTGACTGGATAACACCGCCATACCACACCTGACCAATACCGCCACACTGTGACTGGATAACACTGCCATACCAGACCTGACCAATACCGCCATACTGTGACTGGATAACACTGCCATACCAGACCTGACCAATACCACCATACTATGACTGGATAACACTGCCACAGCACCTCCACCAACTCTATACTACAGGTATACAGAACCCCAAACTATACACTACAGGTATTCAGGAGCCCAAAACTATACACTACAGGTATACAGGAACTCCACCAACTATATACTACAGGTATACAGGCCCCTTAAACTATACACTACAGGTATACAGGACCCCTGAACTATATACTTCAGGTATACAAGACCTCCACCAACTCTATAATACAGGTATACAGCACCTCCACCAACTCTATACTACAGGTATACAGGACCCCCTATACACACTGACACTTTATACCCGGGCAGCGCCGGGTACATTTTGTAGTAAATAATAATTTTGGGATTCTGTCATACATGCTATGGTAAAATGAAAGATGCCATTACAAAGTAAAATTATTTCTGTAAAAAACAAGCCCTTACATGGCCTGTAGATAGAAAACTGCTATAAGAAGCAGTGCTATAAGTGCTATAAGAAGCAGCTCTCATTCAAATTTGACGCCAATTTGCCAGTAGGTTCCGCGGGCAACAAGCCATTCTGCGCAAGCATGGACCATTCAGTCTACATATTGAATGCCAGTTAGTGCTATCAGCGCTCCAACGCTGGAAGGAGGATCACTACTGTCAGGACCACTCTCCACTCAACCCGCCTGCCGGGATCACTCTCCATCCAACCCGCACACCATGCGATAAAGGACGGGTGAGAGGTGTCTGTGACACAGACTGTTACCGCTATTACTATTTACACATCATGGCTTACCATTATTAAATGTGGATGCAGTTAAGTGACCTCTAACATAAACTATCTATATCATATTAAATAAAGAATTCAAGCATTCACAACTTACGCTACTGAGCGATACACTCAAGTTAAGTGATACAGACAGCGCAATTATAACTGTCTACAGGAACAACGTTGTTAATCACTAAAGAATTCATTTCTCGTTGCATAATCGTCACTTGATGAATTATCTAATTACCGCACAACGCAAGCCATAAACATCCTCTATATTGCTGCCATAATCTAACTATTGATCGCTATTGCAAATATAAAGACATTAGCGTTTATTCAGATGAATGAATGAGACTAATCTATGACTAATCTATGAACTTATAATCATTGCATATATTTTTTTTATTGGTATTTTCTGCTACTCATATTTTTTGCCGCTTATCATGTTTTTTTTATTTTATTCATCATTTGTGAATTTTTTTATCATTTTTTATTGTCTATTATTTTTTTTTTATTGTTTATTGTTTATATCATTGGTATCTCTGCATTATTAACATCTATCAGTACATAACTTCAACCTGATCATGTTTTAATGTATATGCACTTTTAAGACTATAGGACATTTTTATTATCTTTTAAACTTCAAAAATAAATTAGGCCAAAGACCTTAATTGCACATTTCATCTTGTATTGTGTTATACAAATAGTTATCTGAGGACCTCACTACACGTTTTTAGATCTGTATACCAATCCCTCAGATGTCCCTGATGACTGGAGAATGGCCAATGAAGGGTAGTAAAGAAGAGCTTAGTAACTACAGGACAGTTAGCTTAACAACTGTAGTAATAAAAATGATGGAAACTCTTCTAAAAAAAAAGAAAATAACTGGGACATATTGGAACCAAATTATTTCCTATATTGATCGCCAGTATAAAGTTGTATTGACATTGACTCCCGTAGAAGTTTTATTTCACCAACTACGCCTACCGGAACGTGAGGGTAGTAAGAAGCCAGTGCCACAGTTAGTGCATGTAATCCTACTAGTTGCTCTACAATGCCTGTTCACTAACTGGTTACTACCGAGCACCCCGGACATACAGATGGTGGTCGCGCAACTTAAGACATTTTTTGGGGTAGATACATAGAGACACAAGCGGTCTCATGTCCAGCGTTTCTTTCAGAAATGGAAAACCTTTATTTTGGATAATTTTGATACCTCAACTATAGATAGTTAAAGCGACTCTGTACCCACAATCTGACCCCCCCAAACCACTTGTACCTTTGGATAGAAGCATTTAATCCAAGATCTGTCCTGGGGTCCGTTCGACAGGTGATGTAGTTAGTGTCCTAAAAAACAACTTTTAAACTTGCAGCCCTGTGTCAAATTGGCGTGGCCTAGAGTACCTGTGCCTTAGGATTGCAACACCTCTTTGTCCCTTCCCCCCGCCCTCCTCATCATTAGGAATGCCCCCAGAACAATTTCTGCAATTCATCACCTGTGTGAACACTGCACATGAGCTAGATCCTTAAGACACCTGTGCAGTGTTTAGACAAGTGATGAATAGGAAAAGTCCTACCCAAGGACATTCATAATGATGAGGAGGGCGGGGAGGAGGGATGGAGGAGTGTTGCAATTCTAAGGCATGGCTACTCTAGGCCACCCCAATTTGACACAAGGCTGGAAATTTAAAACTGCATCACCTACCGAATGGACCCCAAGACAGATCTTGGATTAGAAGCAGTTATTCAAAGGTACAAGCTGTTTGGGGGGGGGGGGGGTTGATTGTGGGCACAGAGTCATTTTAAACCTTTTAGATGTAAGGCATGGTACAATAAAGAATCCTTGAAGCACACATTGGACGCTTTAAAGCTACCTTGACTCACGTTTAAGCATTTCATATGCATATATCATATTGTATCTTTAGGCTGGGTTTACACTACGTATATTTCAGTCAGTATTGTGGTCCTCATATTGCAACCAAAACCAGGAGTGGATTAAAAACACAGAAAGGATCTGTTCACACAATGTTGAAATTGAGTGGATGGCCGCAATATAACAGTAAATAACTGCCATTATTTCAATACAACAGCTGTTGTTTTAAAATAACAGCAAATATTTGCCATTAAATGGCGGCCATCCACTCAATTTCAACATTGTGTGGACAGATCCTTTCTGTGTTTTTAATCCACTCCTGGTTTTGGTTGCAATATGAGGACCACAATACTGACTAAAATATACGTAGTGTGAACCCAGCCTCGCTATGTAACCTATTTCTGATGTTTGTTTTGTTTTTTGGAACATTCAAAAATTCAAATAAAACTATGCTTAAAATAAAAAAAAAGATTATGGATCACCCATATGGATCCAAAGCAACACAACTTTACTGCGGGCAGATCATGTCAGACTAATCTCATTGATTTCTTTGATTATGTCACAAAAGTGCTCAATAAAGGTGGTGCCGTGGACAGGGCCGCCATCAGGAATTTTGGGGCCCCATACAGCCAAAGCGTTCCCTCCCCCTCGATTAGCAAAAGCAAAAATCACAAAAATTTGCAATGTATCTTTAACTGATGTCTCTGGAGTGGTGTACAGAAACAGTTGCTTTGGATATGTTCCACACCAGCCGAGTTCCGTGCATGAGCTCTATTAAGCTCAGCTCAGTGCACATTAGCATGGTACACTCCGCAGCTAAGTGCACATTAGCATGGTACACTCCGCAGCTTAGTGCACATTAGCATGGGTCACTTCCTAGCTCAGTGCACAGCAGCATGGTACACTCCCCAGCTCAGTGCACAGTAACATGGTTCCATCCCCAGCTCAGTGCACAGTAGCATGGTTCACTTCTCAGCTCAGTGCACAGTCCAGCTGATCACAGGAAATAAGCTCCATAGACTATAATGGAGTCCGTCCGCATAATCAGTTGCACTGTAAAGCCTCTATTACACAGGGCGACTGTGAGGAGCAAACGAGCGCTATCAGCGCTCATTTGCTCCTCGTTCCCCGCTCGCTGCCGCCGCTATTACACATGTCGGCAGCAAGTGGGTGAGTGCCGGGGAGGCTGCCTGATCTCTTGATCGTCCGGGCAGCCCATAGAGGATAGCAGCGGACTGCTGCTGCTGCCGCTCCTATTCCACGGTGTGACGGCAGCAGATCACATTGTCTTCTGTTACACGGGATGATTATCAAGCATATTGGCCGCCAGGGCCGCCGATAGGGCAGTACAACTGGTACTGCCGTATGGGGCCCCGACCCTAAGAGACATGGGGGGGGGCCCGCCGCCCCCCGTCCGCTACGCTAGGGGGGCCCGCACGGCCCCCCTTGCCACCTGTTTTTGAGCATCCCGAGAAGCTGCGGCCACGCAGCTTCCCGGGATGCACTGATCGCTTTAATGTTCCACCGGCACAATGAGCGGGCGGAACATTAAAGCGATCAGAATACAGGAGAAGGACCTGTCAGTGTCCTCCTCCTGTATTCTCTCCCATAGGCTGCCGGCACTTCATACCAGCAGCCTATGGGAGGCCGGGACGTGATCATGTGCCTCTCCGGCAGGCGTGATCATGTGACGTCATCACGCCTGCCTGAAGTCCCGTCCCTGCGGCTCGCAAGATGGAGTCCGAAGAGGAGGAGGAGAGCTGCTGCCTGCAGCCACAGCGCGGATTAGATGAGTAGGATGTTTGTTTTTTTAGGGGCAGAGCAGGAGGCATTATTAGTTCATGGAGGGCACCTCTGGGGGCATTATTAGCTTATGGGGGCACCTCTGGGGGCATTATTAGCTCATGGGGGCACCTCTGGGGGCATTATTAGCTCATGGGGGCACCTCTGGGGGCATTATTAGTTCATGGGGGCACCTCTGGGGGCATTATTAGTATATGGGGGCACCTCTGGGGGCATTATTAGTTCATGGGGGGCACCTCCGGGGGCATTATTAGTTCATGGGGGGCACCTTGGGGCATTATTAGTGTATGGGGGCACCTCTGGGGGCTTTATTAGTGTATGGGGGCACCTCTGGGGGCATTATTAGCTCATGGGGGCACCTCTGGGGGCATTATTAGTATATGGGGGCACCTCTGGGGGCATTATTAGTATATGGTGGCATCTCTGGGGGCATTATTAGTATATGGGGGCACCTCTGGGGGCATTATTAGTATATGGGGGCACCTCTGGGGGCATTATAAGTATATGGGGGCACCTCTGGGGGCTTTATTAGTGTATGGGGGCACCTCTGGGGGCATTATTAGCTCATGGGGGCACCTCTGGGGGCATTATTAGTATATGGGGGCACCTCTGGGGGCATTATTAGTATATGGGGGCATCTCTGGGGGCATTATTAGTATATGGGGGCACCTCTGGGGGCATTATTAGTATATGGGGGCACCTCTGGGGGCATTATTAGTATATGGGGGCACCTCTGGGGGCATTATTAGTATATGGGGGCATTATTAGTATATGGGGGCACCTCTGGGGCATTATTAGTGTATGGGGGCACCTCTGGGGGCATTATTAGTATATGGGGGCACCTCTGGGGGCATTATTAGTATATGGGGGCATCTCTGGGGGCATTATTAGTATATGGGGGCACCTCTGGGGGCATTATTAGTATATGGGGGCACCTCTGGGGGCATTATTAGTATATGGGGGCACCTCTGGGGGCATTATAAGTATATGGGGGCACCTCTGGGGGCATTATTAGTATATGGGGGCACCTCTGGGGGCATTATTAGTATATGGGGGCATTATTAGTATATGGGGGCACCTCTGGGGCATTATTAGTGTATGGGGGCACCTCTGGGGGCATTATTAGTGTATGGGGGCACCTCTGGGGGTATTATTAGTGTATGGGGCACCTCTGGGGGCATTATTAGTATATGGGGGCACCTCTGGGGGCATTATTAGTGTATGGGGGCACCTCTGGGGGCATTATTAGCTTCCCTGTCTATGTTCCAATACTCGCAACCGAGTGGGACTTAAGGGGTTATTTATCAGGGTGGTGTGGTGCTCTCCCCATCA
This sequence comes from Dendropsophus ebraccatus, assembly GCF_027789765.1. Lineage (NCBI taxonomy): Eukaryota > Metazoa > Chordata > Amphibia > Anura > Hylidae > Dendropsophus > Dendropsophus ebraccatus. The sequence continues at coordinate 82,683,372 of NC_091461.1, forward strand.
TGGAGGCACCCCGTTGGCAACAGGCTAGAGATATCTGGCTATCCCGTGTTTTGAGACTCGTAACTGAGGCTCCACGGACTCTTGTTTTGCATATTTAAATTTTTGGGGGCATCAGTGGAGACTCTTGATTGAGTACTTCATTGGAATTTTTTTTCGCTGTTCTCCTTGAGTTCAGTGATTACTGTGTTTTGTTGGTTGATTTTTCATTGCCCCAACTAGCCAGAATCCTACCCCACACTGACGAGGGGCAAAAACCCCGAAACGGCTGTCTGTGGGTGGAAGCCTGCCTTTGCAAGCCCTTGTCATGATCGCAATACTCGCACCTTGAGTTAGACATTGACAAAAGGAGCCACCCTGTTGTTTCCCTGTCTATGTTCCAATACTCGCAACCGAGTGGGACTTAAGGGGTTATTTATCAGGGTGGTGTGGTGCTCTCCCCATCATGGAGGCACCCCGTTGGCAACAGGCTAGAGATATCTGGCTATCCCGTGTTTTGAGACTCGTAACTGAGGCTCCACGGACTCTTGTTTTGCATATTTAAATTTTTGGGGGCATCAGTGGAGACTCTTGATTGAGTACTTCATTGGAATTTTTTTTCGCTGTTCTCCTTGAGTTCAGTGATTACTGTGTTTTGTTGGCATTATTAGCTCATGGGGGCACCTCTGGGGGCATTATTAGTATATGGGGGCAACTCTGGGGGCATTATTAGTTCATGGGGGCACCTCTGGGGGCATTATTAACTCATGGGGGCATCTCTGGGGGCATTATCAGTGTATGGGGGTACCTGGGGGCATTATTAGTTCATGGGGGCCACCTCTGGGGGCATTATTAGCTCATGGGGGCCACCTCTGGGGGGCATTATTAGCTCATGGGGGCCACCTCTGGGGGCATTATTAGTTCATGGGGGCCACCTTTAGGGGTATTATTAGCTCATGGGGGCAACTCTGGGGGCATTATTAGTATATGTGGGCACCTCTGGGGGCATTATTAGTTCATGGGGGCACCTCTGGGGGCATTATTAGCTCATGGGGGTACCTCTGGGGGCATTATTAGTTCATGGGGGCACCTCTGGGGGCATTATTAGTTCATGGGGGCCACCTCTGGGGGCATTATTAGCTCATGGGGGCACCTCTGGGGGCATTATTAGCTCATGGGGGTACCTCTGGGGGCATTATTAGCTTGTGGGGGCCACCTCTAGGGGCATTATTAGCTCATGGGGGCACAGCAGGGAATCCTACATACAGGGGGCACAGCAGGGGATCCTACATACAGGGGGCACAGCAGGGGATTCTACATACAGGGGGCACAGCAGGGGATCCTACATACAGGGGGCATCCCACATTCCTACTCGCTTTACTGCACATAACACCACACAGCGCAGTTACTATGGGAGCCTACAGGGGGGAGAAAGGAAAGGAAGCTGCTAGAAATGTGCGGAGCCTAAATTGTTTGTCTCGCAGGTTCTGAAAAGATGAAACATATCTGGAAGGAATCATCATGGAGGTCTGGGCCGGATGGAGAGGAAAAGGGAAAGTGACTCCTGATCAAAGAAGACGTCACCTGTGAGTCCCTGTATGACACTTTTCTTATTTTGTAGAACATCATTTAGTAGGGGCGCCCCGAGGTGACAGCTACTACATTATCTGTACATAGAGATATCACTGTGTTACCTGTGGTGTTACATAGGACTGCAGGTGACATCTACTACATTATCTGTACTCAGAGATATCACTGTGTTATCTGTGGTGTTACATAGGACTGCAGGTGACATCTACTACATTATCTGTACTCAGAGATATCACTGTGTTATCTGTTGTGTTACATAGGACTGCAGGTGACTACTACATTATCTGTACTGAGAGATATCGCTGTGTTATCTGTGGTGTTACATAGGACTGCAGGTGACATCTACATTATCTGTACTCAGAGATATCACTGTGTTATCTGTGCTGTTACATAGGACTGCAGGTGACTACTACATGATCTATACTCAGAGATATCACTGTGTTATCTGTGCTGTTACATAGGACTGCAGGTGAAATCTACTACATTATCTGTACTCAGAGATATCACTGTGTTATGTGGTGTTACATAGGACTGCAGGTGATATCAGGTGATTTCTCCAGGTTGCAGAAGTTCAAACTTCATCGTGCCCTGGTGTGCTGGTGTGCTGTATACATGTGTGCTGCAGGGCCGTCTTAACAGCATTATGGGCCCCTGGGCAGAGGTGCGAATTAACCCCCCCCCCCCCCTAGCGGCCGCCGCCCCTCTTATCTGGTAAGGTACAGTGGTACCTTGGTTTAAGAGTAACTTGGTTTAAGAGCTCACAGTTTTTCAAAACTGTGACTTGGTTTAAGAGCATTGTTTTGGTTTAAGAGCTCCCTGTATTGGGTGGGAGGGCGGGTGGAGGAGGGACATGGTCTGAATAGCGGGGTCTACAGCTCTGTACTCTGACCCAGGAAGTCTCCCTCACCTGCCAAATCATAGCAGATCCACTTCAGGCTGGGGCCTACATCAGGGGACAGGACTGTGGGGGTAATCTCTCCATAGCTGTAACCCCTCTCTCCCCGGACAGAGAGTGCTGCATGTATGTGCCCCCATCTGTCCTGCTCATTCCTTCATGCTCCCTGCAGTCTCTATCAGCCCTTGTGTTTCCCATCCGCTCCATTACTGTACAGTAACTTATAATATCACAATATGTTTGTTTCATCTGTTTTATATGTTATTCAGAATAATAAATCATTATTTTTTGGGTGTGGAACCAATTGTCTGCATTTCTATAATTTCTTATGGTAAAATTAGCTTTGGTTTAAGAGTGATTTGGATTACAAGCACGGTCCTGGAACGAATTATGCTCGTAATCCAAGGCACCACTGTATATTGCCTATAATAGTGATTGTCATATATGTTGCACACATACAGTATATCACTATTACAGGCAATATACCTTACCAACTATTTATCTACCATATAGATACAGGTATAAGGGTGGAGCAGTAGGTAGGTGGTTATATAGCCTATAATAGTGATATATGTGTACAAATATATATATGGGGGTACAGGTATATGTGGGGTATACAGGTGGTGGGTAAAAGCCTAATTAATATATATTGGTGCCCCTCTCTATATATGAGACATGTTGCTGTCCCTCTGCATATACGCCATGTTACACACAAGGTTTGAGACAAGGGGAACGAGGTAATCTCACAACTTAGGCTGCAGTACCACTATGCGCCACCAGATGTCCCCTTATCAAAAAAACAACCCGCACTAAAATTTATACAAACAAACACTGGGTTTTAGTTTTAAAAATTATATATATAAGATTTTTATTATGTATACATTAGTACAAAATACAATATGTTTCTCATAAAAGAAGAATTTAAAAAATGACCACAATAAAAAAGTATATAATACCAATAAAAAGCTGATGTTAGCAGATATACATCATCATGGACAGTGCATCTATAATAATCTCTTTTAATTCTAGTCCTCTGCCTCACTATGTCACAAAGGGGTATATATGTATCTAGGGACTTAATAATCTCCTAGTTCCCCATATGCTTACATATAGTCACAAGAGGTATATAATCCACTATTATTATCTCCTAATCTTTATTGCACTCACCCATGCTGCCAAACCGCCAAAGAGAGCCGTCCCTATGTACGTTTCGTTATCTTCCTCAGAGTTCCCTGAGGAAGATAACGAAACGTACATAGGGACGGCTCTCTTTGGCGGTTTGGCAGCATGGGTGAGTGCAATAAAGATTAGGAGATAATAATAGTGGATTATATACCTCTTGTGACTATATGTAAGCATATGGGGAACTAGGAGATTATTAAGTCCCTAGATACATATATACCCCTTTGTGACATAGTGAGGCAGAGGACTAGAATTAAAAGAGATTATTATAGATGCACTGTCCATGATGATGTATATCTGCTAACATCAGCTTTTTATTGGTATTATATACTTTTTTATTGTGGTCATTTTTTAAATTCTTCTTTTATGAGAAACATATTGTATTTTGTACTAATGTATACATAATAAAAATCTTATATATATAATTTTTAAAACTAAAACCCAGTGTTTGTTTGTATAAAATATACGCCATGTTGTCTCCCTGTATACTGTATAATACAGGGAGTCTGTGTATACTGTATTATACAGTATACAGGGAAACAACACGGCTTATATATAGAGAAGGGCAAAACAACATGTCTTATATATACAGAGGGGCAACAACATGACTATTATATTATATATGAACCATGTTGTCTCCCTGTATGTATACTGTATAATACAATATACAGGGAAACAACATGGTTCATATATAGAGAGGGGCAAAACAACATGGTTCATATATAATAGTCATGTTGTTGCCCGTCTGTATATATGAGACATGTTGTTTTGCCCTTCTCTATATATAAGCCATGTTGTTTCCCTGTATATTGTATTATACAGTATACATACAGGGAGACAACAATGGAGTGATAGGTGAAGGATAAGTATATAATACACTGCTGTATACACTGAATGGAGATATATATACACACTCAGGAGGAGGATAAGTATATAATACACTGCTGTATACACTGAATGGAGATATATATATATATATATATATATATATATATATATATACACACTCAGGAGGAGGATAAGTATATAATACACTGCTGTATACACTGAATGGAGATATATATACACACTCAGGAGGAGGATAAGTATATAATACATTGCTGTATACACTGAATGGAGATATATATACACACTCAGGAGGAGGATAAGTATATAATACACTGCTGTATACACTGAATGGAGATATATATACACACTCAGGAGGAGGATAAGTATATAATACACTGCTGTATACACTGAATGGAGAGATATATACACTCAGGAGGAGGATAAGTATATAATACACTGCTGTATACACTGAATGGAGATATATATATATATACACTCAGGAGGAGGATAAGTATATAATACATTGCTGTATACACTGAATGGAGATATATATACACACTCAGGAGGAGGATAAGTATATAATACATTGCTGTATACACTGAATGGAGATATATATACAGACTCAGGAGGAGGATAAGTATATAATACACTGCTGTATACACTGAATGGAGATATATATACACACTCAGGAGGAGGATAAGTATATAATACACTGCTGTATACGCTGAATGGAGATATATATACACACTCAGGAGGAGGATAAGTATATAATACACTGCTGTATACACTGAATGGAGATATATATACACACTCAGGAGGAGGATAAGTATATAATACACTGCTGTATACGCTGAATGGAGATATATATACACACTCAGGAGGAGGATAAGTATATAATACACTGCTGTATACGCTGAATGGAGATATATATATACACACTCAGAGGAGTTACACCCCCGATCCCTCCCCCTCCCTGTTTACCAGTTCACCCACGGCCCTGTCTGCATCCCTGCAGAGAGCACTCCCTCCCATGGTTAACCCCTTCCCTGCCAGCTAGCCTCCCCCCTCTGGTATCAGCACATACTCACTCAGGCTTTGTGCTTCAGGCCTCCAGCTTCTCCTTCCTCTCAGGGCTCTGCTGGTGACGTCACTCTCCTGCTCCGCACGGGAATGCAGGGGGTGAGAGAGACCTCTAGTGACCGGAAGCAGAATGCAGCTTCCGGCCACAAGAGCGAGCTGTGCACAGCCCCTATGTACCAGCGCTGATCAGGAGCACTTCCAGTTAAAGGGCCAGGGAATATGACAAAGGGCAGGGGCCCCCTAGGACGCATGGGCCCCCGGGCAGCCGCCTACCATGCCCAATGGTTAAGACGGCCCTGCACAAGACCAGACACAAATCTGGATAAAGTGACCACAACTTGTCCACCAGACGTATCTCTATACATACAACGGTGATCCCCCACAACAGACTTGGGAGCACCCACAAAATTCATCTGTAAATTCAATTTTTCTTGGATCAGACAAAGACATGTATCAAGGCATATCCCATTGATACTCCAACACTCTTCCTACTCCCTGAGGAACTTGTCGCCATAGAACAAGGGAAACGCGTTGGATAAACGGAAGAAGGGATATCAGAACCACGACAAAAAACATCTACACCTGCCTTTAATATGCTACACACTTTGTATATTACCGTATTACCAGACACAGTGACAACTGACATCTGTAACGGGAAAGACCTACACAACCCTAGCACAGGGTCAGTCCCTCCTGTTGTTTGGGGATGCCTAAACCAGGGGGTCCCACTTCAGCAATAGGCAGGGTTAAACCAGGGGTAACCTATCTCGTACCTTTACCCCTTACCCCTTATACCTCTACCTATAATCATCTAATTATAAAACCTGTTTTTCATGTTTGTGTTTAATGTACATATTAATAAATACATGCTATAAGACGTATTATAGCATTTTCACCACAGTCCCTCCACTTTGTTTATTTATTGTGATATAAAATAAGTAATGAAAGCTGTAACATTTAGCCTTTACACCTGTTGAGAGCAGTAAAAATCCAAAAAGGGGGTGACAGTGTCACTTTAACACAGATATACACACTTATGCACAGTACACACATAAGCACACACATAATAACAAACACATGAAATAGACATAAATATTACATGGACACACACACACACCTCTGTATGCAGGGAAGCTCCATGTGGTGCAGTCCTCACAGCGTCCTCTTCTCAGAGCAGCTCTGGGCCCCTCCCCCTCTTCTGTCCCGACATGAGGAGAGGAGAAGACAGCACTGAAGGTAGTGAGGGGGCAGGGGAGGGGCCCGGGGATAGCGAGGAGGGGGCCCTGCCTGTGTGTACACCCTCCTGCCTGTCTATAGTGTATAGCAGGAGGGAGCTGTGTACAGTACAGCTATCAGGTTGGCCAGGCCCCTGTGATTCTAGTCTGGGCCCGGGCCCCTGTTATTCTGGTCTGGGCACGGGCCCCTGACACCTGTTCCGCCAATACGGCGGTGATCGGGCGTGTGGGGGGGGGCTGGGGCGCCGATTGGGCGAGTGGGCGGTGTGGGGGTTTAAGGGGGCTGGGGCTGTAAGCTGTGGGCGGCCGGCGGCGGCGCAGGGGTTAAAGGGGCCGAGTCCCATGTACGCTGCGTGTATGGGACCCATTGAGCTTCACAGTACAGGATCCGCAGCTGATTTCGCTGCAAACTCGCAGCAAGAAAATCCGCTGCGGATCCTGTAGCTGTGAACGCACCCTAAAGAGGTTATCCAACGCTACAAAAACATGGCCACTTTCTTTCAGAGATAGCCCCACTCTTGTCTCCAGCTTGGGCGGGGTTTTGCTGCTCAGTTTCATTGAAGTGAATGGAGCTTAATTGCAAACTGCACCTGAACTGGAGACAAGAGTCGTGTTGTCTCTAAAAGAAAGCGGCCATGTTTTTGTAGCACTGGAAAATCCCTTTAACCCCTTAACGACATCGGGCGTAAGTATACGCCCCTGCAGGGTGGGCTTTAACGCAAACGGGCGTATACTTACGCCCGATGTTTCCCCGATCGCTGTGTGTTCACACACAGCGATTGGGGAAGATGGACTGCTATAATGTATAGCAGGCCATCTCTGCTCATCGGCACGGGGGGTGATTAACCCCTCCCGTGCCGACGATCGTTGCTATAGGCTGATCAATACAGATCAGCATATAGCAGCTGAAAACAGCTTTCCGGGTTGGTGCTGTCCGAGATAGCACCAATTGCCATTAGAGTCCATACCAAAGATGGCGCCGGTGCCACCCCCAGGATCGCCGTGATGGGCGGGCCAGTACCGGCCGGCCCATAACGGCGATCATACTGTAAAAAAACTGTGTTGCCGGGTTCTGCACCCCTCAGCTAGGTAGCTGAGGGGTGCAGAACAGGTGTGTGTGGTGTAGGTGCACCATACTCACCTGATCCCGGCGTCCGGATCAACGATCTGCGGTCCGCGGCGTCCTCTTCTCTTCGTCGGGTCACTTCCGGGTTCTGTCTTCCAGCCGCGGAAATCTTCGGAAACACTCGAGTCTTCGGGTTCGGCGGGCCTCGGCAATCTCCGCCAGCTTCGCGCTACTGCCCCCTAGCGGCTGATCAGTGAATATCATTCACTGATCAGTTGCTTTGGGTTAAAAAGATTGATTCCCGTCCCCCACTATTTTTTTTTTCTTTTTTTGCGCCCTAACGCCGCTGAGTGCTGATCAGCATCGCACATTAGTGCGCCGCTGATCAGCAACTCCTCCTTTTTGGCGTAGGGGCGTTTTTCCCCCCTATATCCTACCGCCACTGTCTGCTGATAAGTGCGGCATTTATCAGCAGATCCTTTCTTGGTGTAGGTATATTTTTTTCTTACTGTAAAAAAAACAAAAACACGTAAAAACCACTACATTACACGACACTACATGAAATAAAGTTTTACACTACACCACTACACATTTACATACCCCATATACTAGTCCCCGTATAAAGATGGCCCCCAGGGTGTTTTCCGCGTTGGACGCATACGTTATTATTGCCTCCGACACTGAAACAGCCAGTGAAGATGAATGGGGGGATCCTTCTTTCCTCCATTCATCCTCATCATCCAGTGACTTGTCTGGGGGTAGCGTAGCGTACGCTGCCCCCCAGACACGTCTTTTCCGCCAGTACCGTCCCAATAATAGATCACGGTATGGCGTGAAATTCTACAAACTCTGTGAGAGTACCTCAGGGTACACTTACAGATCCAGGGTACGTGCACACTGCGGAATGGTGAAGGATAACCCTTTGTGCATTCCACAGCTGGCAGCCGGCGGCGGACTGATGCAGAAGCGTGTCTCCCCCCGTGTCATAGACTCCATCCTATGCACGGGCGGATTCCATCGTCCGTCCAAAGAATGAACACGTTCATTCTTTGGACAGAGGGCAGAATCCGCCCGTGCATAGAATGGAGCGTGACACGAGCGGAGACGCACGCCTGCATCAGTCCGCCGGCGGGTGGCAGCTGCGGAATGCACAAAGGGTTATCCGTCGCCATTCCGCAGTGTACATGTACCATTACAGTGTATGAAGGAAGGGACACCCGAATCCAGCCCCCAGATGCCACCCCCCCCTTCCGATCTTCAGAGTTAGTGGTAGCGAACATTTGGGAACTGATCTTCCCACTGCTGGGTAAAGGTTACCACCTGTACGGGGATAACTTTTATACCAGCACCCCCTCTTCTGGTCCCTTGCTGTCCGAGCTACTGTAGCTTGCGGCACGATCCGAAAATATCATAAGCAGTAACAAAGCCCTAATATTTAGCAGCCATGGAGCGGACCCAGCACTTCTGGATATGAAGGACCCCGGATCGCACCAGGGCAACATTTTCCAGGTGACGTCCCCCACACTGGAAAACAGGAGACCCCAGAAGAAGTGCAGAGTGTGGGGTAACAGGGGGATCAGGAAGGACACTATTTTTCAGTGTGCCACCTGTCCTGATCACCCCGGCCTCTGCATACTGGATCGCTTTAAGGCGTACCAAACATCATTTGGGTTCTACATTTTCTAAATTCTGTCCCTTATTCCTATTTCAGGGGTCACGTTGATCCAGGGATTATTCTGATTGCCATTATCGAGTCGGGAAGGAATTTTTTCCCTGTGATGAGGCTACTGTCGTCTGCCTTACAAGGGTTTTTTGCATTTCTCTGGATCAACACAGGTTGAATTTGATGGACAACTGTCATTTTTAACATTATAAACTAATAATTAGCCTAATACCCCCAAATAAATTAGAATGGTCCCTTTTCCCCTAGCTAAATAGGTATGGCCGCCATTCCCATTAGAGGATGCCATGATGCAATTACAAAGCCTCTGTGCTGCCAGGACAGTAGAAAACCCCCACAAGTGACCCCATTCTGGAAACTACACCCCATAAGGAATCTAACAAGGGGGGCAGCGGGAACATTTGTGGCGTGAAAATGAAAAAATTGTATTTTTTATTTTCAGGGCACATGTTCCACATATGTGCCCGTCACCAGTGGTGTCCTTATGCTCACTGTACCCCTTGTTGGATTCCTTATGGGGTGTAGTTTCCAGAATGGGGTCACTTGTGGAGGGGTTTTACTGTCCTGGCAGCACAGGAGCTTTGTAATTGCGACATGGCCTCCATCCTCCATTCCAGCCTCTAAATGGCGCTCTGTCCCTTTAGTGGCTTGCCCTGTGCCCATATGGCACATTATGTCCACATGTGGGGTATTTTCGTACTCGGGGAAAATTACCCTACACGTTTTGTGTTCATTTTCTTTTTTAACCCCTTGTGGAAATGGAAAAAATCAAGGCTAGACCAACATTTAGTGTAAAAAATGTTTAATTTTGACACTAAACCATTGATCTTGTCTTGATTTTTTCATTTTCACAAGGGGTTAAAAGATTAAAAAAAAAAACACAAAACGTGTAGAGTAATTTCCCCTGAGTACGAAAATACCCCACATGTGGACATAAAGCCTCCAAAGGGAAGGAGCGCCATTTGGTTTTTGGAGGCTGGATTTGGCTGGAATGGATTTCGAGGGCCTTGTTGCATTTAAAAGGCCTCTGTGTTGCCAGGACAGTTGAATCCCCCCACAAACGACCCCATTATGGAAACTACAGCCCTCAGGGAATGTAACAAGGGGTGTAGTGAGCATATGGACCCCACTGGTAACGGGCACAAATGTGGAATAATGTGGCGTGAAAATTCCCCCTGAGTCCATAAATACCCCACATGTGGACATAAAGCGCCATGTGGGCGCAGGGCAAGCCTCCGAAGGGAAGGAGCGCCATTTGGATTTTGGAGGCTGGATTTGGCCAGAATGGATGATGAACGCCATGTTGCATTTACAGAGCCCTTGTGCTGCCAAAACACTGGAAACCCCCCACAAGTGACCCCATTCTAGAAACTACACCCCTCAAGGAATCTAACAAGGGGTGCAGTGAGGATATTGACTCCTTGATGACGAGCACATTTATGCCGTGAAAGTGAAAAAATTAAAATTTTCCCTTTCACATCACATTGTTCCACATTTGTGCCCGTCACCAGTGGGGTCCATATGCTCACTGCACCCCTTGATAGATTCTTTGGGGGGTGTAGTTTCCAGAATGGGGTCACTTGTGGGTGGGTTTCCAGTGTTTTGGCAGCACGAGGGCTCTGTAAATGCGACATGACCCTTGAAATCCATTCCAGTGAAATTCAGTTTCCAAAGGCCAATTGGCGCTCCTTCCCATTGGAGGCTCGTCCTACGCCCGCTTGGCACTTTATGTCCACATGTGGGGTATTTCCGTACTCGGGAGAATCTGTGCTACACGTTTGGTGTTTTTTTTTTCTTTTATCCCCTTGTAAAAATGAAAAATTAAGGCTAGAACAACATTTTAGTGTAAAAAATTGAATTTTTCCTTTTTTACACCACATTCTTCTGAAAATCTGTGAAGCACCTGTGGGGTCCAGATGCTCACCGCTCGCCTTGTTACATTCCTTGAGGGGTGTAGTTTTCTAAATGATGTCCCTTTAGGGGTGTTTTTTAGGTTTTGGCACCCCAGAGCCTCTGCCAACCTGAAGTAGTACGGTCAAAAATGACCAAATATAACGGAGGCGTTGAAATTCACTAGGCCCTCCCTTATATCTGAGGCTTGTGGTTGCGTCAAATAGCGCAATAGGGCCACATATGGGGTATTTCTATAAACTGCAGAAACAGGGCAATCAATATTGGGGTGCATTTCTTTGGTAATAGGTTTATAATTATGAAAAATATTGGATTACAATAAAATTCCTGCACAGAAAATAAAAATTTTCAAATTTCTTACACACTTAGCTTTTATTTCTGTGACTACCCTAAAGGGTTAAAAAACTTTCTGGATGTGCTTTTGCAGAGATTGGGGGGTGCAGTTTCTGAAATGGGGTGCTTTGTGGGGCTTTCTAACATACAATCCCCTCAAATACACTTTGAACCTGAACAGGTCCCTAAAAATATCTGATTTTGAAATTTTACTGAAAATTTGGAAAATTGCTGCTAATGTTTTAAGCTTTCTATTGTTTAAAAAAAATGAAACATAGTTTAATAAAAGCTACCAACATAAAGTAAACATGTTGCTAATGCTAGTTAATATATAATTTATGTGGCTTAATCATTTTCTGTTTAAGCAGAAAGGTTTCAAAGTTGGAAAAATGCATTTTTTCGAAATTTTTCACGTTATTTTGGTGTTTTTCATAAAGATTCGTTATAAGTATCGACTCCATTTTACCAGAAATGTAAAGTACCATATGTCACAAGAAAACAATCTCAGAATCGGACGGATAGGTATAAGCATCCCGAAGTTATTAATGAATAAAGTGACACAGGTCATATTCATAAAATTTGTCTCTGTTCTTAAAGGGAACCTGTCACCCCCCCCCGTGCCGGGGTGACAGGCTCCCGACCCCGTTAGAGCCCCCTATACTCACCTAATCCCGCCGGGTCCCGCTTCTGGATCCGGTCGGGTGATGAAGATCTCAGCCGCTGCAGCCCGTCGCGCGCGCTGAGAAATGAGTCCAACACCCATAGAGAATGACAGGAGAGTCCAGCGCTCCGTCATTCTCTATGAGCGTTGGACTCATCTCTCAGCGCGTGCGCCGGGCTGCAGCGGCTGAGATCTCCGTCACCCGACCACCTCCAGAAGCGGGACCCGCCGGGAAACGGGGGGTCGGGAGCCTGTCACCCCGACACGGGGGTGACAGTTTCCCTTTAAGGCCATTTTAGGCTCTGTCCTTAAGGGGTTAATATGTTTCTTAGTTACATAGGAGAAAGTTTGTAGGTAAAGTTTGTCTGTTTGCTGATGACACAAAAGTGTGCAATAGGGTTGATATTCCTGGAGGTGTCAGTATTATGGATATTGATTTAGCTTTGCTAGGTAAGTGGTCCAAAACATGGAAATTGAAGTTCAATGTTTCCAAATGTAAAATAATGTACTTGGGGAGGAGAAATCCTCTATCCGAGTACCACATTGGCAGTACTGTGTTGGGAAAGACTTCAGAAGAGAAGGATTTACAGGTAGTGATTTCTGACAGCCTTAGGCTATATTCATACTACATACCATCAGCAACAATAGCCGTACTTTATGCGCCTGTGAACACTGCCTATTGATCTATGGGATCCCGGATGGAGTGTATACGCTCTGGCCGGGATCCCAAGCGGTGCCGCAAATAACTGACATGTCAGTTTTCTGCGGCTGCAATTCAATGAATTGCGGCCGTAGGAAACCCTGTCAGTTCACACAATGAAGCAAGCGGCTCCGTCCACTTGCTTCATTGCGTGCTGTGGGAGGTTCTGATGCGGGCGCACGGTGATGCTCCCGCATCAGAACCCTGCGGCCGGAAAGATCATCCGGGCAGAGACCGGCTGTTCCGTGACCCGGAACGGCCGGTCTAATACGACGTGTGAACATAGTCTTAAAATGTGTAACCAGTGAAACCAGGCAGTGGGGAAAACAAATTTTATGCTGGGCTGTATAGCTAGAGGTATAACCAGTAGAAAGAGGGAGATTGTGATCCCACTGTATAGAGCTCTGGTGAGACCTCATCTGCAATACTGTGTCCAGCTCTGGAGCAGGCCAGCTTCTGCCATGAGGCGGAATGAGCCTTCCGCCTCAGGCAGCAGCGGTCCAGCAGGGGGCGGCATTATGTCCCCCCTGCTGTCATTTTTGTTAAGTATCACTTAACAAAAATGACAGCGGCAGCTCACCTGTCCTGTCGCCTGTGCTCTCCGCTGTCTCCACATCCCGTCAGGTCCTGCGACGTCACCCTGCAGCTGCCATCGACCTCCAGGCTGTGGTTGAGTCCCCGGGGTCGGTGGGGGACGCGCTGGGGCGATCGGGTCGCACGGGGTCGCTGGGGGGTTGTTGCGGTTTGATGCGGTGCAGGTGGCGCATCAAACCGCAAACCACCCCCGGCGGCCCCGCGCGACCCGATCGCCCCAGCGCGTACCCCACCGACCCCGGGCACTCACCACAGCCTTGAGGTTGATGGCAGCTGCAGGGTGACGTCGTGGGACCTGACGGGATGTGGAGACAGCGGAGAGTGCGGACCTGCTGCGGCGTGGGACAGGTGAGCGGCTGGCTGGGGGGGGAGGGGCGCGATGCCGGCCATCACTCAGGGGGCGGCTGTCTGAGGTTTGCCTCAGGCGGCAGAGACCCCAGAATCGGCCCTGCTCTGGAGACCTCACATAAAAAAAGGATATTGATAAAATAGAACGGGTTCAAAGACCGGCTACAAAAATGGTGGAGGGTGCATAAAACATATCAGGAATGACTTAAGGATTTGATTTTGTATAGTCTGGAGGAAAGAAGGGGACATGGTTTAAACCTTTATGTTAAAGGACTAAATAAGGTTCAGAAGGAAAGCGTACTTAGTTAAAAAAAAAAATAAATTAACTCAAGAACAAGAGGGCACAGTGAGAGGTTAGTTTTGGGAAAGATCGGAAGCAAAGTGAGAAAATACAGTGGTGCCTTGGATTAAGAGCATAATTCATTCCGGGACTGTGCTTGTAATCCAAATCACTCTTAAACCAAAGCAAACTTTTCCCATAAGAAATTATTGAAATGCAGAAAATAGGTTCCACACCCCAAAGATATTGATTATTTCTTTTTTTTTTTTTGTATTTAAAGCGAATTATTATCAGAAAAAAGGGTACAGGAGTGTACAGGGATAACAAAGCATTTGAATACAAGTGAGATAAAGCAAAACACAAACCATGAACGAAAGTGCCAGGAAAACAGGAGGCAGCATAAGTAAGTCGACACATGAGACCTAATCCAGGAATGCCGGGTAGCACTTCAGTAACACTCGAGACGCTCCGCAGCAATGGTAAAGGATCAAAATATGGGTCTCTTAACCCCTTAGTGACCGCCGATACGGCTTTTTACGGCGGTCACTAAGGGTCCTTATTCTGCTGCCATCAGCTTTTTACGGCGATGGCAGAGAATAAGGCTGCAGGGCCGGGACGGCCCCCACCCCATCCCCCCGGCTACCGGAGGTAGCTGAGGGGTTGGGGCAGTGTGTGGGATCCGTCCCGGCCCCCCCCCCCTAACCGACGATCGCCGCTATTAACGTTATAGCGGCGGCCGTCAGTAAAGGGGATTACCGATGCTGCCGCCGCCTTTCATCTCCCCCCGCCGTGAATCTACGGCGGGGGGAGATGAAATAAGTGTCCCCCAGACCTCAGATCAGCCCCCCCCTAGTAGGGCGATCACTAACCCCCCTCCCCCGGCGGCCATCATTTCTAAGATGGCCGCTGCCATCGCTGTGAACCGACTAATGTCGGTTCACAGCTATGGAAAAGTTAAAATGAATGAAAGCCCCATGCTCTCCACCACCGGAGGTAGCGGAGAGCATGGGGTAGTCATCGGGGACCCCCCTGTTGGGTCCCGGTACAAGCGATCAGCGGTATATACTATATAGCGCTGATCGCTTATACCATGTGCTCCTGGCACTTTTTATCCCCTGTCACCATGAATGATTGGTGACAGGGGATAAAAAGTGATGTCCCCCCACCCCCCAAGTCGCCCCCCACCCCCCCTGTCACCCCTGTCCCCCAGTCACCCCCCCTTCCCCATATACTCACCTGATCCTGGAGCTCCTTCCTCCTCGACATCCTGGCTGGTTATGAAGTGCGCATGCGCTTCACAACCAGCCAACTCTGAAAATTTAAAGTGACAGAGACCAATTTGGTCTCTGTCACTGAACTATGATTACTGAGATAGAAAATATCACAGTAATCATAGTAATACAGTGAAAATGAATATGTAAAGTACAAAAAGTGACAAACATACAAAAAAATAAAACACACACTTTTTATTATAGTAATAATTGCAGTTTACTCCCAAATTACCCCTAACCCCTCCCCAGATTACCCGTAACCACCGCACGTTGCCCGTAACCACCGCACGTTGCCCGTAACCACCGCAAATTGCATGTACCCACCCCAGATTACCTATAAGCACTTCAGTTTATCAGTAACAATACCAGATTGTCTGTAACCCTTCCAGGTTGCACATAACCCCCCCAGGTTCTCCGTAATCATGCCAGATTACATGTAACCCCCCCAGATTGCACGTAACCACCGCGCGTTGCCTCTGACCACGCCACGATGCCTCTGACCACGCCACGATGCCTCTGACCACCGCACGTCGCCTCTGACCACCACACGTCGCCTCTGACCACCACACGTCGCCTCTGACCACGCCACGGCGCCTCTGACAACCCCAAATTGCCAATGACCCCCTCCAGATTGCGGTGCCCATGCCAGATTACAGGTATCCACCCCAGATTGCCTATAAGAACTTCAGTTTATCCGTAACCACCCCACATTGCCCGTAACAACCCCACGTTGCCCGTAACCACCCCAGATTGTCAGTAAGCACTGCAGGTTGCCCGTAACCACCCCACGTTGCCCGTATCCACCCCAGATTGTCTGTAAGCACTGCAGGTTGCCCGTAACCACCCCACGTTGCCCGTAACCACCCCAGATTGTCTGTAAGCACTGCAGGTTGCCCGTAACCACCCCACGTTGCCCGTATCCACCCCAGATTGTCTGTAAGCACTGCAGGTTGCCCGTAACCACCCCACGTTTCCCGTAACCATCCCAGATTGTCTGTAAGCACAGCAGGTTGCCCGTAACCAGCCCACGTTGCCTGTAACCAGCCCACGTTGCCTGTAACCACCCTACGTTGCCGTAACCACAGCAGGTTGCCCGTGACCACCACATGTTGCCCATAACCACCCCACGTTGCCCGTAACCACCCCACGTTGCCTGTAACCACCCCAGGTTGCCGTAACCACAGCAGGTTGCCCGTGACCACCCCATGTTGTCCGTAACCACCCCAGATTACCTTTAACCACCTCAGGTTGCCCATAACCACCCCTGGTTGCCCGTAACCACCCCACATTACCTGTAATCTCATTTTTTTTAATTTTATTTTAGTAACTGCGCTATTCTAATAACTATTACTAGCTGCGGTTTTGCTCCAGCAAATTGGCGCTCCTTCCCTTCTGAGGCCTGCTGTGTGCCCATACAGTGGTTTATGCCCACATATGGGGTACCGTTGTACTCAGGAGAACCTGCGTTACAGATTTTGGGGTACATTTTTTCTCTTGTTCCTCGTCAAATTGAGAAATTTCAAACTAAACCAACATATTATTGGAAAAATTCGAGTTTTTCATTTTTACTGGCCAATTTTGAATACTTTCCTCTAATACCTGTGGGGTAAAAATGGTCACCACACCCCAAGATGAATTCTTTGAGGGGTGCACTTTCCAAAATGGGGTGACTTTTGGGGGGAATCTATTCTGCTGACACTACAGGGGCTCTGCAAACGCACCTGGCGCTCGGAAACTTCTTCAGCAAAATCTGCATTGAAAAAGCTAATTGGCGCTCCTTTCCTTCTGAGCCCTCCTGTGTGCCCATACAGTGGTTTACGCCCACATATGGGGTACCATTGTACTCAGGAGAACCTTCTTCAGAAAAATCTGCACTGAAAATGCTAATTGACGCTCCTTCCCTTCTGAGCCCGGCTGTGTGCCCATGCAGTGGTTTATGCCCACATATGGGGTACCATTCTACTCAGGAGAACCTGCTTTACATATATTGGGGTGGCATTTCTCTCCTGTTCCTCGTGAAATTGAGAAATTTCAAACTAAAGGAACATATTACTGGAAAAAAATCGAGTTTTTCATTTTTACTGTCTACTTTTGAATACTTTCCTCAAATACCTGTGGGGTCAAAATGCTCACCACACCCCAAAATAAATTCTTTGAGGGGTGCACTTTCCAAAATGGGGTGACTTATTGGGAGATTTTACTCTGCGGACACTACAGGGGCTCTGCAAACGCACCTGGCGCTCGGAAACTTCTTCAGCAAAATCTGCATTGAAAAAGCTAATTGGCGCTCCTTTCCTTCTGAGCCCTCCTGTGTGCCCATACAGTGGTTTACCCCCACATATGGGGTACCATTGTACTCAGGAGAACCTGCGTTACAAATTTTGGGGTACTTTTTTCCTCTTCTTCCTCGTGAAATTGAGAAATTTCAAACTAAACGAACATATTATTGGAAGAATTTGAGTTTTTCATTTTTACTGTCTTCTTTTGAATACTTTCCTGTAATACCTGTGGGGTCAAAATGGTCACCACACACCAAGATGAATTCTTTAAGGGGTGCACTTTCCAAAATGGGGTGACTTATGGGGGGTTTTCTCTCTGCTGACACTACAGGGGCACTGCAAACGCACCTGGCGCTCAGAAACTTCTTCAGCAAAATTTGCATTGGAAAAGCTAATTGGCGCTCCCTTCCTTCTGAGCCCTGCTGTGTGCCCATACAGTGGTTTACGCCCACATATGGGGTACCGTTGTACTCAAGAGAACCTGAAGCTTTAATCTAAACGTATATATTATTGGAAAATTTAAATTTTCCATTTTTTTACTGTCTAATTGTGAATACTTTCCTCCAGCCCCTGTAGGGTTAAAATGCTCATTATACCCCTAGATTAATTCTTTAAGGTGTGTAGTTGCCAAAATGGGGTCACTTATGGGGGTTTTCAAGATACCAGACTTCTAAATCCATTTAAAAAAAGAACTGGTCCCTAAAAAAAATCAGTTTCACGAAAATGTGATAATTTGCTGATAAATTTCTAAGCCCCATAACACCCTAAAAAAGTAAAATATGTTTACCAAATTATGGCAGAATAAAGAAGACATATTGGTAATGTGACTTAGTAACTAATTTATGTGCTACGACTTTCTTTTTTTAGAAGCAGAGAATTTCAAAGTTCATAAAATGCAAATTTTTTAAAATTTTCATGATATTTTGATGTTTTTCACAAAAAACACACAAAGTAGTGACCAAATTTTACCACTAACATAAAGTGCCACATGTCACGAAAAAACAATCTCAGAATCGCTAGCATACGTTAAAGCATCACTGAGCTATAAGAGCATAAAGTGAGACAGGTCAGATTTTGAAAAATTAGCCTGGTCATTAAGGCCCAAACTAGCTGCAGCACGAAGGAGTTAAAATAACATCTGGCCAAACCAAAATAAACGGAGAAAGGGTCCAAATAGGACCTAGAGACATAAGAACGTAACTCGTGACAGACACTAACAGGGGAAGGTTGCCAGGGCGGGCATCCTTCAGCGAGTACAAGGAAGGAGGCCCAGGAGGAGAGAGGTTAGGGTAGGAGGAGGGATGGAGGGGGGGGGGGGGGGGGAAGAGAGAGAAGGGGTTAAGGATTATCCGAGAAGGCTGAAAGGTACTCAGGCGAGTCGAAGAACTCCAGCCAACGACGCCACACTTTATAGTGACGATCAGCAGTTTCCTTCGTGTCTAACACCAATTCCTCCATACGGCAGAGATAGAGGATCTCCCCAAACCACTCTGTGACACTAGGGGCCCTGTCAGTTTTCCACAAGCGTGGTATTACAGATCTGGCGGCCTGTAGGAGAAATCTCAGAAGCCCTGTGTACAGGGGCTTCACCCTACCCGGGATTATGGATAAGAGGAGGGGGGCCGGATCGTTGTCGAGCTTGATCCCTGTGAGAGAGTGGATGAGTTTTACGACTTTCAGCCAGAATGGTTGGAGCCGTCTACATCCCCACCAAACATCCACCATGGTGCCCCTCGCCTCCCCACACCTCCAGCAGAGATCAGGGACTGTAGGATATAATTTCTGCAAGAGAGCCGGTACACGGTACCACCTCGCTAAGATCTTAAAGTTGGTCTCCTGGGCCCGGCTGGAGACGGAGAACTTGTGGCAAAGCGTAAAGGATTTGCTCCAGTCAGCGGCCTCGAACGTGCGTTCAATCTCCCGCTCCCAGCCTCTGGTGTACGAGGGAAGACCCTCAGAACTGTCGTTTAGAAGTAGGTTGTAGATTAGGGAGACCGCGTAGGGATGGGGGGTCGTAGAGTTGCAGAGCTCCTCGAAGGGGGTCAGGGCTCGTGTTGGGCAAAGGCGTTGTAGGTTGGAGGAGAGGAAATGCTGGAGTTGACGGTACTGTATCATGAGAAGCGGCGTGCGGGCCAAGTCAGGGACCAGGTCTGTGTAGGGGAGTAATCTGCCATTGCTGGTGACATGACATATGCGCAAGGCAGGGAATCTGTCTCGGCCCAGAAACGAGGAACATAGGGTTCCCGGTTCAAATTCAGGGTTGCCTAGTAAGGGGGTCAACGGGCCACCCGGGCGCACCAGTCTCGCTGAACGAGCCTGGCCAGAGTAGGTCCTCGCCACCGACTGGGAAACCAGTGGCCAATGCCGAGTTCGACTAGTGTGCAGGGCGGCCCGCGGAAGCCAGGGGATCGTGGCGGGGTCCACCCTGAAGAGGGATCTCTCTAGCTGCACCCACTGCTTGGAAGAAGCATGGTGTATGCAGTCGAGCACTCTCGCGGAGGTAGCCGCTAAGTGGTAAAGGAAGCAATCCGGCAGAGCCAGGCCCCCAGCCTGCTTGCGTCTCGCCAGTATGGACCGCGCCACCCTAGGGGAGCCCCCCGACCACACAAAGGAGCGGAATAGCTTATGTAGTTGGAGGAAGAATTGTTTAGGAATGGATGTGGGTATCGTTTGGAAATAATATAAAAGACGGGGAGAATTGTCATTTTAAGGGAGTTGATGCGCCCCAACCAGGAGATGTTACTCTTGTCCCATCTCTCCAGCTCTACCTTGATGGCCCGAAAGGAGGGGAGGATAGTTAAGGGTGTAAATGAGGTCAGGGTCTGATGGGATCTGGACCCCCAGATATTTGAAGGAGGTGGACTGCCATTTAAAGGGGTAGTGACGCTGAAGGGACCGGGTCAGGGGATGGGGCAAGGTGACCCCAAAAGCCACGCTTTTGGAGAAATTAATCTTATAATTACTAAATAGGGAGAAATCTGCCAGGTCAGACATGACGGCCGGAAGAGAGGAAGCAGGGTCGGAGACGAACAGCAGCAAGTCGTCCGCAAAAGCGGAACATTTATGTTGCGTCTGTGTGGGGGTATGGAAGCCAGTGAAGTGGGGATTATTTCTTAGTGCTATGAGGAGGTGCTCCATACAGAGAACATACAGGAGAGGGGATAGGGGGCAGCCTTGTCTTGTGCTATTACTGATCGGGAAGGGCTGGGATAAGGTTCCGTTAATTTTGAGTTGGGCTTGGGGGCTACCATAGAGGGCAAGAATCCTCCCCAGCATAGTGGGGCCCATTCCTATCTGGGCGAGCGTCCCCTCCAGGAACCCCCAGTCCACCCGATCGAAGGCCTTCTCCGCATCTAAAGATAGCAGCATGAGAGGAGTGCGATGTTTCCTGGCCTGAGCAAGGATCGAAAACGCCCGGAGGGTGTTATCGCGTGCCTCTCTTGATAAAACAAACCCCACCTGGTCCGGGTGGACTAGCGAACCCAGGAGGACCGCCAACCTCCGCGCGATCAGCTTGGCAAAGAGCTTTGCATCTAAGTTAATGAGAGATATGGGCCTATAGCTTGAACATTGGAGAGGATCCCTGCCCTCCTTAGGCAGTACTATAATGTGGGCCAACAAGGCCGCTGGGGGGAAGGGGGAGGTGGGAGATATAGAGTTGAATGCCTCCAAGAGAAGAGGGGATAGTTCAGGTTGGAGCAACTTAAAGAACCGTGCTGAATAGCCATCGGGGCTTGGGCTTTTACCGTTGGGCATGGAGGATATGGCAGTCTGGAGCTCCTCCGCAGTGAAGGGGTCCTCCAGCGAGGCCGCATCATCGGCCGAGAGGGAGGGTAGGGCCGTGTCGGAGAGGTATTGGTGTAGCGTGCGGGTAGGCGGTTGGGACGGGGGGGGCAAGCTATACAGGGACTGGTAGTAGGAGCGGAACGCTTCCAATATGTCACTAGTTAAATGGCTGGTGGTGTTGGAGGAGTTTTTGATAGCTGCTATGAACGTGGAGGACCTGCGGTCTCGCAGAATTCTTGCTAGAGCCCGGCCAGGTTTGTTTCCCCATTCATAAAGCGATCTGCCACATAGCTGCTGGTATCGTTTATATTTTTTATCTAAAAGAGCTTTTATCTCGTGGCGGGTCTGGAGAAGTTCCCGAAAAGTCGCTTCCAACAGGGAGCGTTTGTGAAGAGTCTCCAGATCTCCCAGTTTCTGGAGGAGGCGCCCCAGTTTGGCCGCTGCAGCATGTTTTAGGCGAGCGCCATGTTTGATCAGCACTCCGCGAAGAACGCATTTGAGAGCCTCCCACTTAGTTTGGGGTGGGGTGTCGTCTGAGGCGTGGTCCACCAGAAAGTTGGAGATGGAGGTCTTCAGATCAGCCACACATACACTATCCTGAAGCAAGGATTCATTTAACCGCCATGTGAAGGACGGTCTACGGAGCTGGGGAAGGGAGAGTACGCAATGTACCGGTGCATGATCCGACTGGAGTATGTGTCCTATGTCTGATGAGACTAAATATTGAAGATGGTGGTGCGATAGGAGTATGTAGTCAAGTCTGCTATATACCTGGTGTGGATTGGAGTAGAAGGTGAAATCCCGGTCTTGTGGATGAGTGATACGCCAGACGTCGCATAGTTGGTGCAAATGCAGCTGCCGACGCAGTCGGTTGAGCGTGCTGTGGGAGAGGAAGGAGTGTCCAGTGGAAGTGTCCTGGAGAGGCTGGAGCGGAAGATTGAGGTCGCCAATTAACAGGAGCATACCCTCTGCAAAGGCGCACCCTTAGGAGAAAAGAGACCTGATTAGTATTTGGAGCATACACATTAGCTATCGTGACCACTTGGCCCTCTATGTTACACTTGACGAACAGGTATCTCGCCGAGTCCATCCTTGGATCGACTCTCCGGGTTGGCGCAGTGGTAGCTGACCGGGAAGTACCTGTTCCTCAATACGGGGACATGTCCCACCTTAAAGTGTGTTTCCTGAAGACACAGTATACAAGTTTTTTGCTTATGAAAAGAATAGAGGACCTGTGCCCTCTTCTCGGGCGTGTTAAACCCTTGTACATTAAGGCTGGGTTCACACTATGTATATTTCAGGCAGTATTTGGTCCTCATGTCAGGTCCTCATAGCAACCAAAACCAGGAGTGGATTGAAAACACAGAAAGGATCTGTTCACACAATGTTGAAATTGAGTGGATGGCCGCCATATAACAGTAAATAACGGCCATTATTTCAATACCACAGCCGTTGTTTTAAAATAACAGCAAATATTTGCCATTAAATGATGGCCATCCACTCAATTACAACATTATGTGAACAGAGCCTTTCTGTGTTTTCAATCCACTCCTGGTTTTGGTTGCTATACAGCCTCACAAATACAGCCTCAAATATACATAGTGTGAACCCAGCCTAAATGTACCCTGGACCCCGGGCTGTCCATCCAACCTGGGCCCCAACCCCTTCCAAAAACATATTGCCACCTGGTCCCTGGCTGTTGCCCTAACTCCCCCCCCCTAAACATATTGCCACCTGCCCCCCTTGCAGCTCGTCGAACTGCCAGCCCTGTGCTTCTCTCCTACATACTTCTCCCCTGTGCTTCTCTCCCCCATGCTTCTCCTCCCCTGCTTCTCTCCCCCCATGCTTCTTTCCCCTTCATGCCTCTCCCCACATATGCTTCTCTTCCCCCATGCTTCTCTCCCCTGCTTTTCCTTCCCATACTTCTCCCCCCTTGCTTCTCTACCCCAATACTTCCTCCCCCATACTTCTCCTCCCATGCTTCTCTCCCCATCCCCGTGATTCTCTCCCCCATACTACTCCTCTGTGCTTCTCTCCCCCATTGCTTCTCCTCCCCTATGCTTCTCTCCCCATACTTCTCCTCACATGCTTCTCTCCCCTATACTTATCTTCCCATACTTCTCTCCACCATACTTCTCTCCCCCATGCTTCTCTCCCCTTGCTTCTCCCCCGTGCTTCTCTCCATGATACTTCTCCCCCCCATGCTTCTCCTCCCAGCTTCTCTCCCCTATACTCCTCCTCCCAGCTTCTCTCCCCTATACTTCTCCTCCCAGCTTCTCTCCCCCATACTTCTCCTCCCAGATTCTCCCCCCATACTTCTCCTCCCAGATTCTCCCCCCATACTTCTCCTCCCAGCTTCTCTCCCCCATACTTCTCCTTTCCTGCTTCTCCTCCCCATACTTCTACTCCCAGCTTCTCCTCCCCGATACTTCTCCTTTCCTGCTTATCTCCCCCATACTTCTCCTTTCCTGCTTCTCCTCCCCCATACTTCTCCTCCCCAAATTTCTCCCCCCCCCCCGTGCTTCTCTCCCCCAAGCCTCCTCACCTCTATTGAGCATCAGGTACAGCCCACCCATAGCGCCCGGTGGACGTGCTGATCCAATCAGCGAAGACCGGGAGCATGGGGCCGCTGCGGTGGGCTGTGGTGTACGCATCCAATCAGCTTGTGCGCACATCAGGCGGGCAATAGGTGAGGCAGGCGGAAGGGCAGCAGCGGCGATCTGCGAGCCAGGTGCGGCCATCAAAAGAGCCGCATCTGGCTCGCAAGACCGGGGCAGCAGGCATTTTATTCGGGGTATGAGCCCCGAATAAAACTGTGGCGGACTCCAGGGACAGCGCACACCACAGCAGGCGCTGCGCATCACTCAGGGGCCCGCTGGGCCCCGAAAGTTACGTGCTGCCATGTGCCGCATATTGATAATGTGGGCAGCGGCACGGACCCCCCCGGAGCCCCCGGGGGGCCGCCCAAACCGCCCATTTTATAATCCGCCACTGATTACAAGGGCTGATGATTACTACCAATAGAGTATATAAATAACAAAGATAAATGATTGTATACTTGTCACTATAAAGAAAAACCCAATGGGCATATAATGTATACCGCATACACATAAAAGCAGAGTAGTATTCTATTAATGCCATGGTAAAGTAGAACAGTTCCAGCACTCCCCAGATAAGCGTCATCACAATGCTTTAATTTGTTCAGAGTTGCAGGGAAGGGAACAGATAGAAACAGGTATAGGTGCAGGCGCGTAACCTGAGACGGCTTATTTAAGGAACACTTCTTTTTCCTGGCCAGAGGAAAATGGCCATCTCAGGTTATGCACCTATACCCGTTTCCATCTGTTCCCCTCCCTCCAGCACTGACTGAATACAGAATTGTGGTGAAGCTAAGCCGTTAAGTCCTGGAACTGTTCTACTTTACCATCGCATTGCTCTCATCTCACTCTATGCACCCCGAATGTCTGTCACAGTTACTGTATTAGACTCAAGATCATACTTTTGTGTCACATATTGCAGCAGCTACGGCAGTGCCGGCTACTGTCTCATTGCCGAAGTCCAGTAATTAAATTGCTTGAAAAAGAACTATATTGTAATCCGTATTCTCCTTCTTCTTCTAAGGCAGGAGTCCTCAACTGGCGGACCGTGGTCTGAACCCAGCTGCGGCGCTGCTCCCTGCACAGTAACTATCGTAACGAGCGCTCATAGATACCGAGCAGCAGCAGCACTGACAGAGAGGAAGCCATTGGCTCCCTCCCTGTAAGTCACCTCTCACTGGCCGCAGCAGTCACAAGAGTGCGTGCTCCCCCTTTGGTGTCGGCGCTCAAGTGACGTTCCTGCGCCGGTGGAGAGAGCGGCCTCTAGTGACAACTGCGGTGCGGCCACAGGAGGAAGAGAAGAGGACGCGTAGGACTCAGGTGAGTATAAAAGTGCTTGTTTTTTTATGCTATATGGGAGGGGGAGAACGCACAGGGGGGCTATATACTGGGGGAGAGTGCACAGGGGGGCTTTATACTGGGGGAGAGCGCACAGGGGGGCTATATACTGGGAGAGAGCACACAGAGGGGCTCTATACTGGGAGAGAGCACACAGAGGGGCTCTATACTGGGGGAGAGCGCACAGGGACTATATATTGGGGGAGAGCGCACAGAGGGGCTATACACTGGGGGAGAGTGTACAGGGGGGCTATATACTGGGAAAGAGGGCACAGGGGGGCTATATACTGGGGGAGAGCACACAGGGGGGCTATATACTGGGAGAGAGCACACAGGGGGGCTATATACTGGGGGAGAGCGCACGGGGGGGCTATATACTGGGGGAGAGCGCACGGGGGGCTATATACTGGGGGAGAGCACACAGGGGGGCTATATACTACAGGGGGAGAGCACACAGGGCTATATACTATAGGAGGAGAGCGCACAGGGCTATATACTGCTGGGGGAGAGCGCACAGGGCTATATACTGCTGAAAGAGAGTGCACGGGGGGGGGCTATTTACTACTGGGGTAGAGCACACAGGGGGGCTATAGGCTATATAATACTGGGGGAGCGCACAGGGGGGCTATATACTACTGGGGGAGAGCACACAGGGGGCTATATACTACTAGGGGAGAGCACACAGGGGGGCTATAGGCTATTTAATACTGGGGGAGCGCACAGGGGGGCTATATACTACTGGGACAGTCACCCCCTTTGTACCTAATTTCAAAGAGCTGGTAAGAGAGAAAATGGCAGTTTTCCCACTAATAAGCATCAATTCTGTATGTAAATAGTTCAACACCCTTTGTGAAAACTAAGGGCCCTATTCCACCGGACGATTATCGTTCAGATTATCGTTAAATCGTTCGAATCTAAACAATAATCGTTCGGTTGAAATGCAGTTAACGATTAAGGACCGAACGAGAAATCGTTGATCGCTTTATAAGACCTGGACCTATTTTTATCGTTGCTTGTTCGCAAATCGTTCGCATTGAATAAGACGTCGTTCGGTCGTTTGCAGTAGATACGAACACAATAGCAAAGAAAAAATGATCGCAAATACGATCATAAGTAACGATTATTGTTCCATGAAAATGAATGAATGTTTTCAGGTCTTTCGCAATAGCGGTCGTTTGAGATTGTTAATCGTTAACGATTATGCGAACGATAATTGTCCGGTGGAATAGGTCCCTAACAAAACACGTTTTCTTACTGATGATCAGCTCGGACCTTCGCCTGACATAAATTAGTTACTAGGTCACATTACCAATATGTCCTCTTTATTCGGGCATAATTTTGTAAACATATTTTACTTTTCTTGGGAGTTACGGGGCTTAGAAATGTATCAGCAAATTACCAATTTTTCATGAAATTTCCCAAACTAATTTTTTTAGGGACCAGTTCTTTTTTGAAGTGTGTTTAGGAGGCTTGTATACTTGAAACCCCCATAAATGACCCCATTTTGGAAACAACACAACCTAAGGAATTAATCTAGGGGTATAAAGAGCATTTGAACCCTACAGGGGCTGGAGGAAAGTATTCACAATTAGGCCGGAAAAAAATGGAAAATAGAAATTTTCAAATAATATGTTCGTTCAGATTAAAATATCTCAGTTTCACAAGCAAGAGGAGAGAAAAAGCACCCCAAAATTTGTAACGCAGGTTCTTCTGAGTACAATGGTACCCCATATTGGGGCATAAGCCACTGTATGGAAGGAGCACCAATTAACATTTTCAGTGCAGATTTTGCTGTACAAGTTTTCAGGCACCAGGTGCGTTTGCAGTGCCCCTGTAGTGCCAGCGAAGTGAAACCCCCCCAAAAGTCAGCCCATTTTGGAAAGTTAACCCCTCAAAGAATACGTCTTGGTGTGCGGTGAGCATTTTGACCCCACAGGTATTAGAGGAAAGTATTCAAAATTAGACAGTAAAAATGAAAAACTAGAATTTTTCCAATAATTTGTATGTTTAGTTTGAAATTTCTCAGAAGAGAAAAGGCACCCCAAAATCTGTAACGCAGGTTCTTCCGAGTAGAAAGGTACCCTATATGTGGGCATAAATAACTGTATGGGCACACAGCGGGGCTCAGAAGGAAGGGAGTGCCAATTAGCATTTTCAGTGCAGATTTTGCTGTAGAGGTTTCTGAGCGCTAGGTGCCTTTGCAGAGCCCCTGTAGTGTCAGCAGAGTGAACCCCCCCCATAAGTCACCCCATTTTGGAAAGTGCACCCCTCAAAGAAGTCATCTTAGGGTGCAGTGAGCATTTTGACCCAACAGGTATTAGAGGAAAGTATTCAAAATTTGTTTAGTTTGAAATTTCTCAACTTCACAAGGAAAGGGAGAGAAAGCGCACCCCAAAATCTGTAACGCAGGTTCTCCTGAGTACAACGGTACTCCATATGTGGGCATAAACTACTCTATGGGCACACAGCCGGGCTCACAACGGAAGGAGCGCCAATTAGCATTTGCAGTGCAGATTTTTCTAAAGATGTTTACGAGCATCGGGTGCGTTTGCAGAGCCCCTGTAGTGTCCGCAGAAGAGAAACCCCCCAAAAGTCACCCCATTTTGGAAAGGGCACCCCCCAAAGAAGTCATCTTGGGGTGCAGTGAGCATTTTGACCCCACAGGTATTAGAGGAAAGAATTCAAAATTAGAAAGTAAAAATGAAAAAAAAAAAAAAAAAAAGATTTTTTTCAATTATATGTTTGTTTAGTTTGAAATTTCTCAGGTTCTCCTGAGTACAACGGTACCTCATATGTGGGCACAAACCACTGTATGGGCACACAACAGGGCTCAGAAGGAAAGGAGCGTAATTTTGCTGGTGCAAAACCGCAACTAGTATCGGTTATTACAATAGCGCAGTTGCAAAATTTTTATTTTTTTTATGAGATTACAGGTAATCTGGGAAGGTGACGGGCAACCTGGGAGTGTTTACTTGCTATCTGGGGTGGTGACGGGCACTCTGGAATGGTACGAGCAGTCTTTGGCAATCTGGGGTGTTTATGGGCAATCTGGGGGTGTTTACTGGCTATCTGGGTTAATTGCGGGTAATCTGGGGTGGTTACAGGCAATCTGGGGGTGTTTACTGGCTATATAGGTTTTTTTTTTAATAAACAATTTATTGCAGTATGCTGTCCATATTTGACAAAAATGTGACAAAATTATCAAAGAGATTTTACATCCATTGCATTTTCACAGTTTAAACATAGCCAGGAGACATAGCTCTTTTGCCCAATCCCCCTAAAGAGTCACGAGAGACTGCGCAGTGTGGGGCAGTGTTATCTAGAGTCCATAGGAACTTAGCTCTCTGTGGTTTCAGTGATGAGGTGGTGAGACATCTATAAAGCTGTTGTTGAGAGGACGAGTCTCACAGTCTCTCCTACGTCCTCCGGGGCCAGAGGGTGATTTGGGCAGAAGAAAAACAATATTTTAAGATAGAAGCTCGAACCTAACAAGAACCCAAGAAAACAAACTATACTAACAAAAAAAAAGAAAAAAACAAACTAAATGCTTTGCTATATCATCATAACAATAGACAGTACGGAAATATGAGCGGTTGAATGTGCCTTATACAGAAAGTTTTCGTAATCTTGCCCTACTCAAGGTCGAAACAGTTTCACCGTAACCTCTTAACTAATCGAGGTGGATGCTGGGAAACCAGTAAGGTAAGCCCGGTCTGACATCAGGCCTGAGTTCAATAGTGAGATCAAGGTGAGTCTAAAAGTGAGAGTGAGACCCAAAAGCGAGAGTGAGACCAACCGACCTTTTTCAACCGCCTATTTGTAAAATAAATGTCAGAGTTTCAGCGCTCCTAGAGTGCCTCCTATATCTTCATTACAGTACCAGCTGGTGAGCCTGAAGTGTTGCATGATTTGCGTCTGTTCAGTTTGGGACAGGGTGCGCTCTACAAAACTCCTCCACTTCCCAAAGAAATTTTTTGTGGAGGTTTCTTTTGTTTTTAGGACATGTAGTAGTTCCCAGTGCAGTGTGCCTTTGAGCGCCTCGGTGAGGGCGCCTATTGGGGGCATTGCATCCTGTATCCAGTGGCGTAAAATGCAGAGAAGAGCCGACAGAAGAGTTAGGTGGACGCCCTTATTCGCTACCAGCTTATCCGGTGAGTCATTACCAGAGGAGTATGGGATGTAGTGAAATATGAGACCTAGCGGGTCCATTTCTAACTTAACATTCCATGCAGTGGCTATAAGGCCTCTAACTAGGTTCCAAAAGTTATGGGTTGCCGGGCAGGACCACAGTCCATGGAATAGGTCTGCTGCTGGGTGTTTACATTTCGGGCAATGCGACATAAAATGTGTGGAGGGAGGGTGTCTTGAAAAATTGAAAGCATAGATAGCCTTGTGGATCACTTTCAAGTGTGATTCTCGCAAGCGCTCATTGGTAGTGGCAAATCTCACAAAGAAGATACTTCTTAGAATTTTCCTGCCCAGGTCATCTCCCGAGAGTGTTCCAGCCCAGCGACCCAGAACCTTATCTACCAGACCTTGAGTTGCCTTTTCAGTGAGCGTAGAGTATATTTGTGATAAGGACAGATGAGCCCCAGAGGGGGTGAGTAGTTGGACGAATTGGGCTCTCTTTTCCGCTGAGGGGAGGGTTTTAACCCTGTCCGTACTGAAGCTATACACTTGTAGGTATTGCCATTGCTGGTTTGCGGGCAGTCTGTGTTTACTAGAGAGCTCTTGCCAAGATAAGTACTTCCCGGCTTGAGGATCAATCAGATCTGCTATAGTGTTTATATGTTTGGCTCTCCACTCCTGGAAAAAGGGATTTGAGATTCCCTGTGGAAAAGTGGGGTTATGCCAAAGAGGGAAACAGTTAGAGAGCATGTATGGTAAATTATATAACTTATGGACAGCTCTCCACGTGGAGACTGTGTCTCTAAAGACACATGTACGTAGATGTGAGGGGGTCTCCGAGTGTTTTGCGTGGAGAAGGGCTGAGAGGGTCCAGGGAGCCGCGAATTCAGATTCCAAACTAAGGTTTGAAAAATGACTAGTGCCTAATGTCCACTCTCTCACTTGGCGGAATAGTGCCGCTAAATTATATAGCCGTATGTTCTGTAGTTTAGCCCCAGATTCTTGTGGTGGGAGACACAATGTGGAATAGGCTATACAAACTTTTTTGTTTTGCCAAATGTTGAAGAGGGACAGGAGTCTTGTTATATCGGTGTGTTTTAGTAGGAGGGGAATTGTTTGTACGGGGTATAATAATTTTGGGAAGCTCATCATCTTGATGAGGTGAATCCTACCGCAGGGATAGGGGAAGGGACATCCATCTATGAATTTCCTGTTCTATCTTGTTTAGGAGGGGTGGGTAGTTGAGCTCATATAATGAATTTGGAGTTCTCACAATTTTTATCCATACTGCGACGTGCTATGGTGACTAGAGTGGGGGTTCGGAGGGCAGTGGGAGTAGGGGATAGATATAAAAGTTGACATTTATTCTCATTCACCTTATACCCCGTGAACGTTCCGTAATATTTCAAGGTTTCGAGAATTGCTGCAGTGTGTTGCTCGGGATGTTCTAAGAAAAGGAGGACATCATCTGCGACGCAAGCGACTTTCACCTCTTTAGTTCCTAATCGGATAACTTGAAAGACTGCAGAATTGATAAGGTGATGGGCTAGGGGTTCCATGGCCAGGTTAAATAAAAGTGGGGACAGTGGGCAGCCCTGTCTTGTCCCCTTTTGAAGGGGGAATATGGCCGACAGGAAGCCCGGGATGTGAATTTTGGCTACAGGGGAGGTGTAAATTGCAGTTAGGAAGTCTTATCTAGGGGTGTTTACTGGCTATCTGGGGTGGTGACGGACAATCTGGGGGTGTTTACTGGCTATCTGGGGTGGTAACAGGCAATCTGGGGGGGGGGGGGGTCACAGGCAAACTGGGGTGGTGATGGGCAATCTGGGGGAGGAGTGACAGGCAATCTGGGGTGGTTACGGGCAATCTGTGGCAATCTGTAGTGGTTATGGGTAGCCTGTGGCAATCTGGGGGTGTTTACTTGCTATCTGGGGTGGTTACGGGTAATCTGAGCGGTTACAGGTAAACTGGAGTGGTTATGAATAATCTGGGGTGGTTACAGGTAATCTGGGGTGGTTACAGGTAATGCGGGGCACTTGACTTTTTATCCCGTCACCAATGATTTTTGGTGACAGGGGACAAAAAGTGCCGGCAGCATTTGGAACAAGTGATCAGTGGTATATAGTATATACCGCTGATCACTTGTACCAGGACCACATCGGCTAGTCCCTGATCATTGCCCCATGCTCTCCGCCACCTCTGGTGGTGAATGAGAGTTTGATCTTTTTTTTAAGGGTACAAACACACTTGCCGTATCCGCAGCGAGTTTCTGGCTGCGTATTCGCAGCAAGACTCGCTGAGGATCCCGGCCATGTGTACTCAATGGCAGACAAACTCGCAGCAGGGATGTACATCCCTGCTGCGAGTTTGTCCGCAGCTCGCCCCGTTAACTCCCTGGCCGCCGGAGATTATACGTCACCTGATCCCAGCTACGGGGCTCCCGACGTCTTCACGGGCCGTTCAGCCAATCAGTGCTGCGGTGGGGCAGCGCACTGATTGGCCGCGCGGGACGTGCCGGGAATCACCGAAGGACCAGGTGATGTATAGTCAGGACCAGGTGATGTATAGTCTCCGGCGGCCGGGGGGTTAACGGGTCAGCCTTTTGACAAACTCGCAGCAGGGATGTATATCCCTGCTGCGAGTTTGTCTGCCATTGAGTACATAGGGCCGGGATCTTCAGCGAGTCTCGCTGCGAATACGGCAAGTGTGTTTGTACCTTAAGGAATTAATCACTGTAAACAATAAGGTTATTCCGGGAAGGGGGGACATTTATTCATCTCCTCTCACTGTGGATTAACGGTAAGAGAAGATGAAAGCATGCAGTGCCCGTTACCAGTGGCCGCCGTTATACTGGTAATAACGGCGATTGTCGGTGCGGGGACTGGCCGGGACTGACCCCACATTCTGCCCCAACTTCTCAGCGACCTCTAGTAGCTGAGAGAAAGGGGCTGCGGGCCTTACCGGCGTTGCTGCACTATTCTGTACCATCACCATAAAGAGCTGATGGCAGCAGAATAGAACCCATTAGTGATTGCCGCGGTTACGGTGATACCACATTTGTGTAGGTTTTTATTGTGCGCTTTGGTGCAATAGAAACTATCTTCCTAGCCAAAACCCACAAAAACTGTCGCCACATTGCAAGATCCATAGCGTTCTTATCTTTTGCGCGACAGAGCTGGTTTGGGGCTTATTTTATGCGGGAAGATCTTTAGTTTCTATTGATACCAAGTTTTATATGTACATGACTTTTTGATCTCTTTTATGATGTATTTTCTAAAGCAGATTGATAAAATACAGCTATTCTGGTACAGTTTTTTTATTTATTTTTTTACATCGTGTGTCGTGCGATATAATTATTGATATCGTT
The DNA here is from genome assembly GCF_027789765.1 of Dendropsophus ebraccatus. Taxonomy (NCBI): domain Eukaryota; kingdom Metazoa; phylum Chordata; class Amphibia; order Anura; family Hylidae; genus Dendropsophus; species Dendropsophus ebraccatus. Next base: position 82,716,498 of record NC_091461.1, read on the forward strand.
TTATAGATTGGGTTGTTACGGACGTAGCAATACCAAATATGTATATGATTTGTGTTTTTGATCACTTTAATGTAATGGTTTATTGTATATGGGGAAATGTAATGCATTTTTATTATGGGGGGGGGGGGGGGGCTGGGGGGAATTGTGTTTGGTGCACTTTTTTTTACACTAGTGTACATTACTCTACACTAGTGTAACACTTAGATCACCTTATACAATACACTGTACTGCTTCTGCAATACAGTGCATTGTATAATGGGACCATCCTGCTGACAGGCAGTAGCACAGCCACCCCTGTCAGCAGGATGGCTTATCCATGGTAAGCCCGGGGGCCTTCATTAGGTTATCCATGAGTTACCATGGAGACATTGGGGGACCGGACGGCGCCGCAGGACCTCCGATCGTGTAAGTACCTTCAGCACCGTCTGGTACACACCGGAACCCGTTAGATGCCGCTGTCATGCTCTGACAGCGGCATTTAACGGGTTAAACTGCCCGGAGCGGAAAATACGCCGGGAGGCAATTCATTCCGATGCGCACGCCGTTAAAAGACGGACGCATCGGAATAAAGACCATTAGTAGCCGCCGTGAAAAGGCAGCACGGCGGTCACTAAGGGGTTAAATCTGCCTTCACCTTTGCTAAACAGGACTACTTTTCTTCCCTCATATCTTCTTTATCTCACAACCCTAGGCAACTGTTTAACACCTTCAACTGTCTTCTCCGCCCCCCGCTGCCACCCCCACTTCTCACATCTCTGCTGAGAACTTTACCACATTCTTCAAGCAGAAAATCAATTAAAATCAGGGTAAGCTTCACCTTACAGTCCCCTCAGCCCCCCCTCATGCATTTCCAGTGCTTGTCCCCACTAACTCACCTCTCCACCATCACTGTAGAATATCTCTCCAAACTACTCTCCACATCACACATCCCCACCTGGGCACTTGACCCAATCTCATCCCACCTTATCCCCAACCTCTACTCAGCACTTGTCCCAGCACTAAGCTATCTCTTCAATCTATCACTAACTTCTGGTCTTCCCATCTCTATACAAACATGCAACCATCGCACCCATCTGTAAAAAGTCATCCCTTGACCCTACCTCCTTATCCAGCTACCACCCCATCTCACTTTCCCCCTTTGCCTTAAAAACTCCTGGAACAACATGTCTACCATGAACTATCCTCCCACTTTTCATCCAACTCGCTTTTTTACTCCCTGCAATCCGGCTTCCGCCCCCACCACTCCACAGAAACTGCCCTCACCAAACTGACTAATGACTTGCTAACTGCCAAAACCTCACGCCAATACTCTGTGCTCCTTCTCGTTGACCTATCCTCTGCCTTCGACACAGCTTACCATTCTCTCCTCCTACAAATTCTCTCATTCCTTAGTGTCAGAAGTCTAGCCCTCTCCTGGATCTCCTCTTATCTCTCTAACCGCACTAGTGTCTCCCACTCCCACACCACATCCTCTCCTCGTCCCCTTACTGTTGGTGTTCCCCAAGGCTCTGTACACAGCCCTTTTCTCTTCTCCATCTATACTTCTGGCCAGGCCAGAGCCGCCATCAGGTTTCGCCCGTGCTTGGTTTGTGGCTCCGTGGCAAAAATCTGACTGCGCCGTGATACCCTGCAACAGCTCCTGGGCCGTGGTGCCTCTTGTCGCCTAAGCTTAGCAGTTTCAACACCGCCTGTTGGTGCTTACCCATCGCACTGCTAATGCTACGAGATGAAGGCAACGTGCTCGTGGAGGGTGATAGAGAGGAGGAGGAAAAGGTGTACAACTCGGGAGAGACCGCAACCGAGGTAGGTCCCACAATCCTCGGGATGGGCAGCACATGAGCGGAACCAGGGTCAGACTATGTCCCAGCCTCCAAGTTGACCCAATGTGCCGTCAGGGAGATATAGTTCCTCACATTGAGTTACATCCAGGGCCGGATTAAGGTTGGTGGAGGCCCTGGGCAACAATTTTGTTGGGGCCCCCCCATTTTCTTCCCCCACAAATAAACCATACAGCAATCTATACAGGTGGCTGATTACTGTAGGGGACTTAGCACCTACCTCTCCTCACTCCTGGCTGTATGGCTCAGCATCCTCCTCTGTTCTGCATATGCTGGTCCCTAGAGGCTGCAGTCCAGAGGAAGATGCCAGGCCCTAGAGACAGGATGGGGGAGGGGTGAGCATCGCAGTGTGTCCCCACTTAATTCAATGCGAGAACACAACACTTTAGTACTTTCTGTGCTCTCTTGCCCACTGTGTTAGCCACCACAGCTAGCATATGCAGTTGTTAATCACAGGCAGAGCCTGGACTTGCAAGTCTAAGTCCCATCTTTAGTTCCCAACCATATAAACTACCTGAAGCAGTAAGGAGCAACCAGAAAGTACTTAAAGGCTGTGTATAATCTATAGCGGATATGCTACATGTGAATATACTCTAAGGATCATGGCATATATAGCTGCACACAGGTTACATGTCATATACTGCACACAGGCTATATACCATACACAAGCTATATACCATACACTGCACACAGGCTATATATTATAGGCTGCACACAGGCTATATACTATACACTGCACACAGGCTATATGTCATATGCTGCACACAGGCTATATACCATACACTGCACACAGGCAATATATCATAGGCTGCACACAGGCTATATACCATACACTGCACACAGACTATATATCATAGGCTGCACACAGGCTACATGTCATATGCTGCACACAGGCTATATATATATTGTAATATATATACCTCTGCTCTGATATATGCCCCTATAGTATATACCCCTGCTCTGATATATGCCCCCATAGTATATGCCCTAGGCTTTAAAATATGCCCCCATAATATATGCCCCCTGCTCTGATATATGCCCCTATAGTATATACCCCTGCTCTGATATATGCCCCTATAGTTTATACCGCTGCTCTGATATATGCCCCTATAGTATATATCCCTGCTCTGATATATGCCTCTATAGTATATACCCCTGCTCTGATATATGCCTCTATAGTATATATCCCTGCTCTGATATATGCCTCTATAGTATATACCCCTGCTCTGATGTGCCAATACAAAACAAAACCTCATACTCACCTGATCTGGGCAGATGACAGGTCTTCTCTCTTCTGGCTCTTCTCTGTTCCTTCAGCCTGTCAGCCACTGTGACAGATGCTCCAGCATGCTCCATGATGTCACATCCCTGCTGGAGAGATCAGGTTTCCTTGCTAAGGTCCCAAGCAGTCCTCTCCTCAGTGAGGGGCAAGGGGGAGTGAGGACCTCAGCAGGAGATAGGCACCCGGAAGCTTGACAGGAAGAATCCATTCAAAGACCCACCAGGGGGGAGTCTGAGCCTGCCGGGAGGGAGATGCTTACACAGGATTAACCCTTCACTTCCCTCCCTTCCTGGACAGCATGCAGTGTGGCCAGTGCTGTGTCCAGGTAGGGTTTCCACATGCTTTTTGCGCGTGGGACTGGCTCCCAGACACCACTTCCGGGTTTGGGCTGGTGGGGGCCCCCTAGTGGTGGAGGCCCCTGGGCACATGGCCCTTGTGCCCTCCCTTTAATCCGGCCCTGGTTACATCCATGACAACAACCTCACTGTCTGACAACCGGGTCTCATCGTCATCATCAGACACCTCTTCCAACCCCGCTTGCAAGTCCCCACTCTCATCACCCACTGACTGCGTGAGCTGCATACTTTGGGCATCAGGACAGATCGACTCCTCCGATTGCTCTGACTCAGGGAAGGGTCCAGAAAAGAGTTCCTGGGAGCATGGTGGTGGATCTGAATCCCTTCTTTCCCTGGAGGGGCCAGGCTGTGGGGAAGGAGGCTCAGCTTATGGAGCAAGGGTTCCACTCCCTTGGGTAGCTTGGGTGGACTGCGTGGAAGACTGGGCGGTGGATAGGTTACTGGACACATTATCCGCCATCCACGTGATCACCTGTTCACACTGCTGCGGTTTCAATAATTGTCTACCTTGAGACCCCGTAAGTTGGGCAAAGAAGTTGGGGAGTGAACGTCTGCGGTGGGCCACTGCTACCTCCTCAACAGGTGCTGCTATGTCACCCTGCCCTGAACCATGGCCTCCGGCAACCACATCACTTGGAACCCCACGCCCTCGACCCTTACCCCTGGGGTTCACTATTTTATGGACACTGCACAGTATGGAACTTAGATAGGCCTTGCGTATGAAATACAGAAATCAGGAAAAATACTTGGGAGTACCCACTGGTTTGGTGAGGCTGGAAGGTACAATCTGGTATTGGCGTAAACTATACACACTCTGACACCCCCTTCAAAATCAGCACAGCAGTGAAGTAGTTGTATGCACGATGTACTAGAAATCCCAGCAATACAGTGTAGTGCCCACTAGTTTAGGGGCGGGCTGGACGGTTCAATCTGGTATTGGCGTGAACTATACACCTGACACCCCCTTCAAAATCAGCACAGCAGTGAAGTAGTTGTATGCAGGATATACTAGAAATACCAGCAATACAGTGTAATATAGCTGCACCACCAGCCCTAAAATCAAAAGAGAGTACACTGAGCAGTGCTGCATTTCTTAGGGGTCTGTGTGCAACACCTAATGTCCCCTTTCTGCCAGCAGCCGATCAACACAGTGTGTTGGTGAAATCGTGGTAGCAGCACTGCAAGTCCCAGCCAACAGTCTGTAAAAGCACTATAAGCTTTTAAGCCCTGAAAAGGGCTGTTTGTTTGTATTGCTAGTATTCCCTGCCTACTGGAACGCTAAATCCTACACTGACACTCTCCCTGAGTAGCAGCAGCTCTGTTCCTGATCTCTTACAGCATGCGTATGAAGCGAGCACTGCCGGCGCCGAGTTTTATATGGCAGGGTAGGGCTGGGCGATTAATCGAATTAATTCGATTAATTCGCCCAGAGTGTTTGGATCGATTTGATTTTTTGTGAAAATCGTAAATTCGATTTTCACAAAAAATCATTGCGGGCGGGCAGACAGTCCGGAGACGGGCAGTATGGGGCTGGCGAGCGCTGCTGTGAGGTGCAGGGCGGGCCGGCAGTCCGGAGAGGGGCGGTGCGGGGCCGAGAGGGGCGGATCGGGCCGGCAGTCTGGAGAGGGGCAGTATGGGGCTGGCGAGCGCTGGAGTGAGGTGCAGGGCGGGCCGGCAGTCCGGAGAGGGGCGGTGCGGGGCCGAGAGGGGCGGATCGGGCCGGCAGTCTGGAGAGGGGCAGTATGGGGCTGGCGAGCGCTGGAGTGAGGCGAGGGGCGGGCAGTCCGGAGTTATGCAGCGCGGGCGTCCTTGAGCACAGCGTTCCGCTCCCCTGTCAGCCACAGTTACAGCTCCCCGGTCTCTGGAGGAGACAGCAGGGACTGCAGGGTGATAGTGTCGCTGCGGGTCCTGGAGCTGTACAGCGGGGTCAGATCCCGCTGTACAGCTCCAGGAATCACACTATCACCCTGCAGTCCCTGCTGTCTCCTCCAGAGACCGGGGAGCTGTAACTGTGGCTGACAGGGGAGCGGAACGCTGTGTGCCGGGGTGACAGAAGGAGGGCTATGTGCACTCCTGCTCCAGTCACCCCCAGCCCCCCTCAGTCACCTCCAGCCCCCCCTCGGTCCCCTTCCAGTCACCCCCAGTTGCACCAGTCCCCCCCAGTCATCTCCAGCTTCCCCAGTCACCCCCAGTTGCACCAGTCCCCCCCAGTCATCCCCAGCTGCCCTAGTCCCTGTCAGTCATCCCCAGTCCCTGTCAGTCATCCCCAGCTGCCCCAGTCCCCGTCAGTCTTCCCCAGTCCCCGTCAGTCTTCCCCAGTCCCCGTCAGTCATCCCCAGCTGCCCCAGTCCCTGTCAGTCATCCCCAGTCCCCGTCAGTCATCCCCAGCTGCCCCAGTCCCTGTCAGTCATCCCCAGTCCCCGTCAGTCATCCCCAGCTGCCCCAGTCCCTGTCAGTCATCCCCAGCTGCCCCAGTCCCCGTCAGTCATCCCCAGTCCCCGTCAGTCATCCCCAGCTTCCCCAGTCCCCGTCAGTCATCCCCAGTCCCCGTCAGTCATCCCCAGTCCCCGTCAGTCATCCCCAGCTTCCCCAGTCCCCGTCAGTCATCCCTAGTCCCCGTCAGTCATCCCTAGTCCCCGTCAGTCATCCCCAGTCCCCGTCAGTCATCCCCAGCTGCCCCAGTCCCTGTCAGTCATCCCCAGCTGCCCCAGTCCGTCAGTCATCCCCAGCTGCCCCAGTCCGTCAGTCATCCCCAGCTGCCCCAGTCCCTGTCAGTCATCCCCAGCTGCCCCAGTCCCTGTCAGTCATCCCCAGTCCCTGTCAGTCATCCCCAGCTGCCCCAGTCCCCGTCAGTCGTCCCCAGTCCCCTTCAGTCATCCCCAGCTGCCCCAGTCCCCGTCAGTCATCCCCAGTCCCCGTCAGTCATCCCCAGTCCCCGTCAGTCATCCCCAGTCCCCGTCAGTCATCCCCAGCTGCCCCAGTCCCTGTCAGTCATCCCCAGTCCCTGTCAGTCATCCCCAGTCCCTGTCAGTCATCCCCAGTCCCTGTCAGTCATCCCCAGCTGCCCCAGTCCCCGTCAGTCATCCCCAGCTGCCCCAGTCCCCGTCAGTTTTCCCCAGTCCCCGTCAGTCTTCCCCAGCTGCCCCAGTCCCTGTCAGTCATCCCCAGTCCCAGTCAGTCATCCCCAGCTTCCCCAGTCCCTGTCAGTCATCCCCAGTCCCCGTCAGTCATCCCCAGCTGCCCCAGTCCCTGTCAGTCATCCCCAGTCCCCGTCAATCATCCCCAGTCTCCGTCAGTCATCCCCAGTCCCCGTCAGTCATCCCCAGCTGCCCCAGTCCCTGTCAGTCATCCCCAGTCCCCGTCAGTCATCCCCAGCTTCCCCAGTCCCTGTCAGTCATCCCCAGTCCCCGTCAGTCATTCCCAGCTGCCCCAGTCCCTGTCAGTCATCCCCAGTCCCTGTCAGTCATCCCCAGTCCCCGTCAGTCATCCCCAGCTGCCCCAGTCCCCGTCAGTCATCCCCAGCTGCCCCAGTCCCTGTCAGTCATCCCCAGTCCCCGTCAGTCATCCCCAGCTTCCCCAGTCCCTGTCAGTCATCCCCAGTCCCTGTCAGTCATCCCCAGTCCCCGTCAGTCATCCCCAGCTGCCCCAGTCCCCGTCAGTCATCCCCAGCTTCCCCAGTCCCTGTCAGTCATCCCCAGTCCCCGTCAGTCATCCCCAGCTTCCCCAGTCCCTGTCAGTCATCCCCAGTCCCTGTCAGTCATCCCCAGTCCCCGTCAGTCATCCCCAGCTGCCCCAGTCCCCGTCAGTCATCCCCAGCTTCCCCAGTCCCTGTCAGTCATCCCCAGTCCCTGTCAGTCATCCCCAGTCCCCGTCAGTCATCCCCAGCTGCCCCAGTCCCCGTCAGTCATCCCCAGCTGCCCCAGTCCCTGTCAGTCATCCCCAGTCCTTGTCAGTCATCCCCAGTCCCCGTCAGTCATCCCCAGCTGCCCCAGTCCCCGTCAGTCATCCCCAGCTGCCCCAGTCCCTGTCAGTCATCCCCAGTCCCTGTCAGTCATCCCCAGTCCCTGTCAGTCATCCCCAGTCCCTGTCAGTCATCCCCAGCTGCCCCAGTCCCTGTCAGTCCCCCTCAGTCACAGGGGAGCACTGTTCCACTGGGAAGCAATACAGTTGTTGTCTCAAACATCATTAAAATTGTATCTGACGCTGTGAGAAAAATTTTGTTTATTTAGCAAAATAAAAAAATCGAGATTTAAATCGAGAATCGTTCAGATTTCTAAAAAAAATCGAGATTTTATTTTTTGGCCATATCGCCCAGCCCTATGGCAGGGTCATCTGATCTGGCCAACCAATCGCTGCTATCGACATGTATGGGTCCCACGTGATCAAAGGATGTACCAAAGAGTCTCCTGCATGTTTATTGGCTGAGAAATAGCACCCAAACTTATAGAAAACGGATGATGAGATTTTCTCAAGTATCGCAAGTACCATCGAGTGCCCTAATACTCGATCGAGTACCAAGTTCAGACGAGCACGTTCGCTCCTCAATACTACAGACATACAGGTAGATTTTCTAAGAGGTCATTAAAAAAATATTGACAAAATAAAAATAATTTTTATTTATATAGCGCCAACAGATTCCACAGCACTTTACAATTCTTGGGGTACAAACAGACAAAAATCAAACATTACAGAGATATACATATAATTATCCATACATGAGTGAGGAGTGAGGGCCCTGCTTGAAAGAACTTACAGACTATTAGGAATATAAAATATACATACATGCAACTGGATTAAATAGCAACTGGGCGATAATACTCCTTCTCTATTTACAGATACATTGCCAGGCTACACATAAACACAGGAATATTGGACCTAAAAGGACTATATTACAATTAAGCGCTAAATTTTAATGCGTTCATTTAGGTCCAATATTCACGAGTTAACGTGTGGCCTGGCAATGTATCTGTAAATAGGGGAAGCGTATTATCACTCGGTTGACATTTAACCATCATATATGACTATATATATTATAGTCAATATCTTTTTATATCATAAAAACATCTAGAAAGAAGTACAGTATGTCTCAGCCCCTGTATCTCTAGAAGGATCATGTTATGCCACAGTTATCTCTATATAAAAGATCATAAATACTTACCTTAGGTATGGATTAACCTGTATACCAGCCAGTAATTAGTTATCTAGATAGATTTGTACGTAGCCTATTACCATCTGTGCTGTACTATTGTATGTAGCCTTATACCACTAGTGATATCGGTTGATCTTCATTATCTTAGTGGTTTGTATTCTGGCTGCATACAGGTAGTATCCTGTTATCTGTGTTATCTCACTGTAATTACCCATCTTTATCAAATAGCTACCCTCATATTCATTTTTGCTCCTAAAAGATGCACTAGGTCTTATTTTCAGGGGATATCTTATGGAGAATTATTCATATTTATTGGTGAAAATAAATAACATGGGGGCCATGGAGGGGTTTGTGTATGTCTGGGGGGGGGGGGGGGGAAGGGGTTGTTGTTGAAGGGGTAGTGGGAGTCTTAGTGGGCGGGTGGTCTTACTTTCGGGGGCTCATTATGAGCACTGTGGCTGCAGAGATAATCATTGTATGGACTTCTCTCTAAACAAAGCAAGTCTCCTCTTCATCTACATAATGGCCATGTATCAATAGCCGCAACACGTAAATCAATGACTGGAAGCAGCCTCCCATCAGGGGCTTGTTAATGCAGAGCTCAGAGGCCAGGATTCAATAGCTAAACACAATACAAGCCAATAAGCTTTGGATTTAAAGAAGGCAGTTGCACACTAGGTGATCTGAGTATGGGTACGATGACGCAGACATACCCAGAAAGAATAGAGCATGCAAAGTGCAAATGGGTGACATCACCATACCAGTCAGTGGCCGGAAGATGAGCAGAGCTGCATATCACAAAGAATCACTGTTAATGGTGGTTAACAATTATAGAGATTGCCTGGGCAAAATTAACTTGTCCCCTGTCCATACACCCCCCCCCCCCCCGATCTCCTCATCGCCCCCCCCCCCCCCGGCTTCTTTGTTATGAATACAACTGCGGATATGGCGCATGACCAGCATCTCTATGCATTTCTATGGAGCCAGCGGAAAGTGCTAACTCCGCTCTGGCAGCTCTATAGGAATGAATAGAGCCACGGGTCAATTTCCGTATCCGCAGCTGTATTCATAACAAAGCAGACAGGGCCCTGATGCGGAGATCAGCAAGGAGTACGGATGTCAGACCCCCGCAATGTCTCATTTTCCCCAGAATACCCCGTTTAGCATTTTATATTCTGATTCAGCACTAATAGTTTTGCTCTTGTACTTTATTCTAGCATTGCACATATTAGGTAGGGAGCATTATATTACGTCCAGTATTGCCTTAGGACTGAATCCGGTATAACACATCTGTTGGATTGTTCTGGGACAGTCACAGAGGGGTGTTTTTAACCTGTTATTGTGATGTTTAATGTTAATATGTATTTTCCTAATTAAGCCCTTATCTTTTTAGCACCTTAGTGTGTCTGTTTTCATATATGACATGTCTTTTCTTTTTGGATGGTATATCCACTTCTGAGCCTGTCTCTGGAGTGAAAGGCTGCTTTAGCCAAATACTGGCAGCTACATTTTTCTTTTCGCTCAGTGATAGGCTTATAGGCTCATCCCTGCAGAGACGGGTTCAGAAGTGTCAGTGACGGCTGTGGTTAGCAGGGAACACATGGAAAAGCTAGGAGGACCATGGCAAGATGTGGAGAGGTAAATATAAAACATCTTTATTATTTTACCTTATTAGAGTAAGCGCTGCATGGACATCGCTTAAGATGTACGTGTAGCACAGCCCACAATATCATGGAGCTTATAAGAGAGAGTCAGGCCATCTGATACAGCCTTAAGGCTCATATAAGGCATAGCTAAAAGACCACAGTAAAACTGGTGTTTAACAACAAACAAAAGTAAAACAACTTAAAAAAACAAACAGGATAACAGCAGTTGAAGAAGTCTTTGCACGTCAAATCTCATCACCACAGAGTAAACTACGGCATTCATCTTCCATCACTCCTCGATATACTTTGAAACTGTGGTTGAGCCCAGGGCTGCAGTGGAGGCGGTAGTACGTTCCTAAAGCACCACCAGTGGAACTGCATCCATAGTAAACACAAGATACACGGGAGTGGAGAAGAGACATGGAACACATAATGCAAGGCTCGTGAGTAACATACACCTCATACCCTGTGCATAAATATGAGATCTCATCCTTTTCCTTTAAACGTTTTCGGTTTTCCCTTTTATCTTCTTTTGGTTCCACCCATTTTTTAGCTTCTACTTGTAGTTTTTTGCTATCTACTTCTTCCATACTAGAAAGTTTACTATATGACCCTCCACCTTGTTGCTGAGCAACTAAATCTATCACTACCATGCAAGCATGAAGCAATGGACCGCTCTTCACTCCAGTTTGATCAGTTCCTATTGCCAAAACGTTCCCATTTTCTTGGTCCACCACAACGGCTCCAACACCTTTTCCCCCTCTAGACTGATTCTGCTGAGCTGCTTCTATTGCCATATACATGTTTCTGCCAATTTTTAACCTTTCTTGCTCGGATACACTTTCATCACTAATACCTTTTTCCATATTTGGAGTCTTGGGCTTAGCATGGTAGGTGCAGGGCCATATTTTTGCCCAGATTTGCTGTTCCTTTTGGTTCCTTGCTGCCCGTGATGGAACGGATACAATAAATGGTTCCCCTAAGCCATTTAAATCAATGCAACCACCTTGAAGAATGTCCATAATATGTAAATCAATTTCTGGTTTGGAATCCGCAGCCTTTTCAGAAACATCATTACTCTGTTTAAAAACACCTACATTGTTTTTTAGCAAGTTCACCCGATCCTCAGCTGTTACAGGACGAAGCAAAATCTCTACACGAGACTGAGAGGCACGCACCCTCTTTAAATGCCGCAAGACAACAGGAAGTGGGTACTGCAAGCACAGAGCCTGAGACAATCTGGAAATTTGTTTTTTGTCAGTGATTGTAGCAGCAAAGAAGGTAGACAACGGTGCAATGATGTGTCCTGACTTGTACTCATTGAGCTCTTGTTCATCCTTGAAGGACAATACAGGGATGAGTGACCAAGTAGAGAAGAACTTCTGGTCATCTGAAGATGGAGCCATTGTAAAAGCTAATAAGTGAAAGAAAAAAAAAAAAGGTATAAGTGTAAAAACAATATTCACGATTCCATTCTACTAAAAATAAAGGGCTCTATTACACTAACAGATATCTGACAGATTTTTTTTTGAGCCATGACCAGGAATGGACTATAAACAAAGAACCAGTCATAAAGGAAAGACTAGGACAGGGGTCCTCAACTGGCAGCGTTGTCTGGACCCCAGGGCTCGGGCAAGTGTCGAGGGCCCCCTCGGCACTTGTCCGCCCCAGCACAGAACACAGGTGCAGCGTTCAGGCACCCGGCCACTAATATCGGGCTGCCGTTAGCATCCCGCCCCCTCGGAGACTCACATCCACTACACCCACCCCCCAGGAGACTCACTCTAGGCTCCAGATCCTCTCCCCTGGCTGGTCGCGTAGGTGACGCCGCGCTCCTGCGTGGCATCACTGGCTCCCTCCACAGCGGCGCACAGTTGTCACTCAAGCCTCCAGCTGGTGAGTATTCTTGAGGGGGGAGAGGAGGGGGGGTATGTAATTGTCTGCTGTTAGTATTAGGAGGCCTCAGTACAGGCTGGGAAGGGCAAGAGCCTCTGCTGAGACCCCTTAATACTAACAGTAAGTGAAAGTGTCATTATTTATTTATCTACTTTACATGGTTACAGAAGAAGACGGGACTGCTTCGGAAAGAAGATTATTGCTTTTTATATATAATAAAAAGGTTAACAAGGGTTCTCTGGGGAGTTTTATTTCAATAAAGAGCTTTTTAAAGTTGTGTTTTTTTTCTTACTTATTTTTGGCTTAGTAGTGAAAGCTATCTAATAGATGGCGTCCATTACTAAGCTGGGGCTTAGCGTTAGCCAGTAGAATGGCTAATATTAACCCCCCACTTATTACCCTGGTACCCGCCGCCACCAGGGGTATCAGGAAGAACCAGATACAATCAGGCCTGGAGTGTCAGGAACTGACAATCCAGGACTGTGCGGCAGCAGGCTGGTATTATTAGGCTGGCAACAGCCAAAATAAATGGCCCTTGCTACCCTGATAGTGTCAGGCTGCTGCTGCCGCCCCCACATATTTTAAATTATTTATTAAACTAATGCATGGGGTCCCCCTTTTTTCCATAACCAGCCACATACAAAACCAAGCAGCAGCCGCTTTTGTTTTGTATCTGGCTGGTTATAGAAAATAGGGGGTACCCCATAAATTTTTTTAAAATTATTATTTATTTATTAAACTAATGCATGAGGTCCCCCCTTTTTCCATAACCAGCCAGATACAAAACCAAGCAGCAGCAGTCTGACATTATCAGGGTGGCAAGGGCCATTTATTTTGATCATTGCCAGCCTAACAATACCAGCCTGCTGACGTCTATTCCTGGATCGTCAGTTTCTGACACTCCAGGGTTGACGGTATCTGGTTCTTCCCAGTACCCCTTGTGGCAGTGCGTACCAGGGTAATAAGTGGGGGTTAGTGTTAGCCATTCTACTGGCTAACGCTAAGCCCAATCTTAGTAATGAATCACTACTAATCCAAAAATAAGTAAGAAAAAATAACACAACAACTTTTAAAAGCTTTTTATTGAAATAAAACTTCCCAGAGAACCCTTGTTAACCTTATTATATTTAAAAAAAAAAGCAAAAACCTTCTCTCCATAGTAGTCCCATCTTCTTTATTTCAAACTGTAAAGTCAAATGAATTAAATAACTAAATAAAGACACTTTCACTAAGTAACAAGCAGGTGTCTACTGTCATTATTAGGAGATCTTAGGGTCCATATACACAGAAAGATTATGACAGATTATCTGCCAAAGATTTGAAGCCAAAGCCATAAACAGACTATAAACAGAGATCCGGTTACAAAGGAAAGCCTGAGATTTCTCCTCTTTTCAAATCCATTCCTGGCTTTGGCTTAAATCTTTGTCAGATAATCTTTCTGTGTAAATGGACCCTTATAGTGCATTTACACAGACAGATTTATCCGACAGATCTTTGAAGCCAAAACCAGGAACAGACTATAAACAGAGATCAGGTCATAAAGGAAAGACTGGGATTTCTCCTCTTTTCAAATCCATTCCTGGCTGTGGTCCAAACTCTGTCAGATAAATCTTTGCGTAAACGCACCCTCAGAAGAGGCTCTTGCCCTCCCCAGTCTGTACTGAGTCCCCCTAATAATGACAGTAGACTTAAAGGGGTACTCCGGGCCAGGGTTATTTTTCGTGTATGGCAAGCAGAGGAGGATATAGAGGCCACCGGCCCTAACCTCCCCGATTCCAGCGCCGGGTCCAGGATTGCACCGCCCCATTCCCCTGTCCCGCTGCCTGGTCTGAGCTGGAGTGGTGTTAGCATTTGTTAGATACTAAAAATGTATACTGATGTCATAGGTAACATTGGTCTCAGTATACAGTTATTTGAACAATAACAGGGGTGGACTGGTAATATGCATGGTGATGATATTCCCTCTTGTTCACTGGTATTATTGGCAATATATAGGTTTTGGTATGCTGGATTTGGTCAGTTTCAGTTGATGGCGATTTGTATAGAAATATTACTCTTTTCATACTTTTATAACTAATATTGGTCATAGTATCTGGCATTTCGTCACTAATGGTATGATGGGAATAATATTTGCATGAGGAGCTAAATAAAATATTGGGGTCTCTGTGGTACCTGCTGTTTTACTGTCGCCACATGATTTGCTCCACAAGGGGGCCCACTGAGGCTCTGTTGCCCGAGGGCCCATAAAAACCTGGTGCCAGCCCTGGCTACAGCCATTGGAGCTAATGCAGCAGAGGAGGAGGAGGAGGGATGTTGTACTTTCTTGCCTCCTGCACCAATCAGACAGGAGAAAGGGGCGGGGCTCAGTACAGGAGAAGGCAATGGCTGGGAGAGCTACACAGGCATGACGGGAAGGCGCCATTTTATACTGGGATTGATGAGTATGAAGTGTCAGTGAAGCAAGCCGGGGATGAGATTGGTTGTGTGAGAGAAACTAAAGTTAGAAATAATAAATAATCATTTTTTTTTAGGCCATATCTATCAGCAGCGCAGCAGAATAGCACAGTGTGGTCAGAAGAAACTGCAGCATAGCACAGTGTGGTCAGAAGAAACTGCAGCATAGCACAGTGTGGTCAGAAGAAACTGTAGCATAGCACAGTGTGGTCAGACAGACAATTTTGCTCAGTCACCCCTAGTTGTGGCTTGCTTGGCTAGAGGTCCATAATAGGCTAGCATAGTCAAGCCCCTGCAACGTGTAATAAGCCATGGCTAGTGCTATAAAAAAAGAAAAGAAAAGTAGATTCAGAAAATTGAGATTTTAAATCTGAATGGACAGATAAATACTGTTTTATTCTCACGCATGCAGCTCAGCCAAAGCCACTGTGTTTAATATGCAATGAAACAGTGGCCCTGATAAAGAGTAGTAATGTAAAAAGACATTATGAAACAAAACATAAAAGTTTTGAACAGAATTACCCTCTGAATTCGGAGATACGGGCAAAAAAAAAATAGTTCCTTGACTGCTTCATATGAAGCATCTACAAAGCGGCTTGTAAGCTCTCTATCCCAACAGGAAAAAACAACAGAAGCATCACTGAGGGTTGCTTGGATTTTAGGTAAACACAAGAAACCATCTTCGGATGCAGAGGTAGTTAAGGAAAGTATGGTCGAAGTTGTAGGTACCATGTTTGAAGGCAGAGAGAAGAATTTCAGGGGAAAATAAAGCAAATCCCCTTATTTGATTCTACGGCAGCACGCCGAACTGAAATAATTTCGGAAGATCTGCTCTCGCAGCTTCAGCTTAAAGTTAAAATGGCAGATTGTATTTCCTTAGCTGTGGATGAATCCTGTGATGCCACTGATAATGCCCAGCTCATGGTGTTTGTAAGGTTTTATGATAAGACACAAAATGTTTTTTTTTTTGTGAGGATCTGCTTGGCATGACTGCACTTCATACCCATACAAAAGGGCAAGATATCTTTCAAGCAATAACAAAAATCCTGAAGGACAGGGACATCAACTTGGATTCTGTGATTTCAGTTGCAACAGATGGAGCTCCTGCTATGATAAAAAAAGAGAAAGGGCTGGTGGCCCGCCTCAAAGTACTCAATCCTAGCTTGATCTCCTATCACTGTATTATACACCAGTCTATCTTGTGTGCCAATTTGGGGGAAACATATGCAAATATTATGGAAAATGTTATGAAGTTGAAAAGTTTTAGAACACTTCTGGAGCATTCGGAATGAGCTGGGAGGCATTTTTAGCTAAACAGAAGACGAAAAAAGCAAGAGAATATTTGACATTTCTCCGTAACAAAGACAGCATGGAAATTGTTGCTTTTCTAGCTGATATTACAGGCCATTTAAATGATTTAAATGTAAAACTGCAGGCCAAAAATCAAACTATATTCGACCTGATGGAAGCAGTGAGGGCTTTTCAGAGGAAATTACAGCTTTTCTATTATGATATGCAAGAGACCCTGCTTAATTTTCCAAAGCTTAAGGAACATATCCAAGAAGCAAACACCATTTCACAATTGGACAGGAAATTTTGCTGTGCATTAAAAATCTTTATCTGGTTAAAAATGTTAGCCAGTTTGCTGCTGAGGCCCATAATTCTTTTACATTGGCAAGTTTAGCTACTCTACAGATTGAAATAATTGATCTGCAAGAAGATGCAGCTCTGAAAGCTCAGTTTAATGACTGTGACTCAATTACATTCTGGACAAAACTTGTTATCCCAGCTAAATATCCCCTGCTACAAAAAATTGCAGTCAGTGTTCTTACTATGTTTGGTTCTACATATACATGCGAATCTGCATTCTCCACAATGAATCTGGTGAACAACAAGTACCGCACTCGGATCACAGATGAGCATTTGCATCAGTCTGTTCGAATGGCAGTCACCCCATTTGTGCCTAATTTCAAAGGGCTGGTGAGAAAAAAAAATGCCAGTTCTCCCACTAAGAAGCATCAACTCTGTTTGTAAATAGTTCAACAACGTTTGTGAAAATAGTATTAGTCTTACCGGTAAGACGTTTTCTACGAAACCTTCACGACGGCACCACAGGAGTTAACTCATGCCCTAGGGACAGGAAAAGCACAAACACGAGAGGTTAAAAGCCCCTCCCCTTCCTGCTAGCACCAGTGCATTATAACAATTTCTGAGCACCACGTGAGGTATTGTTGAATATAATACTCACGTGGTGCTCAGAAATTGTTATAATGCACTGGTGCTAGCAGGAAGGGGAGGGGCTTTTAACCTCTCGGGTTTGTGTTTTTCCTGTCCCTAGGGCATGAGTTAACTCCTGTGGTGCCGTCGTGAAGGTTTCATAGAAAACGTCTTACCGGTAAGACTAATACTATTTTCTCTCCTCACCTTCACGACGGCACCACAGGAGAAATACCAACAATTTCCCCTAGGGCGGGGCCACAGCCTGGAGACCTTTCTTACCAACCAGGTCTTCACTGAGCTGAAACTGCCAACCACAATGCATGGCAATAGTAGTAGACCAGGTGATAGCTCTGCAATCTGATCTAAAGATGTGTAAGCCTTCTCCGCCCAAGAAGTGAACGCAGCCCTGAATGAAAGGGCCTTGATCAATAAAGGTAAAGGTAAGTCCTATACCTACGCTTCCATACAGCATTCCGGATTCCACCAGCTACAAATTGCTGGAAATCTCTTCAGTATATTCTTCCTCTGGAATTGAATGAAGATCAATCCAGGTGTTACAGGATTCCAGGAACTATATTACAGTTTCTCTACGGTCCAGGAATAAAACTTCCATCCTTAATCATCTTTGGAGTTGATACAGAATGATCATAAGACCAAGAAAGATGAAACTACCACGGAAACAAATCGGGATCAGTGTGACACTATTCTGTCCCTCTGGAAAAGACAGTAAGAGTCACGGATAATCAGTGTGCGGGTCTCTGATTCGTCTTATCTAAGATTATGGTCACAGGATGGCTGTCTTGTAGAACAGGAACTTGAGACTGTACTCCAAATAGGTTTGGAAGGAAGACGACTAAGGTCTTCAAGTACAAAGTTAAAATCCCAAGGGAAATGTCGATTAAAAGTAGGATTCCTGTTTAAAAGCGTTCCTCATAAGTTCTAAAGACATCTATGATTCATGATAAATATAATGATAAATAGCAGATATATGGATACAATGATTAATTGCAAATGATATATGATAATGATACATAGCAGATGATGTATCATATAATGATTAATAGCAGATATATGATATAATGATAAATAACAGATGATATATGATATAATGAGTAATAGCAGAAGATATATGATAAATAGCAGATGATATATCATATAACAATAAATAGCGGATAAGGTTGCAACATGCACCTAAGTGGCCGACTTGAGACCTTCTGATATATCCTAGAAGAGAATGGCCTTATTTTCCTAGACTGTAGGAATTACAGCCTCAGAGAGGCCTCTGCTCCTAAACATAGACTCAGGATTCAGGTCGACATCTTGAGTCTTGACAGATCCGGACGGAACTGGTCCCTGAAGAAGTAGAAGGCGAAGGCTCAAATCCAAAAGTTGAAGAGCCCAGAGGCTCCAGGACCAGTCTTCGTACAAGGCCTGACTACCTTCTTACAGCCATTTCCACTGTTAGGATTTCCTGTAGTGTCCCAGGAAAGAGCCAAAAGATAAAGGATTGTATACAAGACTGAAAATCAAGGCTGTTCAAGTACATCCACCACCACTGGAACATCGCTTGGAAAGAACTTCTATACCTCCTTGTTCTGATAAATCTGCGAACAAATCAGAGGCAGACCCAATTGAGGGATAAAATCTGGACCTTCCTCCTTGAGACACCCTTCACTCATGAAAATGGATTGACTGCTAAGATAAACCATGTGAATTGTAAGATATGTGGCTGTTGGGGATAAATATGTCGCTCCCCTAGGTGAAGATCCAATCTGAATGGATTGAAGTGGATTCTGCTTTGCACTATCCTGGTGTCTCAGATGTGCCACAGTGGTACTGTTGTCCAATAAGATGTGAATTGTTAGATTCCAGATATTATTCGCCTGCTGTAAGGCACCCGACTGCCTGCAGCTCTTTAAGGCCTGAAGACCTTGCTGCTGTCCTTGGAGATAGCAGAAACTGGCCAACGTCTGTGACTAATCTTATCTTAGGAAGAGGGATACAAAGATAACCCCATCTTCAAGTAAGCCATGTAGGCCAACATATAGAAACCACAAGACCTGTGGAGAAAAGGATACCTGTGCCTGAATGACAGAATGACAAGTCTATTGGTTTATTACAGTAAGAATCTAGAATGAGTCTGATTCTAAGGTGTTACTGGAGAATAAGTAGTCATGGATTCCAAATGGACATAGTCCTCAAGTGTAACCAGGCCTCCTACATTGGGAACAGTCTAGTCTTCTCCACCAGAGATACCCAATCTGAGGGGAGAGAGGACATTATTACCTAGGAATCCGGAGGATCCCCAAATATATTTTGGGTGTCTGGGTTGAGATCCGATTACTGATTGTTTATCGGACACCCCCAGGAATAAAGATCACCACTGGCTGTCGTTATTTTCTGAACAGCTTCTATGTGGAATCTGTCAAAGAAGAAAACTCAACCAGACAGGCGGAATATTTATCCCAAACCGATGAAGGTAGGGAATCAACTTCCCCATAAACTAAAGAAGATGCAAAAGGGCTGATGAATCCCGAAGGAGAGAGCACTGCATTGATAATGCTGGACACAACTGCCCATGCAAACTTCTACTAAAGACAAGAGTTGAAACATAGTAGAAACATCTTCAGGCTGGGTTCACACTACGTATATTTGAGGCTGTATGTTTGAGGCTGTATAGCAACCAAAACCAGGAGTGGATTAAAAACACAGAAAGGCTATGTTCACATAATGTTGTAATTGAGTAGATGGCAGTCATTTAATTGCAAATATTTGCTGTTATTTTAAAACAACGGCTGTTATATTGAAATAATGGAAGTTATTTACCGTTATATGGCGGCCATCCACTCAATTTCAACATTGTGTGAACATATCCTTTCTGGGTTTTCAATCCACTCCTGGTTTTGGTTGCTATGAGGACCTGACATGAGGACCAAATACAGCCTGAAATATACATAGTGTGAACCCAGCTTTAAGTCGATTAACGCCCTCATAGCATCCTATAGATTAAGTTGAGTAGTAGACTACATGGATTCCATCTTGAATCCTCTGTATCAGATAAATTATGATGGGTTCCAGGTTTATACTAAGCCTGTATGTTCCGTTCAGTTACTAAATAAGGAATAGCTGAAAAGTGCCCCTTCTCTAACTCTGGCACTAGGACAGAGGTCACAACACAGGGCTTTATCAGCTTCTAGACACTGTAGAAGAGTCCTGATTAAAGGAGCTGAGAAGGTAGGTGGACTAGGAAACATTTGGGGGGAGAAGATGACTATATTGAAGTCCTGGAGAATAACGTCCAGGATCCAGATGACTTGGGTGACACACATCCAAGCCTCCTGAACTCCAGAATCTCCCCCCACCTCCAGGATAGTGACCTGGTGTAGTCCTGGGAGGCCTTGGGAGAGGTCAATAGACATCCCTCCTATAATGCTCCTGAATTCTATGGTCTATTAGAACAGAAGAATTTCCCAGATACTATAAAGGGCAAACTGAAGACCTTGCATAGAATGGGATTGTCAGATTTTTATTTTTTTTTTTGGTGTGACTAATGGCAGAAAAGGTAGAACCCAATTCCTGGCAACCATATGGACCATCACTGCTGAGGAATCAGCCAAGAAGGCTAAGGAATTGCTACAAAGAAAAGACACATCAATAATGTGTTCCCGAGGGAACCTTTATAAATATTTATTTATTTTGATGGTCGTCTCTGATTGATTCCCATATGTACTGCACAAGAACACATGTAGCAGCAACATCTCTCACAAGAGAAAAGTAACAGTCTATAAGACTTGTACAAATCCTCCTGGCCTCAGTTGAAGAGTCTACAAATGGCAAGGTGATTGCTAGTAACTCTAACCACCTGGGTGTCTAAATCCCATTCTTCCCAGGTTTTGTTAATCATCAGTGATGAGGCCTGAAAGGTCTGCTGAATAGGAACTAGCTTCCACATGCTAACCCCAGCAAACAACTCATCCCCAATAGATCACACCTCTTGTGTATCCTCCATCCCAGTGGAAGTCTGACAGAGAGAAGGTAAGATCAAATGGCAAAATATGTTCCCTAGACTCTGTGTATCAATGTGATAGAGCAGAGAAGCCTAGAGATAAATTACTGGATTCAGATAGTTGAATCAGATAATGTACAAGACTCAAGCCTAGAAGCAAAAGGACAGGCCCTGTGACTCCTAGATTTTAACAGGTACCTCTGGTACGCTGAAAGCTGCTAAAGCCATAAGAAGGTATAGCAATAGGTGTAGCAGCTGCCATATCATCCTTCATCATCTGACCGAACAGATAGGAAGGAAGATGAGGAGAGAAAACAGTGCAGAGGATGACAGTTACATTAGGTTATGCCAGTGTTTAACAGGTGAAATGCAACATCTGATTGGCCAGATCTTCCATCCATTTAACCCCTTAAGGACAGAGCCTGAAATGGCCTTAATGACAGAGACAAATTTTATGAATATGACCAGTGTCACTTTAGTCATTAATACCTTCGGGATGCTTTTACCTATCCGGCTGATTCTGAGATTGTTTTCTCGTGACATATTGTACTTTACATTTCTGGTAAATTGGAGTCGATACTCATAACAAATCTTTATGAAAAAAACCCAAATAATGTGAAAAAATGTGAAAAAATGCATTTTTCCAACTTTGAAACTTTTTTGCGTATACAGAAAGTGGTTATACCACATAAATTATATATTAAATAGCATTAGCAACATGTCTACTTTATGTTGGCGGCATTTATTAAACTATTTTTCATTTTTTTTACACAATAGGGAGCTTAAAACATTAGCAGCAAATTTCCAAATTTTCAGTAAAATTTCAAAATCAGATATTTTTAGGGACCTGTTCAGGTTTAAAGTGTATTTGAGGGGCCTGTATGTTAGAAAGCCCCACAAAGCACCCCATTTCAGAAACTGCACCCCCCAAACTCTGCAAAAGCACATCCAGAAAGTGTTTTAACCCTTTAGGGGAGTCACAGAAATAAAAGCTAAGTGTGTAAGGAATTTGAAAATTTTAATTTTCTGTGCAGAGATTTTATTGTAATCCAATATTTTTCATAATTATAAACCTATTACCAGAGAAATGCACCCCAATAATTATTGCCCCGTTTCTGCAGTTTATAGAAATACCCCATATGTGACCCTATTGCGCTATTTGACGCAACCACAAGCCTCAGATATAAGGGAGCGCCTAGTGAATTTCAACGCCTCCGTTATTTGGTCATTTTTGACTGTACCACTTCAGGTTGGCAGAGGCTCTGGGGTGTCAAAACCTAAAAAACACCCCTAAAAGGGACACCATTTAGAAAACTACACCCCTCAAGGAATGTAACAAGGGGTGCGGTGAGCATCTGGACCCCACAGGTGCTTCACAGATTTTCCGAACAATATGGCGTGAAAAAAGAAAAATTTATTTTTTACACTAAAACGTTGTTCTAGCCTTCAATTTTTCATTTTCTTAAAGGGATAAGAGGCAAAAAAAGACAAAAAATGTGTAGCGCAGTTTCTCCCGAGTACAGAAATACCCCACATGTGGCGATAAAGTGCCAAGAGGGCGCAGGACGAGCCTCCAAAGGGAAGGAGCGCCAATTGGCTTTTGGAAGCTGAATTTCACTGAAAAGGATTTCAAGGGCCATGTCGCATTTACAGAGCCCTCGTGCTGCCAAGACACTGGAAACCCCCCACAAGTGATTCCATTCTGGAAACTACACCCCTCAAGGAATCTAACAAGGGGGGCAGTGAGCATATGGACCCCACTGGTGACGGGCACAAATGTGGAACAATGTGACGTGAAAGGGAAAAATTTCATTTTTTCACTTTCATGGCACAAATGTGCCCGTCATCAAGGGGTCCATATCCTCTTTTCCCCCCCTGTTAGATTCCTTGAGGGGTGCAGTTTCCAGAATGGGGTCACTTGTGGGGGGTTTCCAGTGTTTTGGCAGCACGAGGGCTCTGTAAATGCGACATGGCGTTCATCATCCATTCTAGCCAAATCCAACCTCCAAAATCCAAATGGCGCTCCTTCCCTTCGGAGGCTTGCCCTGTGCCCACATGGCGCTTTATGTCCACATGTGGGGTATTTACGGACTCGGGGGAAATTGCTCTACACATATTGCGTGTTTTTTTCTCTTTTAACCCCTTGTGAAAATGATAAATTCAAGGCTAAACCAACATTATAGTGTAAAAAATGTAATATTTCATTTTCACGCCACATTGTTCCACATTTGTGCCCGTCACCAGTGGAGTCCATATGCTCACTACACCCCTTGTTACATTCCTTGAGGGGTGTAGTTTCCATAATGGGGTCACTTGTGGGGGGTTTCAACTGTCTTGGCAACACAGAGGCCTTTTGAATGCAACATGG
The DNA here is from genome assembly GCF_027789765.1 of Dendropsophus ebraccatus. Taxonomy (NCBI): domain Eukaryota; kingdom Metazoa; phylum Chordata; class Amphibia; order Anura; family Hylidae; genus Dendropsophus; species Dendropsophus ebraccatus. Next base: position 82,739,713 of record NC_091461.1, read on the forward strand.
CCCCACAAAATCCATTCCATCCAAATCCAGCCTTCAAAAACGAAATGGTGCTCCTTCCCTTCGGAGGCTTACCCTGCACCCGCATGGCGCTTTATGTCCACATGTGGGGTATTTACGGACTCGGGGGAAATTGCGCTACACATTTTGTTTTTTTTCTCCTCTTTTAACCCCTTGTGAAAATGATATATTCAAGGCTAAACCAACATTATAGTGTAAAAAATGTAATATTTCATTTTCACGCCACATTGTTCCACATTTGTGTCCGTCACCAGTGGGGTCCATATGCTCACTACACCCCTTGTTACATTCCTTGAGGGGTGCAGTTTCCATAATGGGGTCACTTGTGGGGGGTTTCAACTGTCTTGGCAACACAGGGGCCTTTTGAATGCAACATGGCCCCTCGAAATCCATTCCATCCAAATCCAGCCTTCAAAAACCAAATGGCGCTTCTTCCCTTCGGAGGCTTACCCTGCACCCGCATGGCGCTTTATGTCCACATGTGGGGTATTTCCGTACTCAGGGGAAATTGCTCTACACATTAAATGTTTTTTTTTATCTTTTAACCCCTTGTGAAAATGAAAAAACATGACAAGATTAATAATTTAGAGTAAAAATTTTACAAAAATTACACTAAATGTTGGTCTAGCCTTGATTTTTTTCCATTTCCACAATGGGTTAAAAAAGAAAATGAACACAAAACGTGTAGGGTAGTGTCCCCTGAGTACGAAAATACCCCACATGTGGGCATAATGTGCCATATGGGCACAGGGCAAGTCACCAAAAGGGACAGAGCGCCATTTAGAGGCTGGAATGGAGGATGGAGGCCATGTCGCAATTACAAAGCTCCTGTGCTGCCAGGACAGTAGAAACCCCCGACAAGTGACCCCATTCTGGAAACTACACCCCATAAGGAATCTAACAAGGGGTGCAGTGAGCATATGGACCCCACTGGTGACGGGCACTTACGTAGAACATGTGCCGAGAAAATAAAAAATACAATTTTTTTCATTTTCACGTCCCAAATGTGGCCGTCACCAGGGGGCCATATCCCAGCTGCCCCCCTTCTTAGATTCCTTATGGGGTGTAGTTTCCAGAATGGGGTCACTTGTGGGGGGTTTCTACTGTCCTGGCCGCACAGAGGCTTTGTAATTGCATCATGGCATCCTCTAATGGGAATGGCGGCCATACCTACTTAGCTGGGGAAAAGGGACAATTCTAATTTATTTGGGGGTATTAGGCCAATTATTAGTTTATAAGGTTGGAAATGACAGGTGTCCATCAAATTCAACCTGTGTTGATCCAGAGGAAGGCAAAAACCCCTCGTGAGGCAGACGACAGTAGCCTCATCACAGGGGAAAAATTCCTTTCTGACTCCATAATGGCAATCAGAATAATCCCTGGACCAAGGTGACCCCTGAAATAGGAATAAGGGACAGAATTTAGATAATGTAGAACCCCAGTGACGTGTGGTGCGCCTTGGAGCGATCCAGTATGCAGAGGCCGGGGCGATCAGGACAGGTGTCACACTGGTAAATGGTGTCCTTCCTGATCCCCCTGTTACCCCACACTCTGCACTTCTTCTGGGGTCTCCCGTTCTCCTGTGTGGGGGACGTCACCTGGAAAATGTTGCCCTGGTGCGATACGGGGTCCTTCATATCCAGAAGCGCTGGGTCCGCTCCATGGCTGCTAAATATTAGGGCGCTATTACTACTTCTGATATTTACGGATCGTGCCACAAGCTACAGGGCAACGAGGGACCGGAAGAGGGGGTGCTGGTATAAAAGTTATCCCCGTACAGGTGGTGGTAACCTTTATCCAGCAGTGGGAAGATCAGTTCCCGGACGACCTTCCCACTAACTCCAAGGATGGGGGGGGGGGGGAGGGGGCATCTGGGGGCTGGATTCGGGTGTCCCTTTCTACATACACTCTAAGGGTACATGCACACTGCGGAATCGCGACATAACCCTTCGTGCATTCCACAGCTGGCACCCGCCGGCGGACTGATGCAGGCGCACGTCTCCACACGTGTCATAGACTCCATTCTATGCACGGGCGGATTCCGCTCTCCGTCCAACGTGTTCATTCTTTGGATGGACGACGGATTCCGCCCGTGCATAGAATGGAGTCTATGACACGGGTAGAGAAATGCGCCCGCATCAGTCCTCCGGTGGGTGCCAGCTGCGGAATGCACAAAGGGTTATCCTTCGCCATTCCGCAGTGTGCACGTACCCTAAATCTGTAAGAGTACCCTGAGGTACTCACAGTGTTTGTAGAATTTCACTCCATACCGTCATCTCTTATTGGGACGGTACTGGCGGAAAAGACGTGTCTGGGGGGCAGCGTACGCTACGCTACCCCCAGACACGTCACTGGATGATGAGGATGAATGGAGGAAAGAAGGATCCCCCCATTCATCCTCACTGGCTGTTTCGGTGTCGAAGGCAATAATAACGTATACCTCTGACGCCGAAAACACCCTGGGGGCCATCTTTATACGGGGATTGGTATATGGGGTATGTAGTGGTGTAGTGTCAAACTTTATTCAGTGTAGTGTGGTGTAATGTAGTGTTTTTTACGTGTTTTTTTTACAGTAAGTATAAAAAAAAAACCTACGCCAACAAAGGAGTTGCTGATAAATGCCGCACTTATAAGCAGACCGTGGCAGTAGGATATAGAAAAAAAAACACCCTACGCCAAAAAGGAGGAGTTGCTGATTAGCAGCGCACTTTCGTGCGATGCTGATCAACACTCAGTGGCGATAGGGTGCGGAAAATAGAAAAAAAAAAAATTTGGAAAAAAAAAAAAACCTTTTTCTACATTCTGAATATCCCTGTAGCTGCTGATAAGTGTATTACACATATCAGCCGCTAGGGGGCAGCAGAGCGCAAAATCCGGAAAATGACGAGGCTGGAGCCGAAAATAGCCGAAAGAAGACGACGGGGACCGCCGGAAAGACCCGAAGACCGAACGGAATGACGGAGGACGCCGCGAACCCGGAAGACGCCGATCAGGAGCCCGGGACAGGTGAGTAATGTACAAATACCCGCTCTGGACCCCTCGGCTACCTAGCTGAGGGGTCCAGGGCAGGTATTTACTATATTGTGGGACTCTGATCGCCGTGCCACCGGCCTGATCGCCGTGAACGGCCGGCCGGCCGTTCACGGCGATCGGGCCGGTGGCACGGCGATCACCATTACTTTTTACAGTAATGGCGGTCGGTGCCGTCCTCGGACAGCACCGACCGCCATTTTTTTCCAGGTCATCGGGTCACCGATGACCCGGAAAGGTTCCGATCGCCACTATTGGCTGATCTGAATTGATTAGCCTATAGCGGCGATCGTAAGCACGGGGGGTGTTAACCACCCCCCGTGCCGTGAAGCTAAGATGGCCTGCTATGATTTATAGCAGGCCATCTTCCCCGATCGCTGTGTGTGAACACGCAGCGATCGGGGAAACATCGGGCGTACCCATACGCCCGTTTGCGTTAAAGCCCAGGCAACGGGGGCGTATGGGTACGCCCGATGTCGTTAAGGGGTTAAAAATCCTCTATAATGATGACATTAAACACAGGATGTTTTATGTTCTTGTTAATAAAGGAGAGAGGCCCGCATAGTAACAGGTAAATCTCCTAAGAGGAAAAGCTCCTTCTCGCAAAATAAAGCTAGGAGCAAAACCTTATCCATACATACATAAGTATATATATCACAGTCCTAAGCACCAAGGTGAATACAGCACGCTGGTGCCCACACAGAGTAATTATATATCACCCTGAAAGGTATAGGGAAGAAGAGAGGGAGATAGAAAACTGAGAGTCAGAACTATACAAGCTGACCGCTAGCACTCTCCCCCAAGTGTAGCAGACTTTAGTTGGCACACTTACCACCGGCAGCGGCAGAGGAGGCTAGTCTGCAGCAGGATTCCTCATAGGTGATGCAGTGGATCAGACCTCAGAAGACTGATGACACACAACTCTGCAGATTTTCCAAACTTGCCGCCCGGCGTCCTCGGAAGACCAGGAGTTCTGACTCTTCCGGCACATGGCGTCAGCGTGCTCCCCCCACTGAAGGCACTGCTGAAAGACTAGGCCTCAGGCCTGACCTCCGCCGAACGCCCGTACATTGCGGCCGGAAGTAGGCCGCAAACGCGGACCACTAGGCCACAGCACGACCAGTCCCGGGACGCGCGTATACAAAGGAGAGGTCCGGAGGTTGCAGCAACGGAAACTCTCTGCGCGCCCCCGCCACGTCAGGGATGGCGCGAGGAGAACCAGCGGGCCATCCCTTACCCCAGATCCGAAGATCAGCCAGCCGCCTCCATGGGAAGGAAGGAGGTTAAACCCCGATCGATCCCTGCTGGTAAGGGGAAATAAAATCTTCAAACAGGGGGATCTTCTCATCTTCACCATGGATCCCCCACCTCTCGTGCCTGCCCTACAGGGACAGGAAAAGCACTGGTGCTAGCAGGAAGGGGAGGGGCTTTTAACCTCTCGTGTTTGTGCTTTTCCTGTCCCTAGGGCATGAGTTAACTCCTGTGGTGCCGTCGTGAAGGTGAGGAGAGAAAAGTTATTAAAACACGTTTCCTACTGATGTTCAGCTCGGACCTTCACCTGACAATAGACTCCAGTAAGTGGACCTTCACTAAAAGTTGTTGAGTACCCCTGGACTAGGATCTTTCCTCTTTGCAAATGCATTCCTGGCTTTGGCTGAAAAAATCTGTCAGATAAACTGCTAGTTTAATAGGGCCCTTCGCAATTTCTGTGCATCAGATTAGAAATGTGTTAAAGGAAATCTATCGGATGTTTTACAGTAGCAGCCCTAATCAGACTTATAAAAGGTTAGTGCAAACATACCTATGTTCTAATCTAAGAATATTGCATGACTGAGAAAATTCTGTTCTAATGTTATGTCCAGTCAGAAAACCGCTAAAGCTGTTAATAATTTATGAGGGCCAGGGTCAAGGACACTGCCAATACGGGGAGCTTGGAGGAATAAAGATCCTGCCTCATCTGACTCAAGCAGCTGTGGCTGGGACATTAAAACAACCTTTTCTTTTGGTCATTTAAAGTGCATTACCGAGAAAACAGGTATGTATGCACTATCCTTCCCTGTAGCTATTTAGGGTTGCAGCCATAGCAAACAAATACACACAGCCTGCTGCAGCCAAAGGGCACACACACACACACACACAGCCTGCTGCAGCCATAGCACATTGAAGAAAAACACAATCTTCTCCCAGAGATAAAACACCACACTAGGACAGAGGTTACCGCTACACTACTTATAGCTTCTCCATTTTCTCTATTTTACACAGGATCAGTGATGAGCGAACAGTGAAATATTCAAATATTCGATATTCGTACGAATATCTCCCGAATATTCGATTCCCATTAAAGTCAATGAGAACAAGTATTCGATTATTGAAAAAAATCTATTCGACCACTTGGAGGTAAAAACTGGAAGCTAGGGGATTTGAACGCTTATCAAATATTTATCGAATACTCTGCAAACTATTCGATAGATCAAATACCTTACTATTCGATCAAATATCTATTCGATCGAACAGTATTCGCTTTCACTACACAGGATATCTTCATATTACACTGCTGCTCATATACAATCATCCAGCATCCAGGAAGAGAACAGCACAGATCTCCCCACACACAATGGACTCTTCCAGCTCAGAAACAAACTGCCAAAAAGAGACCAACTTCTCCCTGACCACCCTTATCTAATAGGGCCAGTGCTTTATTACTGATATATGGAGGAAACTAAATGTATCCAAGTTTTTAAAAAAATATAAATAAGAGGCTTAGACTGATAGAACAGAAAACATATTGATGAGGAACGTTTATAAAATTCAAATTAAAACTCAATTCTAAAATTTTGAAAGATTTTTTTAAAACTGGAGTCGGAGTTGGTACCTTTTTTCTGGCTTCAACCAAAACTAGCTCCGACTCCACAACTCCGACTCTACAGCACTGGTAATGACACAGCCACACAGCATGTACAGTACCTGAAATAAGATAATACATTCTCAATAATAGAAGATATAAAAGATTAAGATAAAGTTTATTAAACATTAAACATGTAAACAGACCAAACATTTAACCCCCTAGACAACCAAGGACGTACCTGTATGTCCTCGAAGTCTGTCCCCAGACGACCTAGGGCGTACAGGTACGTCCTGAGCTATGAAGCACGCTCTGGAGCGGAGCGCGCTTAATAGCAGGTGGAGCCGGCTGCAGTGAGCAGCTGGGCCCTCCCCCGTTACTGACACACTGCAGCCTGTGTGACAGGAGCAGTCCCCTCTCACTTACCGATCGGGACCCTGCAGTGTGACTGCGGGAGTCCTGATCTTTGTAACGGACCGCCGGAGGTCTCTCCCCTTCCTCCATGTGGTCCGATCGTCGATCTGCTCACCGAGTCTGCCACAGGCCGGCTCAACTAGCAGAACGCCTATCACACAGATCAATGCTATGCGTATAACAATGGTCATCACTAACAGCAAACGACGTAGACGAAAAAAGAGGAAAAAAAAGCCAGGATTACAGATTTCTGTACATTATAAATATAAATTTTTTTTATAAAATATAAAAATCTCCACAAATATGGTAAGGTAAACATTAGAAAATGTGTAAACCTGCATGTAATTGTGTTCAGACTGACCTATAGAATAATGGTATCATGTCGATTTTACCGCTTAGTGTATTTTTACGATTACACCAATTTATATTTTCATAAATAATATTTTTGGGGTTCTGTCATAAATGTTATGGTAGAATGAAAGACGCCATTACAAAGTCCAACTATTCCTGAAAAAAACAAGCCATTACATGGCTCTGTAGATAAAAAAAAATGAAAGTGCTAGAGCTCTTAGAAGGGGAGGAGGAAAAAACAAAAATGCAAAAATGAAAATTTGCGCAGTCCACTGGGTCATTTTGCGGTTGGTGCTTAAAGGGTTAAAACCAATTGAAAAGCATAGAAACCACTAGGGATGAGCGAATATACAGTAGGGACGAAGCAAAGTGCTTAGTTTTTATCTGTATTCAGCTTATCGGGCTGCGGCGCTTTGAAGTGTGCTCCGCTCCATGCTGCTCCTTACCAGGTGCTGGGAAAAGATGGCTGCCGTCCTGGGAATCCTTTTCTAGTTTCCCAGGACTGGATCCACCTTTTTTCCAGCACCCACAGAGGAGCGGCACATAGCGAAGCACACTTCAAAGCACCGCAGCCAGATGAGCTTCGCTTCGTCCCTACTGTATATTCACTCATCCCTAGAAACCACCAATGGGAGGGGATGACCCCCTACACAGAGACATCAGCAAGTACTGCAGCACATAAAGAAAATACACCTACTGTGTATAAAGTGCAACTCCGAATGTAACAACAAATGGTAATGATACAGATAAAAAAAAAAATGCAGATATTGCAATGTTGCAATGTGCAACGTGACATCACCATTTTATCCAGGAAGTGAAGCCTTGATGCAGTAGTAAGTGCAGGGAAAAAAAGCACTTTATGTGAATTTCCCGTAATACTGTACGTGTATATTGGTGTTTGTATAACTTTTGGGGGGCGATACAATACTTTATTAAAAATTCGCCGGACTTCTTCTTTAACAAACGGGAGGCTGACTTGGGAGTTTCCATTGATCAGAAGTCAATTCAGAAAACATGCAAACTGACTCATGGTTTCTCTGCCTTCTAAGGGCCCAATCACTTTAGTAAACGAGTGTCGATCTGCTAGAGTAGCGCTTGTTTACTGAGCCTATTACATAGCTCAATTATGCAAGGTCTGCACGTATATCATTAGCGATGTCTGTGCAGCCCCTGCCCCAGCACTACCTTCCATGCTTGGTGAGGACAAAAAAAAAAAAAAAAAAAAGTTTAAAAGTTTCCAATTCCACCAGAGCGTAAACAATTCTTCAAAAGGTAGTGATCGCTTGGAGTGTAGTGATGTCTGAAGCACATAACGTAACCTGCAAAGTGTTTGCAGTCCTAACTTTCTTGCATTCTACGTCTGTGTGCAGCTATCGTTTGCAGGTCATGGGGTCAATGCAGTCAGTGGTGTAAGGGCCCTATTACACCAACAGATTATCTGACAGATTTTTTGAGCCAAAGCCAGGAACAGACTATAAACAGAGAACATGTAATAAAGGAAAGACTGAGATTTCTCCTATTTTCAAATTCATTCCTGGCTTTGGCTTAAAAAAAATCTGTCAGATAATCTGTTGGTGTAATAGGACCCTAAAGCAGACAATATAATTTATGGCCACTCCATAAAATTTGCTGCCCTTGCAAACGACTACAAAGCTGTCTCCCTGAGCAATAAACTCATCTTGCCTCATGGCAGAAGCAGCCGTGTATATAGTAAATAACTGTATACATTACCTTTCCACGGTCCCAGGTGTCTTCCTTGCTTCTACACACTCCCCACAGCAGTCAGTACAGAGACAGTTTCTGAAGTAACAGACTGCTCAGCCAATCACTAGCTGTGGCGCTCCTGTCCTGACTCTGAAGTTGTGCTGATGATTTTAAGTCCAGACCAAAAGACACCATCAGCTGACGACCATTGTCAACAGCTGATCATTGTCTTTATTACACTCAGCAATAATATGCAGAAACGGCCTGATTCGGCAGATTATCGCTCTGTGTAATAGAGCCCTAAGGCCAAGGAAAAGAACTAAGATCATCTCTTGGTGGTACTATTACCTTACAAGACATGATTCTCCAGTCCTCTGTTGATGCAGGAGATGCATGTCTGGACTAAGCGACAATGCAACACATATGGTGGTCCTGTCTGAACCCAAACACCGATCGATCTTTGCTGGAGGGTAAGAAAATTCTTCTTGCAGGGGATCTCCTCACCTTCAGTGCGGATCCCCCACCTCTCGTGCCTGCCCTTACAGGGACAGGAAAAGCACTGGTGTTGGAGGAAAGGCTTTTAACCTCTCGTGTTGTGCTTTTCCTGTGCCTAGGGCATGAGTTAACTCCTGTGGTGCAGTCGTAAAGGTGAGCAGGGGGAAAAAAAAAAAAAGGAGGAATTTTACACCACCTCCTGATAGCAACATGTGCCGTAATATATATGCTACTGGAAAAGTCATGCCCCACCTTCCCTTAGTTAAAGGGGTAGTGCGGTGGTAAAGAATTATTCACAGAATAACACATTTCTTGTCATATTTTGTTTGTGTTTGTTTTTCCTTCCCAATATCATATCATGTCTGTCCTTTTTGTCCACTCTCACCTTGGCCCTGCGTAGCATCCATTCAGGATAGCCCCGTTGACGAAGCCTATCCCGACTGATGCTGCATTCCCTGTCATATGCCTCATATGTGCTGCAATTACGTCTCATGCGTATCATTTCACCCACTGGGATGGATTTGATCGTATGAGGCGGATGACTGCTGTGAGCATGTAAAGTAATATTACCCGATATGGGCTTCCTATGAGTTCTGGTAATTACAATCTCATGCGGAATTGCTTCCAGAATGAGATCAAGAAATACAATTTGTTTGTCATGGTATACATGAGTGAATTGAAGGGACCAGGGATTGGAGTTGGCATACTCCAGAAATTGTGGTATGGCAGGTACAGGACCACTTCAGACCAGCAGCAAGTCATCTATGTACCTGCCATACCACATTATGAACTCTGCAAACGGATCATCATGAGTGTATATGTACCTTTCTTCCCAGTAAGCCATGGCTAGGTTTGCCATGGAGGGTGAATGTCTGGCCCCCATGGAAACTCCAGCCAGCTGCAAATAGTACACATCATAACACTGGAAATAATTATGTGTCATCAGATACCATGCCACCGATTTAATGAATATTTGTAAAATTTCTTCATAGGGACTATGTCTCTTAAGGTGGTGGTCTAGTGCCTCCATTGCAAGGTCATGTGGGATGCTGGTGTACAATGGCACCACATCCATGCCCAGCCAATGGAGGTCACTATCCCACTTGAAATGTACAAAGGCCTGCAATACAGCCCCCGTGTCCTTAAGATAGCCAGGGATACGCATGAAACGTAATTGCAGCACATATGAGGCATATGACAGGGAATGCAGCATCAGTCGGGATAGGCTTCGTCAACGGGGCTATCCTGAATGGATGCTACGCAGGGCCAAGGTGAGAGTGGACAAAAAGGACAGACATGATATGATATTGGGAAGGAAAAACGAACACAAACAAAATATGACAAGAAACATACCAACATTAGTAACAAGATACAGCCCGCAATTCAGGAGTGTAAAAAGCATCATTCAGAGAAATTTACATATCTTACAGGGAGATCCGGTGCTAGATGAAATTCTAAAAGATGGGTGTAACAGTCTCTAGACGTGCAAGAACACTGGGTGATGTTTTGTCCCCTTCAGTTCCAAGGACCAACATTCCCCCACAAACATGGCTCTCATGTAAAGGGTTCTACAGGTGTGGGAGATGCAGTGTATGCCGCCATGCCACACAAACCAAATATTACAGTGACAGTGAAAATAAGCAAAGGTTTGCTATTAAACATTTTTTGAACTGTGATAGTGATTTTGTGGTTTATGCTATACACTGCACAGATTGCAGTCTCATGTATATAGGATTCACAACTAGGCGTCTCCGCACACGTATATTGGAGCATTTGTATGACGTAAACCATAGCACCACTAGGAACCTATCAGGGGCATCCAGACATTTCGTGGAGAAACATGCGGTTCCATGCTATAGAAAAGGTCATACCACTACAGAGAGGAGGTGATAGGAGGAGTAAGTTACAACAGAGGGAAGCCTTTAGGATTTTCCAGCTTGGAACTTGCTCCCCGAAGGGGTTAAATCTCAGACGTGAGTTGCTACTACATTACTAGATTTATGAATGGATGGCCTCATACTACTCCTTTATCAAAAGCATTGTATAATGTCTGTGACTTGCAGCTCAACCATATGTATATAGTGTAAATAATGGCATATGAATACTGTTATATCCCAGTAGTATTGTTTTTAAACTGTTTGTGTTGGTCTTAATTCACTTTACCCATATAACATGTGCAGTTAATCAAGTGCTGACATCAGCAAGGGGTGGAGCATAGGGTTTAAAAACCAGCTCCATAGAGGGATACAACTGTCACGATTAAGGATGCGATAGCATCAGAAACGCGTTGACATCTGTGTGTGAATACTAACTGATGTATCTGTGGTCTTATGGGTCCGAATAAAAATCGCACTGATTGGCCGGGCGGAACGTGCCGGGAGCCGCTGAAGCAAGCAGGAGCCAGGATCAGGTAATGTATATCCTGCCCGCCCCCTGCAGCCCCGATCGCCCCCAGCCCCGCAGCCCCCAAGCGCACGATCGCCCGCAGCCCCGCAGCCCCCGGCCGCACGATCGCCCCCAGCCCCCGGCCGCACGATCGCCCCCAGCCCCGCAGCCCACGGCCGCATGATCGCCCCCAGCCCCCAGCCCTGCAGCACGATCACCCGCTGGGGGCGATCGTGCGGTCGGGGGCTGCAGGCGATCGTGCGGCCGGGGGCGATCGTGCGGCCGGGGGCTGCGGGCGATCGTGCGGCCAGGGGCTGGGGGCGATCGTGCGGCCGGGGGCGATCGTGCGGCCGGGGGCTGCGGGCGATCGTGCGGCCGGGGGCTGCGGGCGATCGTGCGGCCGGGGGCTGCGGGCGATCGTGAGGCCGGGGGCTGCGGGCGATCGTGCGGCCGGGGGCTGCGGGCGATCGTGCGGCCGGGGGCTGCGGGGCTGGGGGCGATCATGCGGCCGGGGGCTGCGGGCGATCATGCGGTCGGGGGCTGCAGGGCTGGGGGCGATCGTGCGGCCGGGGGCTGGGGGCGATATACATTACCTGATCCCGGCTCCTGCTTGCTTCAGCGGCTCCCGGCACGTTCCGCCTGGCCAATCAGTGTGCTGCCCCGCCGCAGCGCACTGATTGGCCGTGCGGGCCGTGAAGACACCGGGAGCCCCGAAGCAAGCAGGAACGGGGACCGTATAATGTCCGGCGGCCGGGGGGGTTAATGGGGCGGGCTGCAGACAAAATCGCAGCAGGGATGTACATCCCTGCTGCGAGTTTCTCTGCTATTGAAAGTATAGGGGCCGGGATCTGCAGCGAGTCTCCCTGCAAAAACGCAGCAAGGAGACTCGCTGCAGATCCGGCAAGTGGGTTTGTAACCTCAAACTCCGTTTCATTGAAGTAAATTGAGCTTAATTGCAAACTGCACCTGAACTGGAGACAACAGTAGGGGGAGAAGTGGCCATGTTTTTGTAGCGCTGGATAACCCCTTTAAGCTCCATTCACTACAATGAAACTGAGTGTCAAAAACCCATCCAAACTGGAGACAAGAAATGGGCTGTCTCTAGAAGAAAGTGGCCATGTTTTTGTAGCGTTTGATATCCCCTTTAACCCTTTGAGAACCAGGCCCAAAATGACCCAGTGGACTGCGCAAATTTTGATCTTAGTGTTTTCGTTTTTCCCTCCTCCCCTTCTAAGAGCTCTAGCACTTTCAGTTTTCTATCTACAACCCATGTAAGTGCTTGTTTTTTACATGAATAGTTGTATTTTGTAATGGCGTCTTTCATTTTACCATAACATGTATGACGGAATTCCAAAATTAATATTTATGAAGATATAAATGGGTAAAATCGTAAAAAAGAATGCAATATGGTAACGTTTGGGGGGTTCCTATATGGTAAAAGCGACATTATACAATTATTCTATAGGTCAGTCCGAACACAACCATATGCAGGTTTACACAGATTCTCTAATGTTATTTCATTTAAAAAAAATATATCCTTTTTTCTGGCAATTAATTATAAATAAAATAGCCCTATTGTGACGCTTATAAGTTTTATTTTTTCGCCTATGAGGCCGTATGGGGTGTCATTTTTTTCCGCCATGATCTCTAGTTTTAATTAATACCATATTTGTGAAGATCGGACGTTTTGATCACTTTTTATTAATTTTTTTTTATATATAATGTAACAAAATCGGTAATCCGCGCACGTTTTTCCCCTCTTTTCGTCTACGCCGTTTACCGTTCGCAATGATGCTTGTTATATTTTAATAGATCGGACAATTACGCACGCTATGGTATATTATATGTTTATTTATATAATGGTAAAGGGGGGTGAATTTTACTTTTATTGGGGGAGGGGTTTTGGGGTAGTGTAATAGTGTTTTTAACTTTTTTTTTTTTTTTTTACACATTTGAAGTCCCTTTGGGGGACTTTTACATACAGTACCTTGATTTTTACACTGATCATTGCTATGCCATAGGCATAGCATTGATCAGTGTTATCGGCGCTCTGCTCATTGAGCCTGCCTGTGCAGGCTCAGTGTAGCAGATCGCCGATCGGACCGCACGGAGCCAGGTGAGAGACCTCCGGCTCCGTTTTACTTATCGGGACCCCTGCAGTCGCATTGCGGGGGTCCCGATCGGTAAGTGACAGGGGACTCCTCCTGTCACTTACACTTAAACGCCGCGGTCGCGCCGCGGCATTTAAGGAGTTAATGGCACGCGGCAGCGTGATTGCAGCTGGCCCCCAGCTGCTATGAAGCGCGCTCCGCTCCGGAGTGCGCTTCATAGCCGGAGAAACACCTAGGACGTATAGTTACGCCCTAGGTCGTCTGGGGACAGACTTCTATGGCGTAACTATACGCCCTGGGTCGTCTAAGGGTTAAAGGGGTTATCCAGTGCTACAAAAACATGGCCACTTTTCCCCCCTACTGTTATCTCCAGTTCAGGTGCGGTTTGCAATTAAGCTCCATTTACTTCAATGGAACCGAGTTTCAAAACCCCACCCAAACTGGAGACAATGGTAGAGGGAAAGTGGCCATGTTTTAGAAGCGCTGGATACCCCTTTAATGAACCACAGAGGTTAGGGAAATTGGCAGAATGGAGAAGATTGTAGCAGAGGAACATGGCCGGTCTGAAAAACGTGATGCCGTTTTGCCCCCATGGCATCAGTTTGTGGATTCACTTATGGCTGATCAACTGAACTCCTTAGGGCTCTATATCTTTTGGCCCTAACCCTGCTAGCCACAAGATCTTTATGGTGAAATGCTGAAAACTTTATATTATTATTTTAATCATAGATGATTAAGCAATCACCCCGGGTTTCTGAGGCACAGCCCCCTTCCTTCGGTTCCTGTATAGAGTACATGGTGCCATTTGGGGGATAGAACTGGGTATCCACATGCCCTCTGTGGCCATACATCTGTTTTCTTGCTGGTAGTGAACATTACCCTGTTGCTGCAGTATTTCTTTTTGTCTATTACTAGAGAGCTCTGCTGTATTACAATCTCCATACAAAAGAACTTTAGTGGTTTTCTTTTCGTTAAACTTGCATTTTGCCTGTCTTACCAATGGAGATTGCTAGCACCTAACTTAGTTGTACCCAATCATGTAAATGTATTAAAGTAACTGCCACTATATCTTGCTCCATAACCCAATTGCAATCGTAACTCTCGCCACTTTATATATAAAAAGCAGTTGTTTTTTTTTGTCACACTTGCTTTAACCTAACACTGCCTTTCTATCAGAGATTGCAGTTGTACTGTACTGACCTATGCTATGCCATAGCATAGATCAGTGTTATCAGTGATCTGTGCATAGAGCCTGCCTGCGAGCAGACTCTATTCACAGATCACCCATTCGACAGGACAGTGGTAAGTGGCTTAACCCTGCCCATTGGTACCAGTAGCATGGCTGTGGGGGTCCCAATCAGTTAGTGACAGGTGCTTAGCCTGTCACTTACTTCCTTAAAGGACAACTCTGCTGGCCGTGTCCCGGGCAGAGCGTCACACATGGCTGCTTCCAGCACTGACAAAAGATAACTGGGCGCCGCAGATTCCTGTGCAGGACAGAGTGCGGTGGCCAGTGGAGCGAGGAGGTGCCGACCCATACCTGACCCCCTGCAGCCACTGTATGTGCGGTAGAGGGGGGGCCAGGGCACACCGTGCAGCTTCCAGAGAAGTTAGAAGTGAGCCGCCCGGTAGCAGCGCCGAGCACCCAGCACACCCGTGTGCAGCCTGTCAGTTCTCCAGCCCCCCGCAGCAGGATCTTCTATACCTTGCACCAGTATATGTGCGTCCTGGCTGGGATCGGAATAGTTTTACACAGGCCAGTCAGGGTAGGAACAGGGACGCGAGGGAGATTAACTGAAGGCAGCAGTACATGCGGCCACCGGGTGAGGGGAGGAAAAATACCGCAGATACCGTCATGGCAGAGTTGATGTCAGTTAACCGACGCCAGTGACGGTATCGGTGTTTTTACGGTATACCTCCCAGCCCTACCACAGACCCATGGATGGCAGGGACCATTGAAGTGCATATATTTATGTTCTGTCTCTCCTCATTATAGACACCTCTTTATACCTATGACCCTCTCCCCTTTTCACACTGGACACTGTGGTGTATATAACCCTGCCTCTTCTTATTACACACACCTCTATGTGTCTAGGACAGATATTTTGTCCCTAAAAGGTAAATCACATTGTACATGCCGTGCACCCCCTGAATGTGAAGTCAGGCCTCACAACCACGTTCCAAAAACATAGATGATGTACTACAAAAGTTCCAAGTATCATATATGTTGATCTTCTGATCAGCAGCCTATGCAGTACTGTGTCATGCGTCACCCTGACTGGTGTGATGGGATGACGTCATCACGTTAGCCAGCTTGGCCAGGAAGTAGAGGAAGCCCTGAAGTCTGCATCGGCATCACACAGAGAAAGCAACAATACTAGAAATGGATATGCACACAAAACACAAGCCCAAAGATGGGTTACAAACGATAAAAAAATAGATTTAACATAGCCTACACCTCTCTTGTGCATCCCCACAATACTTGGGAAGACTACATACACCAGACCACATGTAAAGGCAGCTCCAATACATTGTGTGCAGACAATAAATACTGCAATAGACATAATACTGCACAAAGACATATGAAAGTATGTCTCCATTGCTTCCTCAGGAGTAGGTAAGCATAACACTAAGAGTTGTCCTTCATATACCTTAAAGAACATGGATGTGAAGTACCAAGTCATATGTGTGGCGTCCGCATGGCCACGGTAGATACTAGAATGTGTGCTGCACGAAACAGGAAGTAAATGCAGTATTGAGAAGACCATGTGATCCCACACACTATGGTAAGCCAGAGGAATCAAAAAGGCCAGGACAACACGTTGCACTATTGCCATTTTGTTACAAATCTTACAGAGTGATTACTGTAACAACTAATATGTTCAAAAGTTGCTATAAACAGATGATCCAATGATGATCAATAATTTAAAACAATATGAAAGTTCCCGTTCGGGTGAATACATACACATTGGTGCCACCTAGTGGACATAACAAGTAACAACCTGTGATTATAACTATTTTTTTTTTTTTCAATCATAAAGTCAAGGCCACTGAATGTAATTACGTACATGTTTGCCACCTAGTGGACAATAGAAGTCACAGCAGTTGTAAGATATATGATAGCAGCTGACAATAAGAGGGATAGGTCTATTATTGTACCGATGTAATGTATATTATAATTAACAGCGCATTCATGCTAGTTGTAAATTTTCTACATTCTAAATACAAAACTAGTCGGCGTATATAGAAAAGGTCAGATGACTTGAAGTAAACAATGTATATAAATATATATGGGCATATATATTGCATAGCATAAAAGCAAACAAGTAAATAAACCCTTAAATTGTGAGTAGCAGGAAAAAGAAGGTTAAGTTTTGATTAAAAAAGAAAATAGTAGCGGCCGCACATTACATTGAAGCACACCCAACGGTCAATAGTAAAAAATACTAATCAATAGTTAAAAAAAAAAGAAGAAACGTCCTAAATGCAGCCGCACAGCCAGCAGTTTAACCCTTTGAGGACCAGGCCCAAAATGACCCAGTGGACCGCGCAAATTTTGATCTTTGCGCTTTCGTTTTTCCCTCCTCCCCTTCTAAGAGCACTAGCACTTTCAGTTTTCTATCTACAAGGCCATGTAAGGGCTTATTTGTTACAGGAATAGTTGTACTTTGTAATGGCGTCTTTCATTTTACCATAACATGTATGAGGGAATCACAAATATATTATTTATGAAGATATAAATAGGTAAAATCGTAAAAAAGAATGCAATATGGTAACGTTTGGGGGGTTCCTGTGTCTATGTAATGCACTATATGGTAAAAGCGACATTATACTATTATTCTATAGGTCAGTCTGAACACAACCATATGCAGGTTTACACAGATTTTCTAATGTTAGATTTTTTTTTTTATGAAATCCTTTTTTTTTGGCAATTAAATATTAATAAAATAGGCCTATTGTGACGCTTATAACGGTTTTAGTTTTTTACCTATGGGTCTGTTTGGGGTGTAATTTTTTCCGCCATGATCTCTAGTTTTTATTAATACCATATTTGTGAAGATCGGACGTTTTGATCACTTTTTATTATTTTTTTTATATATAATGTAACATAAAATCGGTAATCCGCGCAAATTTTTCCTTCTTTTCGCGTACACCGTTCACCGATCACAATGACGCTTGTTATATTTTAATAGATCGGACAATTACTCACGCTACGGTATATTATATGTTTATTTATTTATTTTTATATGTTTTATTTATATAATGGGAAATGGGGGGTGATTTAAACTTTTATTGGGGGAGGGGTTTTGTGGTTGTGTGTTGGTGTTTTTAACTTTTTTTTATACATTTTAAGTCCCTTTGGGGGACTTCTACATACACTACTTTTATTTTAGACACTGATGATTGCTATGCCATAGGCATAGCATTGATCAGTGTTATCGGCGATCTGCTCATTGAGCCTGCCTGTGCAGGCTTAGTGCAGCAGATCGCCGATCTGCTGCACGGAGGCAGGCGGTCCGTTTTACCGATCGGGACCCCCGCAGTCACACTGCGGGGGTCCCGATCGGTAAGTGACAGGGGACTCCCCCTGTCACTTACACTTAAACGCTGCAGCGTTTAAGGGGTTAATGACATGTGGCAGCGCGATCGCTGCAGCGTGTCATTACCGGTGAGGTCCCGGCTGCTATGAAGCGCGCTCCGCTCCGGAGCACGCTTCATAGCTCAGGACGTACCGGTGCTTCCAGGATTTCTTTCAAATCAACTGCTGCCATGAAGTGCCAGAGATTTGTAATTTACTTTTATTAAAAAATCTCAAGCCTTCCAGTACTTATCAGCTGCTGTATGCCCACTAGGAAGTTGTATTATTTCCAGTCTGGAGAGCAGGAGAGGTTTTCTATGGGGATTTGCTACTGCTCTGGACAGTTCCTGACATGGAAAGAGGAGGCAACAGAGAGCTCTTTGTCAGACAGGAAAGAAAACACCACTTCCTGCTGGACACACAGCAGCTGATAAGTACTGGAAGACTTAAGGTTTTTTAATAGAAGTAAATTACAAATCTCTGGCACTTCAAGGCACCAGTTGATTTGAAAGAAAATTTTTTTGGGTGGACTACCCCTTTAACTACTGCTATGCAACAGACACTGTTTAAGGTAGTGTGAACATAGCCTTAGGCTGTTCACACGGAGGGTGGTATACTGCGAGACAGTGTTCATCATGTTTCGGAAGCCGATACTGTCGTATCAGCTGCAGGAACATTATCTTTTTACAATTGAATTGTGGGCACTGTTGGGTGTGCTTACAATTCAATTAATCAGCCGACGGTCGTACTTTTCATTAAGTGAACAGTTATGGTTTCTGAACGCTGTTCGGCAGACAGCGTTTAGAAACAATAGGTATGTTCATTATTTTAGCAATTGTTCTAAAGAACAGATGTTAAAATAAAGAAGTCGGAACACAGCGGGTGGCATTGCATTGAATTCAATGCTATGCCACTGCTGCAGAAAATAATTAACGCTAATTTCATTGCAATCAATGTTCACTTTAAAAAAAAGAAAAAAAAAAGAAAACAACGATGTGGGAGCATAAATCTGGTGCACATACAATGTAATCCTGCACATGTATGGTGCATATACATGTAATCCTTTGTTCTCTGCTGCTGACTAATCTCTCTTCTCCCCCCTCCCCTGTCCATAGCACAGACAGGGTCCGACTGATGTAAAACAGTCGAGATTTCCTGATTCTGAGCAGTGGATGACAGAAAGGAGAGGAGGGGGGACCTGGGAAAAGTCTTTTTAAATGCAGATAATGGCATATTTGAATGCAATGGCAAGATACAGACCCACTACAGACATGAAAATAGTTAAAAGCAGCCCCCCCAACTGCTAAAAAAAACTTTTTTTTTAGCAGTTGGTGTGTGTGTGTGTGGGGGGGGGCTTCTGCTTTTAACTATTTTTTTATGTCTGTAGTGGGTCTGTATATTGCCATTGCATTTAAATATGCCATTATCTGCATTATCTGCATAGCAACGTGCTCCTGCCTAGTGTGAATTGGGTTCTAGAAGAGCTGACCAAATTTGTCTTTTTTTTTCTGTGTTCCAGATGGGGGGGGGGGGGGTGGCTGCCTCTACATGGTCGTGCACTCCACCTATCCCACCCTGGTGGTGTAATTACTTTTGCCAGTATAAGTAGCATCTTGAATGCCCAGAGCATAGGAGTATTTCATGCCATGGAGAGGCCATAGTACAGTGTAGGACTGCCCCGGTATGAGGCCACCGTAATGTGATGGGGTAGTTTACACCATGTTTTTGCGGAAATTTTTTTTAGCAGGTGGGGTGGGGGCTGCTTTTAACTATTTTCATGCCTGTAGTGGGTCTGTATCTTGCCATGGCGGTGAGCTGTTGCATTTTTCTGTGTTTTTGTGTGTTTGCAATTTCAGCCATAACAACAGTGACTCTTTAACTTATAATACTTACAGAATCAATATGCATTAAAAAAAAACACTTCATAAATTAGGCTAACTAAATATTAACCTAAATATGTGGGATCAGACATACAGGACTCAAATATGTATGTGTGACCCATCAATCAACCAAGAAAGCATGCAAGTATAGCTGTTTGTACAGCATGTATGTGTGCCCTGCTGTGTGAGGCACAGGCCGTATGTAGCAGGTATTTTAGAGGAATATATGGTATGTAGTGGGTATGTTAGATGCACATGTGGTATGTAGCAGGTATGTTAGTGGAACATGCAGTATGTAGCTGGTATGTAGTGAGTATGGTAGTGTCACATGTGGTACGGTATGTAGTGTGTATGTTAGTTGCACATGTGGTATGTAGCAGGTATGTTAGTGGAACATGCAGTATGTAGCTGGTATGTAGTGAGTATGGTAGTGTCACATGTGGTACGGTATGTAGTGTGTATGTTAGTTGCACATGTGGTATGTAGCAGGTATGTTAGTGGCACATGCAGGATATGTAGTTTAAGTGTAGAGGCACATATGGTATGTGTGGGTATGTTAGAGGCACACATGGTATGTAGTGGGTATTAGAGATGAGCGAACCGGGTTCGGGTTCGAGTCTATCCGAATCCGAACGATCGGCATTTGATTAGTGGTGGCTGCTGAACTTGGATAAAGCTCTAAGGTTGTCTGGAAAACATGGATACAGCCAATGACTATATCCATGTTTTCCATATAGCCTTAGGGCTTTTTCCAAGTTCAGCAGCCACCGCTAATCAAATGACGATCGTTCGGGTTCAGCCAAACCCAGTTCGCTCATCTCTAGTGGGTATGTTTGTGGTACATGTGGTATGTAGTGGGTATATTGGAGACATATGGTATGTAGTGGGTATGTTGGTGGCACAGGCGGTATGTAGCAGATATGTTAGAGGCATATATTGTATGTAGTGGGTATGTTAGTGGTTATGTTAGAGGCAGGGCCGGATTAAAGGGAGGGCACCCGGGGCACGTGCCCTAGGGCCCCCACCACATAGGGGCCCCCACCAGCCCGAACCCGGAAGCAGGGTTCCGGGTTCAGGCTGGTGCATCAATGGCAGGGTGATACTCCATCCCGCTCCGCTCTGCCTCACAGGAGCTGTCAGGCAACGCGCACAGCGCTCTCTTGTGTCTGTATGTGCCTGCTGGAGAAAACCTGCCCTGCAGGAGATGGCAAAGGACCTGGCTAGTGCTGGAGCGAGGAAACGTGAGTGGAGTGTTTTTTTTTTTTTTTCTTACCAGCATCACTGGGTCACCACTGGGGGGAAACTTGGAAAAAGGGGGGAGTGAGCTACAGCTACCAAGACACTACTGGGAGGGGAGGTGGGGGTGATGAACAACAGCTAGGACACCACCACCATTGAGGGGGGGGGACTACAGCTACCAAGACACCACTGGGAGGGGGGAACTACAGCTACCAGGACACCACATGGAGGGGGGTGGACTAAAGCTACCAGGACACCACGTGGAGGGGGGGGGGGGGTGTGTACTACAGCTACTAGGAAACCACTGGGATGGGGGAACTACAGCTACCAGGACACCACTGGGAGGGGGGTGGACTACAGCTACCAGGACACCACTGGGAGGGGGGACTACAGCTACCAGGACACCACTGGGGGGGACTACAGCTACCAGGACACCACTGGGGGGGGGGAACTACAGCTACCAGGACACCACTGGGAGGGGGGGAACTACAGCTACCAGGACACCAGTGGGAGGGGGGGGGGACTACAGCTACCAGGACACCACTGGGAGGGGGGTACTACAACTATCAGGACACCACTGGGGGGAGGAGCTGCAGCTACCAGGACACAACTGGGGATGGGGGGGGTTAACTACAGCTACCGGAATATCACTGGGGGTTAACTACAGCTACCAGGACTGAGGAGGGGGGGAGGGTACTTTCAGCTACCAGGACACCACTAGGGGTTGACTACAGCCACCAGGGGCATCACTAGGGGTTAATGCCAGCTACAAGAGCATCACTAAAGGGTTAGAGGGGTACTCCGGCCCGGGGGTATTTTTAAGCTATGGCTGGGGAGGGGGTGGATGGCGGAGGTCACTTACCTCCCCTGTTCCAGTGCTGGGTCCCAGATTGTGACGCCCGGTACACCTGTCCTGCGGCCGCTTCCTGGTGTGAGCTGCCACATGAGACGTGACATCTCAAGGCAGCTCAGCCATCAGCGGGCCGTAGTAAAGTCCTGCCTCGGCTGCTCAATGGCTGAGCTGCCTTGAGACGTCACGTTTCATGCAGCAGCTCACACCAGGAAGTGTACTGGGCGGTGCGATCCAGGACCTGGAACTGGAACAGGGTAGGTAAATGACCTCCACCATCCATAACCACCACCTCCCCGGCTATAGCTTAAAAATACCCCCTGGCCGGAGTACCCCCTTAACAATAATGCTAGGGTCATATGGAGGCACAGCAGGGACATTATTACTATATGGGGGCACAGCAGGAGACATTATTACTATATGGCGGTACAGCAGGGGGTATTATTACTATATGGAGGGGCACCTCAGGGGGCATTATTACTATATGGGGACATAAGGACTTTTTACCTACAGGGGGCAGCAGATCCTACATACAGGGGGCAACCCACATACCTACTCACTTGACGATCGTTCGGGTTCAGCCAACCCAGTTCGCTCATCTCTAGTGGGTATGTTTGTGGTACATGTGGTATGTAGTGGGTATATTGGAGACATATGGTATGTAGTGGGTATGTTGGTGGCACAGGCGGTATGTAGCAGATATGTTAGAGGCATATATTGTATGTAGTGGGTATGTTAGTGGTTATGTTAGAGGCAGGGCCGGATTAAAGGGAGGGCACCCGGGGCACGTGCCCTAGGGCCCCCACCACATAGGGGCCCCCCACCAGCCCGAAACCCGGAAGCAGGGTTCCGGGTTCAGGCTGGTGCATCAATGGCAGGGTGATACTCCATCCCGCTCCGCTCTGCCTCACAGGAGCTGTCAGGCAACGCGCACAGCGCTCTCTTGTGTCTGTATGTGCCTGCTGGAGAAAACCTGCCCTGCAGGAGATGGCAAAGGACCTGGCTAGTGCTGGAGCGAGGAAACGTGAGTGGAGTGTTTTTTTTTTTTTTCTTACCAGCATCACTGGGTCACCACTGGGGGGAAACTTGGAAAAAGGGGGGAGTGAGCTACAGCTACCAAGACACTACTGGGAGGGGAGGTGGGGGTGATGAACAACAGCTAGGACACCACCACCATTGAGGGGGGGGGACTACAGCTACCAAGACACCACTGGGAGGGGGGAACTACAGCTACCAGGACACCACATGGAGGGGGGTGGACTAAAGCTACCAGGACACCACGTGGAGGGGGGGGGGGTTGGTACTACAGCTACTAGGAAACCACTGGGATGGGGGAACTACAGCTACCAGGACACCACTGGGAGGGGGGTGGACTACAGCTACCAGGACACCACTGGGAGGGGGGACTACAGCTACCAGGACACCACTGGGGGGGGACTACAGCTACCAGGACACCACTGGGGGGGGGAACTACAGCTACCAGGACACCACTGGGAGGGGGGGAACTACAGCTACCAGGACACCAGTGGGAGGGGGGGGGGACTACAGCTACCAGGACACCACTGGGAGGGGGGTACTACAACTATCAGGACACCACTGGGGGGAGGAGCTGCAGCTACCAGGACACAACTGGGGATGGGGGGGGGTTAACTACAGCTACCGGAATATCACTGGGGGTTAACTACAGCTACCAGGACTGAGGAGGGGGGGAGGGTACTTTCAGCTACCAGGACACCACTAGGGGTTGACTACAGCCACCAGGGGCATCACTAGGGGTTAATGCCAGCTACAAGAGCATCACTAAAGGGTTAGAGGGGTACTCCGGCCCGGGGGTATTTTTAAGCTATGGCTGGGGAGGGGGTGGATGGCGGAGGTCACTTACCTCCCCTGTTCCAGTGCTGGGTCCCAGATTGTGACGCCCGGTACACCTGTCCTGCGGCCGCTTCCTGGTGTGAGCTGCCACATGAGACGTGACATCTCAAGGCAGCTCAGCCATTCAGCGGCCGTAGTAAAGTCCTGCCTCGGCTGCTCAATGGCTGAGCTGCCTTGAGACGTCACGTTTCATGCAGCAGCTCACACCAGGAAGTGTACTGGGCGGTGCGATCCAGGACCTGGAACTGGAACAGGGTAGGTAAATGACCTCCACCATCCATAACCACCACCTCCCCGGCTATAGCTTAAAAATACCCCCTGGCCGGAGTACCCCCTTAACAATAATGCTAGGGTCATATGGAGGCACAGCAGGGACATTATTACTATATGGGGGCACAGCA
The DNA here is from genome assembly GCF_027789765.1 of Dendropsophus ebraccatus. Lineage (NCBI taxonomy): Eukaryota > Metazoa > Chordata > Amphibia > Anura > Hylidae > Dendropsophus > Dendropsophus ebraccatus. The sequence goes on from NC_091461.1 coordinate 82,763,884, forward strand.
GGAGACATTATTACTATATGGCGGTACAGCAGGGGGTATTATTACTATATGGAGGGGCACCTCAGGGGGCATTATTACTATATGGGGACATAAGGACTTTTTACCTACAGGGGGCAGCAGATCCTACATACAGGGGGCAACCCACATACCTACTCACTTTACTGGAAATCACACCAAAAAGTGGAATTACTACTGTTTGGGACCTTATGGGTAGGATAAAGGGAAGGAAGTTGCTGAAAAAGTGCGGAGCCTTTTGTAGGTTAGGCTATATTGCTCTAAGCCATAATACCCACACTGCATCTCCGTAGCAAATTCCACCCCATTAACTGATCGATGTCTTTCCACATGTTCAAAAATGATTGGCCACCAGCCGTGCATCGCTACGTTTAATATTGATGTGCGACCGATGGCTGATCCAGCCTTATAATAGGCTCTGTAAGCGAGCGCCAATCTAGCAGAATGGCGCTACTTACCCAGGATATCAGACCGTGTAATACAGCCCTAACACAGTGGATAAGAGCACACAGAAAGTGCTGGGTTCTCACACAGCGTTATTAACACAAACACAATGTGAGAACACATTGTGAGTTGGGGATGTCACTGTCCATGAACACCTGGGTAATAGTGACTTTTAGCTTAAAGTGTAGAAAAGAAAAACATGTTGGGAGGGCAAAAACTCTTAATTTTAAAAGGGCCAATTTTCCTGGGTTAAGGGCTGAACTTTAGGGCATAGACTGGGAGCGGCTGCTGTCACATACTGATACAGCTAATAAATGGGAAATCTTCAAATCCACATTAAATAACTGTACTGCCAAATATATTCCTATGGGTAACAAATATAAACGGTTAAAATCCAATCCCACATGGCTTACAACCGAGGTTAGAAGGGCTATAAATGAGAAAAAAAGAGGGGTCAGCTTTAGCCTTTAAACATTACAAAGAAGTCAACAAAACCTGTAAAAAATTAATAAAAGCAGCAAAAATTCACAATGAAAGGCAGGTAGCTATAGATAGCAAAAGAAACCCCCAAAAATTCTTCAAATATATTAATGCAAAAAACCCAAGGTCAGAGCATGTAGGACCCCTAAATAATGGTGACGGGGAGTTAATAACTGCGGATCAGGAGAAAGCTGAGATACCTAATGGCTTCTTCAGTTCTGTATATACAAAAGAAGAGGATGGAGCTGTGGTGGGTGGGGCCAGTGCTGCTAACACATGTAATGTACTGAACTGGTTTACTATAGATTTGGTCCAAGATAAATTAAATAAACTCAATGTAACCAAAGCTCCAGGGCCTGATGGATTACACCCCAGAGTTCTTAGGGAACTCAGTTCTGTAATTTCTCTACCCTTGTATGAAATATTCAGTGATTCTTTGCTTACTGGTATTGTGCCGAGGGACTAGCGTAAGGCAAATGTAATGCCGATTTTCAAAAAGGGCTCTCGAACTTCCCCAGGTAACTATAGACCTGTAAGCTTAACGTCCATTGTGGGGAAACTATTTGAGGGGCTTATAAGGGACTACATCCAGGAATATGTAGTGGCTAATAGTATTATAAGTGATAACCAGCATGGTTTTACTAACGACAGAAACTGTCAAACCAACCTGATATGTTTCTATGAAGAGGTGAGTAGAAGCCTGGATGGAGGCGCAGCTGTGGATATCGTGTACCTGGATTTTGCTAAAGCGTTTGACACAGTTCCTCATGGATGTCTGATGGGTAAGTTAAAGTCTATCGGTTTGGAAAGTTGAATATGTAACTGGATTAAGAACTGGCTTAATTATCATACCCAGAGAGTGGTGGTCAATGATTCCTACTCCGAATGGTTCCCGGTAATAAGTGGTGTACCCCAAGGGTCAGTACTGGGCCCTCTTCTGTTTAACTTGTTTATTAATGATATTGAGAATGGAATTAACAGCAATGTTTCTATCTTTGCAGATGACACCAAGCTTTGTAGTGAAGTACAGTCTATGGAGGATGTGCAGATCTTACAGGCTGACTTAGACACACTGAATGTTTGGGCGTCCACTTGGCAAATGAGGTTCAATGTGGATAAATCAGTCAGCTGCTTCTAAAGCCAGCAGGATATTGTCATGCATTAAAACAGGCATGGACTCACGGGACAGGGATATAATATTACCGCTTTATAAAGCTTTGGTGCGGCCTCATCTGGAGTATGCCGTCCAGTTTTGGAATCTGATTCATAAAAAGGATGTTCTAGAGCTGGAGAGGGTACAAAGACGGGCAACTAAACTAATAAGGGGAATGGAGCATCTTAGTTATGAGGAGAGATTAAAAGAATTACATTTGTTTAGTCTGGAGAAGAGACGTTTAAGGGGAGATATGATTAACTTAATTAAATATATAAATGGCCCCTACAAGAAATATGGGGAAAACATGTTCCAGGTAAAATCCCCTCAAAGGACAAGGACTGCCTCCTCCTGGAGAAAAAAAGGTTCAGTCTCCGGAGGCGATAAGCCTTCTTTACAATGAGAACTGTGAATCTGTGGAACAGTCTACCACAGGATCTGGTCACAGCAAAAAAAGTAGAGGGCTTCAAAACAAGGCTAGACAAGTTCTTAGACCAAAATAATATAAATGCATATGTATAGAACCCATCACCCCTCCCCCTTCCCTGTATCCATCCCCTCCTTGGTTGAACTTGATGGACATTTTCAACCATATTAACTATGTAACACACCCTGATGCTCAGCCCTTCCCACTCCTGTCTATGTATGTAGCAGGTATGTAAGTGGCACATGCGGAATATGTAGTGGGTATGTTTGAGGCACATATGGTATGTAATGGGTATGTTAGAGGCACTTGTGGTCTGTAGTGGGTATGTGAGAGGCACATGTGGTAGGTAATGGGCGTGTTAGTGGCTCACCCCGCTGGGGGACTGCTTCATACTGCGCTCAGACGCCGTGCTCGACTTTAGCACCGTGTCCAAGATCCTGCGCAGCGGCTACACTGTGGACATACTGTTCGTGAAGGACCTGGCCTTCGTGGACCTGGATCACTGCATTTCCCTGCAGACTGTCACCCGCTTCTACCACCGCCCGCTGCACTGCGTCTTCAATGACACCCAGTGGTGGAGTGGTGGTGGACGGACACAGATGACATACAATGAGTGCGCAGGGGCTGGGCGATGTTGGGTGCCGCTGGGCGACCCGTAGCTGTGGGCACTCCGTGCGGTCGCCCAGCCTGCCCGGTACTAGAAAGGCCCTGCATTAAATCACTTTGTGATTGGTGCATAAAAGTTTGATTATTATTATATTTATTTAATTTACATTTGTTTATTCTCTGTGATCATGGTCATTACATGAAGATATTGTATCACTGGCTTTGGTTTCACATGGCCATATTTGGGCCAGTGGTCGGTCTGTCTGTCTGACTGCTATTGATTTGAGTTATCTGTGAGGTGCAGTCCATTTTTTCAGTCTTTTTCTTTCTTTTTGCATAAAAGTGTCCATCATGGTAAGTGACCTGCAGTCCATTAGTAGTGAGACCTGCATCACGGGAACTCCGGTGGTAGGAGTTTCCGCCGATCCTTCTCCCATAGGATAAAAGATCAACATGCCAGGAACCTAGACTCATCTATCCGCACGGAAACCGCCTGGACGTGTGAACTGGCCCCAACTTCCCCTCTGATGTTCCGGGTGTGGTCCGATCTCGTGCAGGGCAGCTACGATGTATGATTGTTCCGAGTGAAAGGTAATATGTGGCGTTATTCCTAGTTCGGTGAGTCCTCTCTCCATCATAGGCAAAAATCTGTAATATTAATAGATAAATATTAGTAACTAATTTTACAATATATTTTATACATTATGTGAATACATGATAAAGTAAATAAAGAATTTTACATTATTCCAATTCATGACCGCACTGGGTGAGTACGTATTGACATAGAGAGACCCTTATCTCAACATAGACTTTTTGACAATGTATTATTTTTTTTTTTTTTTGGGGTGTGTTCACATTATATGCGGTTTTTATGCGTTTTATATGCGTTTTCATGATTTTTGCTTGTAATTGTGTCACAAACACATGATAGTAACATTTTTATATTGTTCACATACTTTTATAACTGTATTACGGTTTATGTATTTTTTTCACTTATAGATATAATTGCACGTATGTGCTGTGGTTATAATTCCATATGCACCCTACTTGATGTATTTGCACTTGCACTTTCTAAGAAGGGGTTTAGTTATTTACCTGAAACAATAGATTTAGCTTTTTTGTTTATAAATATTGGTAATTTTGAGTATGGCCCTTCTCCCTTTAGACACAATGTAGTTGGTATCCATTGGGCACCCGAGATATGGGCGCTGGAGTAGCGTCGGTTGTGGCCTCAATATGCCTCCTGCACATGTCCGGGAATTCCGGGTCCCGCGCATGCGCTGGGTGGCTGAGTGGTCGCGGCTGATGTGATGCCGGCGTCCTATTTCCGGTGGTGCGTATGATGACGGAGATGTCGCGGCGGAAGTGACGCGAGCGCCATACTTCCGGTTGCACGCACGGCGGATCCACCGGGGTTAGATTTCCTCATTTGGGGAACAGCATAAAAGGAATTAGAGCAGTGGTGAGGGTATGCCCCCTGGAGGAAGCATTATACACGAAACGTGTGTCGGGGTGATCGCCATCTTCACAGTCTAACATGGGTAAGACCATGCTACAACTCTACTATTTGCACATATGTTAATATTTGGATGTAGTCATTACGATGATGGGAGAGGAGTTCTAGTATAGGTTATATAATATAATGTTTTGGGTGTGAAGGACCGGATAGTGTTTAGGTTTACTTCTGTCACACTTTACTTACCATACATATAATCTTTAGCACATAGTCGGACATAGTGCAATTATTACATGCTGTGTCGCATTCCCATGTATACTGTGCAGGTGGTTGTTATTTATTGAGTCCTTTGTCTTTGAGCACAATTTATATTCTTATTTTGTTACGTTTTTAATGGTATTAAATAAAGATATTAATATTTTATAAAAGGAATGTATTGCCCATGTGTTTTGTTCTGGTGGATAATGTTTTGATGGGTTTCCAATAATTGTATAATAGTGACGGATTTATAGGATGCTGACTTTAGTGAGACCGAAACTATTACGGTGTTGCCGTCACACAGAGCTATTTTGTATAATTAGTATGTATAACTGTATACTAGCAGTATACGGTATTTAGCCATATAGCCGTCAACTGTGCCTGTCGGCATAAATAAAATTTGAGATATAGTGTATACAGCTGTATACGGCTAGTATACAGCTGTGTACAATATATGGCTAGAATATATAGAGTATATAAAGAAAAATTTAGTTATAGTGCACTCCACTCCACAGCCATCAGGAAAACACTCGAGAGTGGGACACCTACATGGCTCCCCCTCGGGAAACTTCCACCACTGTGGGGCCAATTGGGAGCAGGAGGGAGAAGGGACAAGTGTTGAGTGAGTACTTGGCCAACGTAACCCTGTCCTCCCCGATCCCTCTTCGCCCTACCATGAAAGGGAGTCCATGTAGATGGAACTGTACCTCTACACCTAGGAGGTGCTGGCCTGCCCTGCCGCCAGTGTGCTCTGAGAGGGTATTCAACGTGGCCAGGGGCATTATCACGGATAAGCTCAGCCGCCTGTCAACTGACAGTGCTGACGTTTATCAAAATGAACAGCCACTGTTAAGCCAGACTTTGTATCTGTATGGGTGAAAAGCAGAAAAACGTGAACTTCCATGTGTGTTTTCAAGCTGAGGGGTGGGGGCAGTGTGTGGGGTCCGTCCCAGCCGCCCCCCGCACCAGTGATGTTAACGTTATAGCGGTGGCCGTTGGTACTGGGCATTGCCGGCGCCGCTGCATGCTTTAATCTACCCTTACCGTGAATCCATGGCGAGGGGAGATAAAAAATGTTTCCCGCCACCCCCCAGATTAATCCCCTAGTGGCCCGGTCACTAACCCTCCCCTCCCCAGGCGTCCAACGCATCCAAGATGGCCGCCCCCATCACTGTGAACAGACTACGTCTGTGCACAGTGATGGAAATGAAAAAGTAATTTAAACCCCATTCTCTCTGCCACCTCCGGTGGCAGAGGGCATGGAGCTGTGACCGGGGACCACCCTGTGTGGCCCCTGTACAAGGGATCAGCGGTACATACTATATACTGCTGATCGCTTGTACCCAGTACAGTAATGCACTTTTTATCCCCTGTCACCATTAATAATTGGTGACAGTGGATAAAAAGTGAAGTGTGCCTCCCCCAAGTCACCTCCCCTACCCCCTATACTCACCTGATCCAGGGAGGCCTAGACTGGGTCTAGACTGCTTCTGAAGTGCGCATGTGCTTCAGAAGCAGTAAACTAAGAAAATTTAAAGTGACAGGGACCAATTTGAAATACAAATGTGAACAGCGCTCCATCGTGTGATGTCTGCAACAGGTAGGGCAGTAGCAAGAGAGTAAAAGGAGACTCTCACCTGATGTGGTTGTGCAAATGCAAGGCACAACACTCAGTGATGGTATGTGTATGAAACGCAGCCTCTCCCAGGAACCAAACAGGTAACTGAAAGCAATAAAATCCTCCACTCCAAACCTTGGATAACATTGAGTGCAGGTCCAAGATAGGCAATTAATGTATTAAATATTTATTTAAATACACACAATGCGTTTCGAAGTCATGCCGACTTCTTTCTCAAGTGTCTAATACAAAATACATTCTAAGCTCCATAAAAAGAGAACAAGCTCACAACAAGCATATTACATGTGATGTCTAATTACATGAATAATAGACCTCCCATCAGGGGTGGATCATAACACAGGTAAACACAATTATGATTAGCATATACGCAAATCACTATGTAAGAACACAAAAAACATACAAAAAACATGCACAATAAAAAAATATTAAGACTTTAATATATTATCTTTTAGGATTTTTTCAGTTTTTTTTATTTTTATTGTTTGCCTGTCTGATATTTTCAATGGTTTTGTTTAGTCCCTGTGGGGTAAGGGTGGATAATTTAAAAATCCAGTAGGGCTTGCGGTTTATCAATTGTCTATATCTACTGGGATGATCCTCTGGAATCTGTTCTAGTAAAATAAGTACTAAATCTGTGGGATCACTCTTATGACAGGTAAAAAAATATCTGGATACACCGTATCCAGATTTATTCATACGAGACCGCACTGTCTGAACGGTGCGGCCCACGTATTGCAGCCCACAACTACATTCAAGTAGATATCCCACAAACTGAGTAGCACAGGTAAGTTGGTTACATATTGTATATGATTCTCCCATGGTTTTAGATCTGAATGTGGTAGCAGGGTCCGGTGCCATCCACTCACAGCATAAACACCGATTATACTGACATCTCATAGAGCCTGTCTCACCTATACCTGATCGCACAAGATCAGGATTCGTATCTTGTATTCTGCGAAGTCTACTGGGGGCTACGTTTTTGTTCTATGAAAAATGATGTTTGGTCTCTTGGGTATTACTGACTTTAACCCCTTAACGACCGCGGGCGTAAGTGTACGCCCCCAAAACCCGTGCCTTAACGCAAACGGGCGTACATTTATGCCCGCGGTTTCCCCGATCGCTGCGTGTACACACGCAGCGATTGGGGAAGATGGCCTGCTATAATGTATAGCAGGCCATCCCTGCTTGTTGGCACGGGGGGTGATTAACCCCTCCCGTGCTGACGATCGCCGCTATTGGCTGATCAATTCAGATCAGCATATGGCGGTGATCTGCAGCTTTCCGGGTCACCGGTGACCCGATGGCCCGGAAAGCAATGGCGGTCGGTGCTGTCCGAGGACGACACCGACCGCCATTACTGTTAAAAGTAACGGTGGCCACGGTGCCACGTCCCGATCGCCGGCGATCACGGCGATATAAGTACCCCATGAAAGGGTTAAATACCTGCTGTGGACACCTCAGCTAGGTAGCTGAGGTGTCCAGAGCAGGTATTGACCCATACTCACCGGATCCAGCGTCTTCCGGGTTCTGAATGCGTCATCGCCTTCGTCGGCGTCTTCGTCTTTTTCCGGCGGTCCCCATCGGTAATCATCGGCTCCAGCGTCGTCAAACTTCGGCTTTTTCCGGAATTTGCGTTCTACTGCCCCAGCGGCTGATAAGTGTATATAATACACATATCAGTAGCTATAGGGTTGAAGAAAGATTTTTTTTTTTTTTTTTTCTATTTTCCGCACCCTATCGCCGCTGAGTGCTGATCAGCATCGCACGTAAGTGCGCCGCTGATCAGCAACTCCTCCTTTTTGGCTTAGAGTGTTTTTTTCCTATATCCTACAGCCACGGTCTGCTTATAAGTGCCGCACATAAGTGCGGCATTTATCAGCAACTCCTTTCTTGGCGTAGTTTTTTTTTTTATACTTAATGTTAAAAAAACATGTAAAAAACACCATTACACTACACGGAATAAAGTTTTACACTACACCACTACATACCCCATATACCAATCCCCGTATAAAGATGGCCCCCAGGGTGTTTTCGGTGTCGGACGCATACGCTATTATTGCCTCCGACACCGAAACAGCCAGTAAGGATGAATGGGGGGTCCTTTGTTCCTCCATTCATCCTCATCCTCATCATCCAATGACGTATCTGGGGGTAGCGTAGCGTACGCTGCCCCCCAGACACGTCTTTTCCGCCAGTACCGTCCCAATAAGAGATCACGGTATGGCGTGAAATTCTACAAACTCTGTGAGAGTACCTCAGGGTACACTTACAGATTTAGGGTACGTGCACACTGCGGAATGGCGAAGGATAACCCTTTGTGCATTCCGCAGCTGGCACCCGCCGGCGGACTGATGCAGGCGCGCGTCTCCACCCGTGTCATAGACTCCATGTTATGCTTGGGCGGATTCCATCGTCCGTCCAAAGAATGAACACATTTGACGGAGAGCGGAATCCGCCCGTGCATAGAATGGAGTCTAAAACGTATAGATTGCCAGCTGCTGCGGGCTTTGGGACCATGTCAAGTCCCGGCTTGTGTAGGGCGCAGGTGTCCAAGATACCACAGGATGAAGAGATTACTTCATAGGAAGGATATTTATTTAAAAAACGACGCGTTTCGGCCTCCAAATACAGGGTGGCCTTTCTCAAGTTTATACAGAGTGATAGTAAGCATGGGTTTAAATGGTGTATGGCCCGGTTAAGTGAATCATCACTTCCGGGTCAATTGTATAAATATGGGAAGTGCCCTGAGTATGGACAGATCCATCTATATATCAAGAAAAGTACAGATCACATTCTGAATAACATATATAAAAAGCAAAGTCCATAACTTACATTTCCCGGAGGATCCGGAGGACAGCGTCTGCGTCCGGCTAGGTCACGTGAGCGGCCGAGCGTCATGACGTCAGTAGGGACGCACGCAGCGGCATCACGTGATTCCGGAATTCCAAAGACGTGGCCTACGGAAACTGCGCAAGACAGATACAGAATAGTAAAACGGCGTAAATGCCGGGATTCAGGCACTATTAGTGTAAGAGATACAAAGGGTGCAATAAATATAGTAAGTACAAATAAATATACATGTAGCTAATAAATAAGTAAATAAATAATCTATTATAGAACAAATACCTGAAGAATATTAAGAAAAATATAAAGATTAGCTAAAAAGTGTGAGGAATGAAATGATGGCTAGGATATTCTCATCGCCATCTAGTGGTTGAAAACCAGTAGGCAGGAAAGTTTGGGAAATCCAATTGATATGTATACATGTGAGTATGAGTGTATATAAATATGTAAATAGAAGGGTAATGTGTATAAAAAATACATAAATACGGTGTATGAAGAATATATATATAAATAATGTATATAATCTACAACATATATAACATCTGTAAATGATAAATAATATATAAAGGTATATAATGGATCTTTTTTGGGGGGATTATTAATAGATATATCTCAGACTCAATCTGTGAGTTCTATACATTCGTTTAGGCCGTCGGGTGTTAGGGATTGTATCCGATAGATCCAGAAGGATTCACGTTTACATAGGGATGACCACCGATCGACATTAGTGACGGGGATCTGTTCGATCGGGTATATCTTTATGTGAGAAAAATTACCATTATGATGCTCCGTGAGGTGTTTGGATACGCTTTGTTTTAGGAAGCCTTTAGCAGTGTTGTGACGATGGCCATTGATTCTTTTATGTAAAGGCTGCTTAGTGCGTCCGATATATTGGAGGCCACAGACACATGTGAGTAGGTATATAACATAATTACTGGAGCAATCAAGTCTTTGTTTAATCGGATATGAAGCTCCAGTAACATTTGAATTAAATGTCTTTTCACCATCGGCTATGTTGTGACAACACAGACATAGGGGTTTTCTACATTTAAAAATCCCTTTTTCATTTTTATTTGTATCGTTACTTCTCTCTATGGGTTGTATTGGGCGCATTCTACTCGGGGCAATGATGTTTCGTACTGTCTGGCCTCTACGATAAACCAACTTCGGTTTTTTAGAGATTATGTCACGAAGGTAGGTATCGGAGGTAAGGACATGCCAGTGTTTTTTTAGAATATTTTCAATCACTCGGTGGTCGTCATTGAAAGTAGTAATAAAATTATGTACTTTATTTTCTGGACGGTTAGCCACCTTTTTCTTCTTTTCTAAAAGTGTACTCTGTTTAAGTTTTCGATTCTTTTGGTAGGCATCATTGATTAATTTTTTTGGGTATCCCTTCTCTAGGAATCTGTTTTGTAAAATTTTGCTTTGGGACTTAAAATCAGAGTCAATAGTGCAATTTTTACGAATACGCAAAAATTGGCTATAAGGGATATTTTTAAGCCATTTTCGATGGTGTCGACTTTCAAAGTTTAAAAAGCTATTGGAATCCACAGATTTAAAATGAGTCTGGGTAATAATTTTTCGGTTAAAATGACTAATAGTTAAATCTAAAAACACAATATTATTATTATTCTGACATGGTGTAAAATTGAGACCCCAATTATTAAAATTGAGGTAAGACACAAAGTTGTTGACTGAAATCTGATCCCCCTTCCATATAAAAAATAGATCATCTATGTATCTTCTATAAAATATAATGTGATCCAAGGCCCAAGGGGAGCCTGCGATGTAAAGGGACTCGAACCGCCCCATGAAAATATTAGCATAACTGGGTGCGGCCCGAGTCCCCATCGCGGTCTACATCTACAGTTTTCGACACATGTCGTAAAAATTTCACTAGTTTTGACACTCCTACTCTCACTCTTCCTTCCTCCCATACACCCCCTGTAGATCACATCTACAATATAGACATTGAGACTATGGACACCTCTCTTTTCACACTTCACCCTGGAACACAAGATCACATTCTCACTCCAAATGAGCAGTGTGAAGCCATTGTTGCCAATAATTCTCATGAAGAACTCTCTTTTTTAGAATTTCCTCCTCCAAGAAAATCTCTGGAGCCTCCTGTCATAGCACATTCCCAAACACATCCACCTATACAGAAAAACACCATTCTGAGATATCTGAGAAAAGAAAAATCAACACAAATAAAAAGAAAAAATCCAAGAGAGGATACAGAGGAGGGAGGGGAAAATCAAATAAAAAAACCGAATATAGAACACCACCCCAACCCTCAAGCATAAAAATTTTTAACCTCTCTACTTACATCCCAGATAATAGCGAATATTCTATTCTCAGCAAGGGCCTATCTTTCTGCCCCTCACAAACAGCAGATGATTTTAGTCTATTTATAGATCTTAATTCTTTTACCCGCAAACTAACATTGACAAGACACTTTGAGATTGAGAATAATCTAAAAAAGACCCCGATCAGTTTGTCAGACTCCCAAGGCCCAAAACCTACAGATGACGAAGTAATCCACCAAAAAGTAAGAGGGAAATCAAATTTTAATCCTTTACATCATAGGGGCCCACACATCCAAACTTTTTATGATCTTGTCCAAAAAGACTTTAGAGACATCTCTCACCAACATTTACCCAAAAACATCTCAGCTAAAGAAAAAAGAGCCCTCCTCACCCTAAAAAACAACCAAGAGATTATAATAAGGGAAGCTGACAAAGGGGGTGGGACCGTTATACAAGATAGAACTTCTTATATTAAAGAAGCCCTCCATATATTAAATGACAAAAATTACTATGAGATATTAGAGAAAGACCCTACGTATGAATACCATATCCAATATAAACTTTTTATTGACAGAGGTTTCTCTGATGGCATTCTTAATAAACACGAAAAACATTTCCTAACCGTCCTTAACCCAAAAACCCCATTTTTTTACCATCTGCCAAAAATTCATAAAGACCCGCAGAATCCCCCTGGTCGCCCGATCATTTCAGGAATTGGCAGTTTAACAGCTAACTTATCTAATTATATCGATCTCTGCCTCCAACCAGTAGTCACCAACCTCCCTTCTTATCTGAAAGACTCCGGGACCCTGATTAACGACATCTTACCTATACCCTGGGAAAGCGACTATTTATTCCTAACCTTAGATGTCTCTGCACTTTATTCAAACATAGCCCACGAAAAAGGATTGGATGCCATGAATCTAACACTTGAGGAGTGTGGACTATACAAAAAATGTTTTTAGTTTCCAGGACACTTTTTATCGGCAAACGAGGGGGACCGCGATGGGGACTCGGGCCGCACCCAGTTATGCTAATATTTTCATGGGGCGGTTCGAGTCCCTTTACATCGCAGGCTCCCCTTGGGCCTTGGATCACATTATATTTTATAGAAGATACATAGATGATCTATTTTTTATATGGAAGGGGGATCAGATTTCAGTCAACAACTTTGTGTCTTACCTCAATTTTAATAATTGGGGTCTCAATTTTACACCATGTCAGAATAATAATAATATTGTGTTTTTAGATTTAACTATTAGTCATTTTAACCGAAAAATTATTACCCAGACTCATTTTAAATCTGTGGATTCCAATAGCTTTTTAAACTTTGAAAGTCGACACCATCGAAAATGGCTTAAAAATATCCCTTATAGCCAATTTTTGCGTATTCGTAAAAATTGCACTATTGACTCTGATTTTAAGTCCCAAAGCAAAATTTTACAAAACAGATTCCTAGAGAAGGGATACCCAAAAAAATTAATCAATGATGCCTACCAAAAGAATCGAAAACTTAAACAGAGTACACTTTTAGAAAAGAAGAAAAAGGTGGCTAACCGTCCAGAAAATAAAGTACATAATTTTATTACTACTTTCAATGACGACCACCGAGTGATTGAAAATATTCTAAAAAAACACTGGCATGTCCTTACCTCCGATACCTACCTTCGTGACATAATCTCTAAAAAACCGAAGTTGGTTTATCGTAGAGGCCAGACAGTACGAAACATCATTGCCCCGAGTAGAATGCGCCCAATACAACCCATAGAGAGAAGTAACGATACAAATAAAAATGAAAAAGGGATTTTTAAATGTAGAAAACCCCTATGTCTGTGTTGTCACAACATAGCCGATGGTGAAAAGACATTTAATTCAAATGTTACTGGAGCTTCATATCCGATTAAACAAAGACTTGATTGCTCCAGTAATTATGTTATATACCTACTCACATGTGTCTGTGGCCTCCAATATATCGGACGCACTAAGCAGCCTTTACATAAAAGAATCAATGGCCATCGTCACAACACTGCTAAAGGCTTCCTAAAACAAAGCGTATCCAAACACCTCACGGAGCATCATAATGGTAATTTTTCTCACATAAAGATATACCCGATCGAACAGATCCCCGTCACTAATGTCGATCGGTGGTCATCCCTATGTAAACGTGAATCCTTCTGGATCTATCGGATACAATCCCTAACACCCGACGGCCTAAACGAATGTATAGAACTCACAGATTGAGTCTGAGATATATCTATTAATAATCCCCCCAAAAAAGATCCATTATATACCTTTATATATTATTTATCATTTACAGATGTTATATATGTTGTAGATTATATACATTATTTATATATATATTCTTCATACACCGTATTTATGTATTTTTTATACACATTACCCTTCTATTTACATATTTATATACACTCATACTCACATGTATACATATCAATTGGATTTCCCAAACTTTCCTGCCTACTGGTTTTCAACCACTAGATGGCGATGAGAATATCCTAGCCATCATTTCATTCCTCACACTTTTTAGCTAATCTTTATATTTTTCTTAATATTCTTCAGGTATTTGTTCTATAATAGATTATTTATTTACTTATTTATTAGCTACATGTATATTTATTTGTACTTACTATATTTATTGCACCCTTTGTATCTCTTACACTAATAGTGCCTGAATCCCGGCATTTACGCCGTTTTACTATTCTGTATCTGTCTTGCGCAGTTTCCGTAGGCCACGTCTTTGGAATTCCGGAATCACGTGATGCCGCTGCGTGCGTCCCTACTGACGTCATGACGCTCGGCCGCTCACGTGACCTAGCCGGACGCAGACGCTGTCCTCCGGATCCTCCGGGAAATGTAAGTTATGGACTTTGCTTTTTATATATGTTATTCAGAATGTGATCTGTACTTTTCTTGATATATAGATGGATCTGTCCATACTCAGGGCACTTCCCATATTTATACAATTGACCCGGAAGTGATGATTCACTTAACCGGGCCATACACCATTTAAACCCATCCTTACTATCACTCTGTATAAACTTGAGAAAGGCCACCCTGTATTTGGAGGCCGAAACGCGTCGTTTTTTAAATAAATATCCTTCCTATGAAGTAATCTCTTCATCCTGTGGTATCTTGGACACCTGCGCCCTACACAAGCCGGGACTTGACATGGTCCCAAAGCCCGCAGCAGCTGGCAATCTATACGTTTTACTGTACGACTCCCTTGGACGTACCCCGGCAGGAGCTGCGGTGTCCTACCTTCCATGCCTGCTATAGAGTTGTGCCTATAATCTAGCACAACTCTCTTAGGTGAGTGCAACACCCCCTTTGTGTTTGACACTTTCTACCATCATTTATTGCACCAGGAGGCGCCCCCGTTTCTCCTTTTCTTTTCTCCTTATATTAGCACTTGTTCACACGATTGGACCCTCGTTGTGTCTTGGACCTGTTTGGTCGTTTGGGAGGCTGCACCTGGATCTCTACTACCTTTAATATGGAACATTTCAGTCATAGACACATTAAAAGACAAGAACTGTTGGAGACGTATACCAGCAATGTATCCTTCTCTCCACCGTTACGAACAACAAAAAGAGAAGTAAATATGAACCCCGATACTGATGAACTAACTATTATGAAAGATCTCTGGTTCAAACTAGAGAAACTTCTTAAGACAGAAACCTTACATGCTCTAGATGCGCTGTTCCTACAGGCATATTTAAATGAAAAAATTACCCCGAGAGGGCTTCGCATACCACATAAGTCCTCGTTTCCTGATGACCTTGAATATACACAGGAATGGGACTCCCTTCTGCAGAATTGTTGTCATAAAATGATTAACCATATAATGACTAAAAGAAATAAGTTGTGTGATTCTCTAGCTGAAGAGATCGAAGACCTCGGCTCCCAGCTGGAGAATTACTGTGATCTATCTGAATACGATCTATATCACAGTCTGCTGAATAAACGTATGGCTGTATACGAAAAAGAGATAGCTAGTAAGAAAGCATTTAAACTAAAGAGAGACAGACTAGACCACTCTAATGGCCTAATCTATCCTGAAGACAGGAGGAAAAAGGCCACCGATACCTACAACACTAGAGATATGGGAAATATAAAAACTAATACTAATGTCAGGAACCGGTGACACCAGACACACAGAGACAGTGAGCCCTAAGCTCAGCCCCGCCCACTGACTCTACCTATTTGCCCCCCTAGGCTAAACCCTAGGGCAGCAACTGGGCGGCGGTCCCTGCACTGGCTTGGTGGGACAAAAAGACAAGACAGACAGACAAAACACAATAAAGAATGGTCGACAGTCCGGGTCACAACAATCTGGCAGCAAAAGTACAAAATCGGATCCAAAAGCGTAGTCAGAAAACAGGCAATGAGGTCAGGGGCAGGCGGCAAACAAGGGAGGTCAAAAATACTAAGCAGGAGTCAGGAGAAACCAGAAAACAGAACACACAAGCAGGCAGAGACTAAGTCAATAACCGGCAAGGCACAGGCAGAAGCTGAAATCTTAAATAGGAGACCAGGAACCAAGTCCAGAAAGTGATAGGAGGGACCAGCTGTCAATCACTGAGGCAAAGGCAGGTTAACTGTTACAAGACCAGAAGAAACTAGCAGCACAGACACGGGTGGGGCAGGGAAAACAATTAGCAGACCAGAAGGAATAAGACACAGTTCAGACAGGGCAAAAACAAGGCAAACTAAACACAGAATAAATGGAAGATTATGGCCAAAATCGCAGTCTTTGGCGCAGAGGTCTAATCTTCGCAGCAGAGGGTGGCACTGATGCCTTTTCAGGCGCGATCATGACATTACCCCCCCTTTTATGAGGGGCCTCCGGACCCTCACAAGATGAACCAGACCTAGGAGGGAAAGGACCTCTTACAATGCATGTCTCAACATCGCTAGAAATATCGTCGTCCGTCTCCCACTCATCGGAATCAGACTCCAAGAGATAGGTAACCGGTCTGACAGATCTCCCATAACTGCTCAATTCAATACCAGACACAGATCCAAATTCTGCCTTACATGAGGACACAGACCTAGTACCATCACCAGGACATACAGAGCCAATTTCCACCTTACACAGATTAGCAGACATGGTATCCTCGGCGGGACACACAGAGCCAACTTCCACAATACATGAAGTCACAGACATAGCATTGGTAGGTTCATCAACAGGATAATGCACATCAAGACCACCCACAAGTACCTGGGCGCCCAGATGACTATCCTGGTTGTCATCTGGATGCTGATGATCTGGCTTCGGGGGACGCTTGGTACAATAGCTGATGAAATGTCCACTTTCTCCGCAGTAAAAACAGAGTCCATTCCTTCTTCTGAGTTCCTTACGGGCCAGAGATCTTTTAATTTTGCCCAGTTCCGGAGGTTCCCCCATGGTGACCAGAGGACGAGACATAGTAGGCAGAGGTTTGGAGGGGACAGAAGTAGGAACATTAATGACACAGGGGTGGTCTAGGCGTGGACTTAGCGTGCGATCAATGGTAATCGCCAGGGAAATGGCCTCTTCAAGGGAGCTAGGGGTGGGGTGACTGACCCAAGCATCTCTGAACGTCACATATGTGTTCAGGTCCCCAGAACACTTGTCAGGCTCCTTGAGTGTGACCCCTGGGGTGGCAGGAGTGGTAGCTGGTAGCTGCTGGACCAATAGCTGGACCTGTTTGGCCAGCTCAAAAATGAGGTTAGCAAGACCCTCAAAGCGGACAGATAACTCCTGTGCTGAGTCCATTACTGGCCACAGGTAAGGAGTTAAAAAAAAATATTGTATGGCCGGTTATTATGTCAGGAACCGGTGACACCAGACACACAGAGACAGTGAGCCCTAAGCTCAGCCCCGCCCACTGACTCTACCTATTTGCCCCCCTAGGCTAAACCCTAGGGCAGCAACTGGGCGGCGGTCCCTGCACTGGCTTGGTGGGACAAAAAGACAAGACAGACAGACAAAACACAATAAAGAATGGTCGACAGTCCGGGTCACAACAATCTGGCAGCAAAAGTACAAAATCGGATCCAAAAGCGTAGTCAGAAAACAGGCAATGAGGTCAGGGGCAGGCGGCAAACAAGGGAGGTCAAAAATACTAAGCAGGAGTCAGGAGAAACCAGAAAACAGAACACACAAGCAGGCAGAGACTAAGTCAATAACCGGCAAGGCACAGGCAGAAGCTGAAATCTTAAATAGGAGACCAGGAACCAAGTCCAGAAAGTGATAGGAGGGACCAGCTGTCAATCACTGAGGCAAAGGCAGGTTAACTGTTACAAGACCAGAAGAAACTAGCAGCACAGACACGGGTGGGGCAGGGAAAACAATTAGCAGACCAGAAGGAATAAGACACAGTTCAGACAGGGCAAAAACAAGGCAAACTAAACACAGAATAAATGGAAGATTATGGCCAAAATCGCAGTCTTTGGCGCAGAGGTCTAATCTTCGCAGCAGAGGGTGGCACTGATGCCTTTTCAGGCGCGATCATGACAACTAATACTGATACCTCTAACACTACCAAAAAAACGGTCCCTGGCAACCGCCTGTACTCCCAGGTGGTCAAAGATAATGTAGTTAAAAACCACCATAACCATAATGCCAAACCAAATATGTCTAAAAAGGACTCTAAAAGCTCTACAAAACCCAAACCCAAACAAGTGGGGAAAATTACCAGATGGGGCCCTGTGCTATCAGAAGCACCGGTCTCCTTTTTTCCAGACTCACATATACCAGCCAATTCCAATTTACCTTCTCTTACTCTCACTAATATTTCATCTTTCCCACCAAGAATTTCCTCACCACACGGTACAACACTACATACTGATACACCATCTACAGTTTTCGACACATGTCGTAAAAATTTCACTAGTTTTGACACTCCTACTCTCACTCTTCCTTCCTCCCATACACCCCCTGTAGATCACATCTACAATATAGACATTGAGACTATGGACACCTCTCTTTTCACACTTCACCCTGGAACACAAGATCACATTCTCACTCCAAATGAGCAGTGTGAAGCCATTGTTGCCAATAATTCTCATGAAGAACTCTCTTTTTTAGAATTTCCTCCTCCAAGAAAATCTCTGGAGCCTCCTGTCATAGCACATTCCCAAACACATCCACCTATACAGAAAAACACCATTCTGAGATATCTGAGAAAAGAAAAATCAACACAAATAAATAGAAAAAATCCAAGAGAGGATACAGAGGAGGGAGGGGAAAATCAAATAAAAAAACCGAATATAGAACACCACCCCAACCCTCAAGCATAAAAATTTTTAACCTCTCTACTTACATCCCAGATAATAGCGAATATTCTATTCTCAGCAAGGGCCTATCTTTCTGCCCCTCACAAACAGCAGATGATTTTAGTCTATTTATAGATCTTAATTCTTTTACCCGCAAACTAACATTGACAAGACACTTTGAGATTGAGAATAATCTAAAAAAGACCCCGATCAGTTTGTCAGACTCCCAAGGCCCAAAACCTACAGATGACGAAGTAATCCACCAAAAAGTAAGAGGGAAATCAAATTTTAATCCTTTACATCATAGGGGCCCACACATCCAAACTTTTTATGATCTTGTCCAAAAAGACTTTAGAGACATCTCTCACCAACATTTACCCAAAAACATCTCAGCTAAAGAAAAAAGAGCCCTCCTCACCCTAAAAAACAACCAAGAGATTATAATAAGGGAAGCTGACAAAGGGGGTGGGACCGTTATACAAGATAGAACTTCTTATATTAAAGAAGCCCTCCATATATTAAATGACAAAAATTACTATGAGATATTAGAGAAAGACCCTACGTATGAATACCATATCCAATATAAACTTTTTATTGACAGAGGTTTCTCTGATGGCATTCTTAATAAACACGAAAAACATTTCCTAACCGTCCTTAACCCAAAACCCCCATTTTTTTACCATCTGCCAAAAATTCATAAAGACCCGCAGAATCCCCCTGGTCGCCCGATCATTTCAGGAATTGGCAGTTTAACAGCTAACTTATCTAATTATATCGATCTCTGCCTCCAACCAGTAGTCACCAACCTCCCTTCTTATCTGAAAGACTCCGGGACCCTGATTAACGACATCTTACCTATACCCTGGGAAAGCGACTATTTATTCCTAACCTTAGATGTCTCTGCACTTTATTCAAACATAGCCCACGAAAAAGGATTGGATGCCATGAATCTAACACTTGAGGAGTGTGGACTATACAAAAAACCACAGATCGATTTTTTTAGTCTCAGGAATGGATTTTATACTTACTCATAATGTTTTTAGTTTCCAGGACACTTTTTATCGGCAAACGAGGGGGACCGCGATGGGGACTCGGGCCGCACCCAGTTATGCTAATATTTTCATGGGGCGGTTCGAGTCCCTTTACATCGCAGGCTCCCCTTGGGCCTTGGATCACATTATATTTTATAGAAGATACATAGATGATCTATTTTTTATATGGAAGGGGGATCAGATTTCAGTCAACAACTTTGTGTCTTACCTCAATTTTAATAATTGGGGTCTCAATTTTACACCATGTCAGAATAATAATAATATTGTGTTTTTAGATTTAACTATTAGTCATTTTAACCGAAAAATTATTACCCAGACTCATTTTAAATCTGTGGATTCCAATAGCTTTTTAAACTTTGAAAGTCGACACCATCGAAAATGGCTTAAAAATATCCCTTATAGCCAATTTTTGCGTATTCGTAAAAATTGCACTATTGACTCTGATTTTAAGTCCCAAAGCAAAATTTTACAAAACAGATTCCTAGAGAAGGGATACCCAAAAAAATTAATCAATGATGCCTACCAAAAGAATCGAAAACTTAAACAGAGTACACTTTTAGAAAAGAAGAAAAAGGTGGCTAACCGTCCAGAAAATAAAGTACATAATTTTATTACTACTTTCAATGACGACCACCGAGTGATTGAAAATATTCTAAAAAAACACTGGCATGTCCTTACCTCCGATACCTACCTTCGTGACATAATCTCTAAAAAACCGAAGTTGGTTTATCGTAGAGGCCAGACAGTACGAAACATCATTGCCCCGAGTAGAATGCGCCCAATACAACCCATAGAGAGAAGTAACGATACAAATAAAAATGAAAAAGGGATTTTTAAATGTAGAAAACCCCTATGTCTGTGTTGTCACAACATAGCCGATGGTGAAAAGACATTTAATTCAAATGTTACTGGAGCTTCATATCCGATTAAATAAAGACTTGATTGCTCCAGTAATTATGTTATATACCTACTCACATGTGTCTGTGGCCTCCAATATATCGGACGCACTAAGCAGCCTTTACATAAAAGAATCAATGGCCATCGTCACAACACTGCTAAAGGCTTCCTAAAACAAAGCGTATCCAAACACCTCACGGAGCATCATAATGGTAATTTTTCTCACATAAAGATATACCCGATCGAACAGATCCCCGTCACTAATGTCGATCGGTGGTCATCCCTATGTAAACGTGAATCCTTCTGGATCTATCGGATACAATCCCTAACACCCGACGGCCTAAACGAATGTATAGAACTCACAGATTGAGTCTGAGATATATCTATTAATAATCCCCCCAAAAAAGATCCATTATATACCTTTATATATTATTTATCATTTACAGATGTTATATATGTTGTAGATTATATACATTATTTATATATATATTCTTCATACACCGTATTTATGTATTTTTTATACACATTACCCTTCTATTTACATATTTATATACACTCATACTCACATGTATACATATCAATTGGATTTCCCAAACTTTCCTGCCTACTGGTTTTCAACCACTAGATGGCGATGAGAATATCCTAGCCATCATTTCATTCCTCACACTTTTTAGCTAATCTTTATATTTTTCTTAATATTCTTCAGGTATTTGTTCTATAATAGATTATTTATTTACTTATTTATTAGCTACATGTATATTTATTTGTACTTACTATATTTATTGCACCCTTTGTATCTCTTACACTAATAGTGCCTGAATCCCGGCATTTACGCCGTTTTACTATTCTGTATCTGTCTTGCGCAGTTTCCGTAGGCCACGTCTTTGGAATTCCGGAATCACGTGATGCCGCTGCGTGCGTCCCTACTGACGTCATGACGCTCGGCCGCTCACGTGACCTAGCCGGACGCAGACGCTGTCCTCCGGATCCTCCGGGAAATGTAAGTTATGGACTTTGCTTTTTATATATGTTATTCAGAATGTGATCTGTACTTTTCTTGATATATAGATGGATCTGTCCATACTCAGGGCACTTCCCATATTTATACAATTGACCCGGAAGTGATGATTCACTTAACCGGGCCATACACCATTTAAACCCATGCTTACTATCACTCTGTATAAACTTGAGAAAGGCCACCCTGTATTTGGAGGCCGAAACGCGTCGTTTTTTAAATAAATATCCTTCCTATGAAGTAATCTCTTCATCCTGTGGTATCTTGGACACCTGCGCCCTACACAAGCCGGGACTTGACATGGTCCCAAAGCCCGTAGCAGCTGGCAATCTATACGTTTTACTGTACGACTCCCTTGGACGTACCCCGGCAGGAGCTGCGGTGTCCTACCTTCCATGCCTGCTATAGAGTTGTGCCTATAATCTAGCACAACTCTCTTAGGTGAGTGCAACACCCCCTTTGTGTTTGACACTTTCTACCATCATTTATTGCACCAGGAGGCGCCCCTGTTTCTCCTTTTCTTTTCTCCTTATAGAATGGAGTCTATGACACGGACGGAGACGCGCGCCCGCATCAGTCTGCCGGTGGGTGCCAGCTGCGGAATGCACAAAGGGTTATCCTTCGCCATTCCGCAGTGTGCACGTGCACTTAGAGTGTATGAAGGAAGGGACACCCAAATCCAGCCCCCAGATGCCCCCCCCCCATCCTCGGAGTTAGTGGGGAGATCGTTCGGGAACTGATCTTCCAACTGCTGGATAAAGGTTACCACCACCTGTACGGGGATAACTTTTATACCAGCACCCCCTCTTCCGGTCCCTCGCTGACCTGTAGCTTGCGGCACGATCCGAACATATCAGAAGCAGTAATAGAGCCCTAATATTTAGCAGCCATGGAGCGGACCCAGCGCTTCTGGATATGTGGGACCCCGTATCGCACCAGGACAACATTTTCCAGGTGACGTCCCCCACACTGGAAAACAGGAGACCCCAGAAGAAGTGCAGAGTGTGGCGTAACAGGGGGATCAGGAAGGACGCCATTTTCCATTTCCAGTGGACACCTGTCCTGATCACCCCGGCCTCTGCATACTGGATCGCTTCAAGGCGCACCACACGTCACTGGGGGGCCTACCACACGTCACTGGGGTTCTACATTATCTAAATTCTGTCCCTTATTCCTATTTCAGGGGTCACGTTGATCCAGGGATTATTCTGATCGCCATTATGGAGTCGGGAAGGAATTTTTTCCCTGTGATGAGGCTACTGTCGTCTGCCTTACGAGGGTTTTTTGCCTTCCTCTAGATCAACACAGGTTGAATTTGATGGACACCTGTCATTTTCAACCTTATAAACTAATAATTGGCCTAATACCCCCAAATAAATTAGAATTGTCCCTTTTCCCCAGCTAAATAGGTATGGCCGCCATTCCCATTAGAGGATGCCATGATGCAATTACAAAGCCTCTGTGCGGCCAGGACAGTACAAACCCCCCACAAGTGACCCCATTCTGGAAACTACACCCCATAAGGAATCTAACAAGGGGGGCAGCGGGGATATGGCCCCCTGGTGACGGCCACATTTGGGACGTGAAAATGAAAAAAATTGTATTTTTTATTTTCACGGCACATGTTCTACATATGTGCCTGTTACCAGTGGGGTCCATATGCTCACTGCACCCCTTGTTAGATTCCTTATGGGGTGTAGTTTCCAGAATGGGGTCACTTGTGGGGAGTTTCTACTGTCCTGGCAGCACAGGAGCTTTGTAATTGCGACATGGCCTCCATCCTCCATTCCAGCCTCTAAATGGCGCTCTGTCCCTTTGGTGGCTTGCCCTGTGCCCATATGGCACATTATGTCCACATGTGGGGTATTTTCGTACTCAGGGGAAATTACCCTACACGCTTTGCGTTTATTTTCTTTTTTAACCCCTTGTGGAAATGGAAAAAAATCAAGGCTAGACCAACATTTGGTGTAATTTGTTTTAAATTTTTACTCTAAGTCATTAATCTTGTCTTGATTTTTTCATTTTCACAAGGGGCTAAAAAATAAAAAAAACACAAAATTTGTAGAGCAATTTCCCCTGAGTACGGAAATACCCCACATGTGGACATAAAGCGCCATGCGGGTGCAGGGTAAGCCTCCAAAGCGAAGGAGCGCCATTTGGTTTTTTGAGGCTGGATTTGGCTGGAATGAATTTCGAGGGGCCATGTTGCATTTAAAAGGCCCCTGTGTTGCCAAGACAGTTGAAACCCCCCACAAGTGACCCCATTATGGAAACTACACCCCTCAGGGAATGTAACAAGGGGTGTAGTGAGCATATGGACCCCACTGGTGACGGGCACAAATATGGAACAATGTGGCGTGAAAATGAAATATTACATTTTTTACACTATAATGTTGGTCTAGCCTTGAATTTATCATTTTCACAAGGGGTTAAAAGAGAAAAAAACACACAAAATGTTTAGAGCAATTTCCCCCGAGTCCGTAAATACCCCACATGTGGACATAAAGCGCCATGTGGGTGCAGGGGAAGCCTCCGAAGGGAAGGAGCGCCATTTGGATTTTGGAGGTTGGATTTGGCTAGAATGGATGATGAACGCCATGTCGCATTTATAGAGCCCTTGTGCTGCCAAGACAGTGGAAACCCCCCCACAAGTGACCCCATTCTGGAAACTACACCCCTCAAGGAATCTAACAAGGGGTGCAATGAGGATATGGACCCCTTGATGACGGGCACATTTGTGCCGTGAAAGTGAAAAAAATGAAATTTTTCACTTTCACGTCACATTGTTCCACATTTGTGCCCGTCACCAGTGGGGTCCATATGCTCACTGCACCCCTTGTTAGATTCCTTGTGGGGTGTAGTTTCCAGAATGGGGTCACTTGTGGGGGGTTTCCAGTGTTTTGGCAGCACAAGGGCTCTGTAAATGCGACGTGGCCCTTGAAATCCATTCCAGTGAAATCTAGCTTCCAAAAGCCAATTGGCGCACCTTCCCTTTGGAGGGTCGTCCTGCGCCCGCTTGGCACTTTATGTCCACATGTGGGGTATTTCCGTACTCGGGAGAAACTGCGCTACATGTTTTGTGTTTTTTTTCCTTTTATCCCTTTGTGAAAATGAAAAATTGAAGTCTAGAACAACGTTTTAGTGTAAAAAATACTTTTGTCTTTTTTCACGCCATATTGTTGGGAAAATCTGTGAAGCACCTGTGTGGTCCAGATGCTCACCGCACCCCTAGTTACATTCCTTGAGGGGTGTAGTTTTCTGAATGGTGTCCCTTTAGTGGTGTTTTTTAGATTTTGGCACCCCAGAGCCTCTGCCAAGCTGAAGTGATACAGTCAGAAATGACCAAATATAACGGAGCCATTGAAATGCACTAGGCGCTCCCTTATATCTGAGGCTTGTGGTTGTGTCAAATAGCGCAATAGGGTCACATATGGGGTATTTCTATAAAGTGCAGAAACGGGGCAATAAATATTGGGGTGCATTTCTCTGGTAATAAGTTTATAATTATGAAAAATATTGGATTACAATAAAATCTCTGCACAGAAAATTAAAATTTTCAAATTTCTTACACACTTAGCTTTTATTTCTGTGACTCCCCTAAAGGGTTAAAAAACTTTCTGGATCTGCTTTTGCAGAGTTTGGGGGGTGCAGTTTCTGAAATGGGGTGCTTTGTGGGGCTTTCTAACATACAGGCCCCTCAAATACACTTTAAACCTGAACAGGTCCCTAAAAATATCTGATTTTGAAATTTTACTGAAAATTTGGAAATTTGCTGCTAATGTTTTACGCTTACTATTGTCTAAAAAAAATGAAATATAGTTTAATAAATGCTGCCAACATAAAGTAGACATGTTGCTAATGCTATTTAATATATAATTTATGTGGCATAACCATTTTCTGTATAAGCAGAAAAGGTTTAAAGTTGGAAAAATGCATTTTTTTACAATTTTTCACGTTATTTTGGTTTTTTTCATAAAGATTCGTTATAAGTATCGACTCCAATTTACAAGAAATGTGAAGTACAATATGTCACGAGAAAACAGTTTTAGAATCAGCCGGATAGGTAAAAGCATCCCGAAATTATTAATGAATAAAGTGACACAGGTCATATTCATAAAATTTGCTCCGGTCCTTAAGGCCATTTTAGGCCCGGTCCTTAACCTCTTAAGGACCCATGACGTAGCGGTACGTCATGGATCACTGTCACTTAAGGACCCATGACGTACCGGTACGCCGGCCCTCTAAACGGGCGCCGCGCGAAATCGGGCGGCGCTCCGGTGAAGGTGGCTGCTGATTCTATCAGCAGGCATCTTCCTGTGTCACGCAGGGGGCAGTTTCCCTGCCCCCCGTGACGACTATCGCTGTGATTGGCCGATGACTTCTCATCGGCCAATCTCAGCAATCTCCTCTATTTCCGGGACCGGGACCCGGCAATGAGCTGTGATTGCTGCTGTCCGAGACAGCACCAATCACAGCTGTGCCTGGGCATCATCTGCCCGTGGGTGCCGGCCCCCGATCGCCCGTGATTGGCCGGTAATCACCAGCCGGCCAATTACGGGCGATCTATACGACTACTCTCATCATCACCTTCTCTGCTAGCTGAGAATCAGCGGCAGAGACGGTGATGATGGGAGTGATGACCCCGGCGCCCGGTGCCGTCCTGGAGTTTGCCGGGCGCCGGATGCCTCCTCCCGCTGTGCTGCCTGTGCGGTCCCCCTTCTCCTCCGATCTCTGGTGTGCTCTCTCCTCTTCCCCCCTGCCCGATCGCCTCTCCCTCCCCAGTACCTGCTCCTCCTTGCCGCTGCTTCCTCCTCCTCTCCGCCGCCGCTTCCTCCTCCTCCCCAACGCCGCTCCATGCTGCCGCCGCCGCTTACTTTTCCTCCCCACCGCCGCTCCATGCTGCAGCCGCTGCCGCCGCCGCTCCGTGCTCCCATCCACCCTCCAGGCACCCTAATCAGGCACCCTCCCACCCATCAGGCACCCATCCCTCCCTCCCACCCATCAAGCACCCATCCCTCCCTCCCACCCATCAAGCACCCATCCCTCCCTCCCACCCATCAAGCACCCATCCCTCAAGCACCCATCCCTCGCACCCTCCCACCCATCCATCCGGCATCCATCCGGCATCCATCTGGCATCCATCCGGCACCCATCCCTCGCACCCTCCCACCCACCTATCAGGCACCCATCCGGCACCCATCCCCCCCTCCCTCCCACCCATCAGGCACCCATCCCCCCCTCCCTTCCACCCATCAGGCACCCATCCCCCCCTCCCTTCCACCCATCAGGCACCCCTCCCTTCCACCCATCAGGCACCCCTCCCTTCCACCCATCAGGCACCCCTCCCTTTTTTCCCCACCCATCAGGCACCCCTCCCTCCCTCCCACCCATCAGGCACCCCTCCCACCCTCCAGGCACCCATCCTTCCCTCCCACCCTCCAGGCACCCACCCCTCCCACCCTCCAGGCACCCACCCCTCCCACCCTCCAGGCACCCATTCCTCCCTCCCGGCACCCATTCCATCCCTCCCACCCTCCCTCCAGGCAGGCACCCATCCGGCACCCTCCCTCCAGGCAGGCACCCACCCGGCACCCTCCCTCCTTCCAGGCACCCTCCCTCCGGGCACCCTCCCTCCAAGTTTCCCCCTTTCGGGCACCCTCCCTCCAGGCTCCCTTCCTTCGGGCACCCTCCCTCCCTTCCTTCGGGCACCCTCCCTCCCTTCCTTCGGGCACCCACCCTCCCTTCCTTCTGGCGCCCTCCCTCCCTCCCTTCCTCCCTCCAGGCACCCACCCATCCTCCCGGCATCCATCCTCCCCTCTCTGCTGCCGCCCTCTCCTCTTACCCTCTCCCCTCTCTGCTGCCACCCTCTCCCCTCTGTCTTGCTACCCCTCTCCTGACACCCTCTCCCCTCCGTCCTGCTTCCCCTCTCCTGCCACCCTCTCCCCTCCGTTCTGCCACCCTCTCTCCTCTTCTGCCACCCTCTCCTCTGCCCTCTGTCCTTTCACCCTCTACCCTCTGCTGTTTTTCTTTTTTTTCTGCCCCCCAAGTAAAAAAAAAAAAAAAGTCAAAAACACAAATAAAATGTAAAAACAGTACATAAAACACACACACTAACACTTTCACGTGTAAAAGCATAACACTTACACACCCCTCTAAGGGTGCCTTCACACACCGGATCCGCCGCGGATTTCACGCTGTGGATTCGCAGTGGATCCAGTGTCAGTGCATCCATATGAGAATACATACACGCAGCGGGAATGACATCCCGCTGTGTGTATGTAAATTAACCCCCCGGCGGCCGGAGCATACATCACCTGCTCCCTACTCCGGTTTGCTTCAGGGGTTCTCGGCAGGATGTCCCGCTCAGCCAATCAGTGGCTGCGTGGAATGAGCAGACGCTGGGAACCCCCGAAGCAAGCTGGAACGGGGATGTATGCTCCGGCTGGTCACTTGTGAGGGCTTTCCGCTGTTTTGGCAGCACGGGGGCTCTGAGAGCCCTTCGTCCTCCATTCTGGCCAAATCCAGCTTCCAAAATCCAAATTGCGCTCCTTCCCTTTGGAGGCTTTCCGGCTTTGCAATTTGTGTCCACATGTGGGGTACTCTTGTAATCGGGGGAAATTGCTCTACATGACTAGGGGTTCATTTTTTCTTTTAACCCCTTGTGAACATGAAAAATTCAAAGTTACACCAACGTTTTAGTGTAAAAAATAAAATTTTTCATTTTCACAGCACATTGTGCCCGTCACCAGTGGGGTCCATATGCCCACTATACCCCTTGTTACATTCCTTGAAGGGTGTAGTTTCCATAATGGGGTCACTTGTGGGAGGTTTCCAATGTTTTGGCAGCACGGGGGCTCTGCGAACCCGACATGGCCTTCGTCCTCCATTCTGGCCAAATCCAGCTTCCAAAATCCAAATTGTGCTCCTTCCCTTTGGAGGCTTTCCGTGCGCGGGCTTTGCCTTTTGTGTCCACATGTGGGGTACTCTTGTAATCGGGGTAAATTGCGCTACATGATTAGTGGTTTATTTTTTCTTTTAACCCCTTGTGAACATGAAAAAATCAAGGTTACACCAACGTTTTAGTGTAAAAAATTAATTTTTTCATTTTCACGGCACATTGTTCCACATTTGTGTCTGTCACCAGTGGGGTCCATATGCCCAATATACTTCTTGTTACATTCCTTGAGGGGTGTAGTTTCCATAATGGGGTCACTTGTGGGGGGTTTCCACTGTTTTGACAGCACAAGGGCTCTGCAAACCCGACATGGCCTTCGTCCTCCATTCTGGCCAAATTCAGCTTCCAAAAGCCAAATGGGGCTCCTTCCTTTTTGAGGCGTGTCCTGCGCCCGCATGATACACTATGTCCCCATATGGGGTATTTTTGTACTCGGGGGAAATTTCTCTACAAGTTGTATGGTTTTTTTTCCTTTTAACCCCTTATCAACATGAAAAATTTAAGGCTAGACCAAGTTTTAGTGTAAAAATTTTTTTTTTTTCAATTTCCCGGCACATTGTGTCTGTCACACGTGGGGTCCATATGCTCACTATACCCCTTTTTACATTCCTTAAGGGGTGTAGTTTCCTAAATGGTATCCCTTTAGGGGTGTTTGTTAGGTTTTGGCACCCCAGAGCCTCTGCCAACCAGAAGTGGTACTTTGAAAATTGGCCAATTGTAAGGAGGCTTCAAAATTCACTAGGCGCTCCTTTACATCTGAGGCTTGTGGTTGCGTCAAATAGCGCAATAGGGCCACATATTGTATATTTCTATAAACTGCAGAAACGGGGCAATAAAAATTGGGGAGCATTTCTCTAGAAATAGGGTTTCTATTATGAGACAGATTGGATCACAGTATCATTTCTACAAAGAAAATTGAAATTTTCAATTTTCTCACACTCTTAGCTTTGATTTCTGTGACTCACCTAAAGGGTTAAAAAACTTTCTGGAATTGATTTTGAACAGTTTGGGGGGTGCAGTTTCTGAAGTGGAGTGCTTTCTGGGGCTTCATAATATGCAGCCCCCTCAAATACACTTCAAACGTGAACTGGTCCCTTGAAAAATCAGATTTTGTAATTCTTATGAAAATTTGAAAAAATGCTGCTAAACTTTGAAGCTTTCTACTGTCTTAAACAGTTGAACGAAAGTTTAATAAATGCTGTCAGCATAAAGTAGACATATTGCTAATGCTATTTCATATCTAATTTATGTGGCATAACCATTTTCCTTACAAGCACAAAATTTCAAAGTTAGAAAAATGCTATTTTTCTCAATTTTTCACGTTATTTTGGGGGTTTTCATAAAGAGAGGCTGCAAGTATCGACTCAATTTTTCCAGAAATATAAAGTATAACATGTCACGAGAAAACAATCTCAGAATCAGCCGGATAGGAAAAAGGCATCCCAAAGTTATTAATGGATAAAGTGACACAGGTCATATTGCTGAAATTTGCTCTGGTCCTTAAGGCCATTTTGGGCTCCGTCCTTAAGGGGTTAAGGAGTTAATATTGGATCATCACATAAAATAGACCCATTTTTTCTGTAAATAATTTCTAATTATTGGAGTTCCACAATTGTACTCCGTAATAAAGGCATAGTTGAATGAATTATTTGCAATGAGTTTATTTTTACTTTTTTCCTGCATATTATTTAAAATATCCCTTTTCCGGATAACCTTTATTTAAAGGGGTATTCCCGCCAAGAGCTAAAAAATGAAATGCTCCCAAACCTAGTTGGTATTACTCACCAAGTCCTCCTGAGTATTTTGAGCCGTCTCCCGTCTTTCTAGCAGCTGCAGTTCCTGAGAAAAAGTTTTTCTAAAAGCCGATATATACATGCAAGAAGGTGCTGGCCAGGAAACTACATTTCCCATCATGCATTGCTTCCTGCTGAGTACTGCTTGCTGGGACCTGTAGTTCTACAGAAACACTGTGACCTGATATATTGTGATGTGGATGGATAGCAGCTTACTGGGACCTGTTGTTCTACACAATATATCAGGTCACAGAACTGTAGAACTACAGGTCCCAGCAAGCTGATATCAGTCTAAATCAGAAACTGTGTGACCTGATTAGTGAAGGTAGGGATAGAGGTAGATGGGAGGGAGGATACAGAGCTAGACAGAGGAGAGAGAAGAATCATCCAGCTTACGCTGCAAGGATAGGCTGAGGAGGGAGGACGCACATGGCCAGACAGAGGTCACAGGTCACCACACTGCCCGGAAGTGGCCAAACTCCGCAGCTGACACACACACACACACACTGATTTATGACCTGATTTATGACCTGATTTATGACCTGATGACACACAGGTCGTCCGGCTGCAGTGTCATCTTCACACACGCTGCTTCTCTGTCACAGAGCTAGCTGAGGGAGCAGGCGTGTCATCCCATTGAAGAGAGAGGAGTACACGTGATCCCAACTCCAAAGGTGGGGGCCAGGAGGAAAAAGCGTGTCAGCCTAGACTCCACTTAGCTCATTTTGTGAATACTGAGGGGGTGAATAGGCAGGAATAGCTCCAAAATGGCTCAAAACAGGTAATTACTTGCTTTGAGCAATATATTGAGCTAGGCGTGGGCTATTTAACACTGCAAAAAAGATTTTGGGGGGAATACCCCTTTATGAATCTATTTTTTAATATATTAGCCTGTTGTACATAGTCTTCTTCATTGCTACAATTCTCCCTCATCCGTTGATATTGCCCGAAGGGCACATATTTTAACCATTGAGGTGGATGACAGCTACTATATTCGAGAAAGCTGTTAACATCGACACTTTTAAAGTGGGTTTTCGTAATAATTCTATCCTCTTTTTTTCATTAATGTGACATCCAAAAAAATCTATATTCTCGGAACTAAAATTTTATGTAAATTTAATTCCTCAACTTTTGCAGTTTAATTCATCCACAAAGGTCTGCGCTTTCTCTTCTGTCCCTGTCCAGGCAAAGAATAAATTGTCTATAAATAAGCCACAGATTTCATAAAATGCTGGGACTGTGCGATGACACTCGCCTCAAAATTTGTCCGTAACCACCCCAGATTGTCCATAACCACCCCATGTTGCCCATAACCACCACAGGTTTCCCGTAACCATCGCACTTTGCCCGTGACCACCCCAGGTTGTTTGTAACCACCCCAGATTGTTCATAACCAACCCTGATTTTTCGTAACCACCGCAGGTTGTCCGTAACCACCCCAGATACCTGTAATCTCATTTTTTTTATTTTATTTTAGTAACTGCGCTATTCTAATAACTGTTACTAGCTGCAGTTTTGCTCCAGCAAATTGACGCTTCTTCCCTTCTGAGCCCCGCTGTGTATCCATACAGTGGTTTATGCCCAAATATGGGGTACCGTTTTACTCAGAAGAACCTGCGTTACAGATTTTGGGTTGCATTTTCTCTCTGGTTCCTTGGGAAATTGAGAAATTCTAATTAAAAAAACATATTATTGGAAAAAGTGTAGTTTTTCATTTTTACTGGCCAATTTTGAATACTTTCCTTGGGTCCACTCTGCTGGCACTACAGGGGCACTGCAAGTGCTCCTGGTGCTCAGAAACATCTTCAGAAAAATCTGCACTGAAAATGCTAATTGGCGCTCCTTCCCTTCTGAGCCCGGCTGTGTTCCCATACAGTGGTTTATGCCCACATATGGGGTACCGTTGTACTCAGGAGAACCTGCGTTACAGATTTTGGGGTGCGTTTTCTCTCCTGTTCCTTGTGAAATTGAGAAATTTCAAACCAACATATTATTGGAAAAATTCTAGTTTTTCATTTTTACTGTCTAATTTTGAACACTTTCCTCTAATACCTGTGGGGTCAAAATGCTCACCAAACCCCCAGATGAATTCTTTGAGGGGTTTACTTTCCAAAATGGGTTGACTTATGGGGGGGATTTTACTCCGCTGGCACTATAGGGGCTCTGCAAACACACCTGGCGCTCAGAAACTTCTTCAGCAAAATCTCCACTGAAAATGCTAATTGGCGCTCCTTTCCTTCTGAGCCCGGCTGTGTCCCCATACAGTGGTTTATGCCCACATATGTGGTACTGTTGTATTCAGAAGAACCTGCGTTACAAATTTTGGGGTGCGTTTTTTCTCCTGTTCCTCGTATAATTGAGAAATTTTAAACTGAACAAACATATTATTGGAAAAATGAGTGTTTTTCATTTTTACTGTTTAATTTTGAATACTTTTCTCTAATACCTGTGGGGTCAAAATGCTCACCAAACCCCCAGATGAATTCTGGGGTTGTACTTTCCAAAATTGGGTGACTTATGTGGGGATTTCACTCCGCTGGCACTATAGGGGCATTGCAAACGCACCTGGCGCTCAGAAACTTCTTCAGCAAAATCTCAGAATCGCTAGCATACGTAAAAGCATCACTGAGCTATAAACGCATAAAATGAGACAGGTCAGATTTTGAAAAATGAGCCTGGTCATTAAGGACCAAACTAGCTGCAGTACTAAGGGGTTAAAGTGTCATGTCCAGAAATCCAGGTCCAGTCCATACCTTATCCGTAGCGGATTTCAATGCGAAGTATGTAAATGCCGCCCCCCTTAACCACCCCTACCACCCGCAGCAAACTCCGGCTGCATCTGAGGCTCCCGGAAGTCCCACTCAGCCAATCAGTGCACAGCCCCACCACAGTCACTGATTGGCTGGGCAGGACCTCCAGGAGCCTCAGATGCAGCCGGAGCATGGATCAGGTAAAGTATGCGCAGGCGGCGAGGGGGTTAAAAAGGCCGGCACCAACATACTCCCAGTGGGATGCCTCAGGGCAAACAGGACTATTATAAAATGTTGATGAAATTACCAAAATGTCAGTAAAGGGAGACATAGTTATAGTAGAAACAGATCGCTGATCTCAGGGAGACCAGCCAAATGATAACACTGCTGGCTGTTAGTGAAAGCGCTCAATGCAGTGAAATCGTAGGTGCATTGCCCTCTGGGAAACATAGATATGCAAAAGAAGAGCCAGTGGAGCCTCATTAAAGAGTCTTGAAACACAGGACTAGCCAGATATCCTTCCTGTAGGGAAACCACCATATTAAGTGGCCCTATAAGTCAATGTAATGACAAGGGAAAACCAAGAACAGGTATCCATCCACATACAGCTATTTCAGGTTATTGCCACTCATCAGTGTGAAGCAGGAATCTGGCTAGGTGGGAGCAATGCCTAGTAGAGCCATAAGAGAAACAGATCGCTGATCTCAGGGAGACCAGCCAAATGATAACACTGCCGACTGCTAGTGAAGGCGCTTAATGCAGTGAACTCTTAGGTGCATTGCCCCCTGGTAAACATGAATATGCAATAGGCGTTTCCCAGATATCAGGAGGCTGGCAAGTGTGTCCCCTGCATGGCTGTTTGAAGGCTGTGATGGGAGGGCCAGAAGCTGTGCAGCGGCGGCCTGGAGTAATGTCCCCCACAATGGGGAGCCTTAGCTATTTGACGGTGACACCAGTGGATGAGTGGGACGGCGAGCAGCATGTTCCTTGCTGCGCCTCAGATCCAGCGCACCATGAGCGCGGAAGAGCAACCTGCAAAATTGAGCACAGAATTTTTTTTGAATTTTGCAAATTTTCAAATGAAATCCAATTGTGAGCTGCCCTCAGGGCGAATTATTTAAATTAATATGATCAATTGCCCAGCCGTAGTGTAAAGCATAAAATATATCAAGAAGGACTTAAGCCCCTATTGCACGGGGTGACGTGGAGAGCAAGTGCAAGCTGTCAGGTCAGCGCTCGCTTGCTCCTCCTTTCCTCACCCGCTACTGGTGCTATTACACGCGCTGACAGTGAGAGAGGAGAGGCAGGGGAAGCTGCGGGGGGGGGGGGGGGGGGGGGGGGGGGGCTGCCTGGGAGGCCCATAGGTCTGCTGCCACCGCTCCTATTACACTGGGCGACGGCAGCAGATGAAGGATGTTGAAGGACAACGATCAGCCGACATCGTGCATGTTGTCTTCTATTAGACTAAACGAATATCGGCCGATAATCGCTTCGTGTAATAGGGCCTTTAGGGATTTGAATCTGTATAGTCTAGAGGAAATAAGGGAAAGTGGGGACATGATCAAAACCTTTCAATATGTTAAACCACCAAAGAGGGATATGGGTTTTTTTTTTTTTAAACTGAATTCAAGAACAAGGGGACACAAGGGAATTTTACTTTACTAAAAGAATAGTAGATGCTTGGAATAAACTTTCAGCAGATGTGGTAGGTAAATCTACAATGCACAGCTTTGTAAGTTCAGTAGTGTAGAGCTCTGACCATTTAGGAGCTCACTGCATTATAATGAATTATGTTGGAGAGTTCTGGTACACATAAGTGTTCAATCTATGATATTCAGCCAGTACATGGGCAGTATATCATGGGCTGCACAAAGCTGTGTGTTTTAAGCTTTAGAGTACATTTACATGTACCGTATCCACTAAAGATTTTAAACAGTCTTTAAAGGGGCATCCCAAGTAAAAATTAACATGTCTCATATCCACAGGATAGGGGACAAATAAGAGATCGCAAAGGAGTTAGAACTCTGTACCCCCAGCAATCTCCATATCGGCCTCTGACTCCTTTGTTTTCAATGACCCTCTGCTCTATTTGTTATCTATGGAGCCGCCGTAAAAAGCAGAGTGCTGTACTCGGCTCTCTCCAGCAGCTTCATAGGGAATGAATGGAGCCACTGAAGAGAGCAGAGTATAGCACTCGGCTCTTTTCAGCAGCTCCAGAGAGAATGAATACAGCCAAAGGTCACATGCTATACCCGCGGCTCTGTTTAAAACAAAGTAGCTGGGAACCAATATGGAGATCGACGGGGGTAGAGAGTGCTCGAAGTCTAAAAAAAAAAACACGGCATGCACAGAGAATCCAACCTCTGATGGAGTGTGGACCTAGCCTTACATGCAGCAGTAAAAGCCTGTGGCCAGTGGCCACCACATACGTTTATCATTTCAGGTGGGCTTTCAGCAGTGTAAAGTCCAGGTGCGAGCCACAATTGTAAGGGAATTTCGAGTGCTAGTGGCTAACTGCTTGAGATTCTTCAATACCTGCAACCACCTTTACACTGATTAAAGCGGCAGGGCCAGGTGCCCTTATCACAGATGCTGCCCAGGCAGGGGAAAGTCTGTTACAGGCATTCCATGTCCGTGTTCCGTGCGGTACACGGAACGTGTGAATGCAGCCTGAGGCTGGGTTCACACTATGTATATTTGAGGCTGTATTTGTGAGGCTGTATAGCAACCAAAACCAGGAGTGGATTAAAAACACAGAAAGGCTATGTTCACATAATGTTGTAATTGAGTGGATGGCCGTCATTTAATGGCAAATATTTGCTGTTATTTTAAAACAACGGCTGTTATATTGAAATAATGGAAGTTATTTACCGTTATATGGCGGCCATCCACTCAATTTCAACATTGTGTGAACAGATCCTTTCTGGGTTTTCAATCCACTCCTGGTTTTGGTTGCTATGAGGACCTGACATGAGGACCAAATACAGCCTGAAATATACATAGTGTGAACCCAGCCTAAGGGTACAAACACACACGGCATATACGCTGCGTATTTACTGCTGCGATACACAGCAGATTAGATCTAAATAACTGAACACAGCATCAAATCTGCAGCGTATCTGCTGCGTATAAGCTGTGTGTGTTTGTACCCTAAGAGCGAAAAAATTAAATGCTATCTGGTCTTACTCACTAAGTTCCCCTGAGTATTTTGTCTTTCTAGCTGATATTATTCCTGCCGACCTATAATCAAGATGGCACCGGCCAGGAAACTACATTTCCCCTCATGCATCTCCCTGATTGGTCTATTTGCGTACTCGCCCCCCTTAGCTTTCTTTCCTGCCCACTACTGACATTACTATTACACAGTAAACACAGGACTGTTTATTTTACTGATTTTGCATCACATCACCCCAATATGCATTTCATACAAGCTGATGATGTAGCAAAGCTGGCGCACGCATGGTGTGGCTATGCGCTGCATAACGGCATCTGTTTAACGGTGGTGTAGGTTAGGTTTTTAGATCCTCACTGACAGCAAGCAGAGATAGAACTATAACTTCTACAGAAACCTAGGCTCAGGGACACATGTAATGCTGGGTTTACATGGAACGATTAACGTTCGAATTTTCGCTATAACGATCGCATTTGAGCGATAATCATTCCGTGTAAACACAGCAAACGATCAGGCAATGAGCGATAAATTGTTCATTTTGATCTTTCAACATGTTCTCAAATCGTCGTCTGTCATTCGCTAAATATTCGCAGATCGCTTCGTGTAAACAGTCTTTCAAAGATTCACCCTGTGTGAAAGATGGGCTTAAACGATCTTAAAAACGATCGCAATAACGATTTTTCTTATGAAATCTTTTAACGATTTTTGTTTTTAAAGTTTTATTTGGTTTTTCATTTTCACACCATTCCAAAATACAACAGGGCGAATTATTCTCATTCGCCTAACAGAAAGTATCAGCAGATAATATAGTTACCATACGTACGGAAATAAAGCAAACAGAAAGGCCCTTCGGGCCAGAACAGTAAAGCAAACCATGTAACAATCCCGGAACACCCTTCCTCCCCCCCCCAATGCTCACGTCCGATTGTGTCTCTACTATCTAATCAATGTTCGTAGTTACCAGGGTCGTCAGCCACTAGGCCTACACCTTCAGTTTGGCAAGGGTGCCCGCAATGTCTTTACGCATATACCAGGTTGTGTTTTTAAACCCCGTCATAATGTGGACAATTTCGTCTCTCTGCAAGAAGGAGCGAATAAAAGTAGACCATTTTTTAAAGAACCCTTTAGTTAGTTTGTCTTTGGCTCTAGCAATTTCCATCTGGTCCATACGTAAGTAACACTTAACCTGATCCACCACATCTTCTCGGGTGGGCATCTGTGGTATCAGCCACCTCGCCAGTAGACAACGTTTAGCTATCAGGACAAATAGATGAATAAGTAAAGTTATCTTACCCTCTTCCGGAGGGATATGCAACAGGAGAAAGGAGGGGTCTAAGGGAATAGATATGCGAAGTCTGTTCAGGATAAGATCTCTCAGTTTGACCCAGAAATGTCTGGTTAGTGGGCATGATACTAATCCATGAAGTAAGTCTGTCCCTTTTTCATTACAATTTGGGCAGGCCTCAATCCGGTCAGGATGTTCAGGCGTCTTACGAAAAGTGAAGCCATATGTAGCATGGTGAATAATCTTGAATTGGGTCTCCCTCCATGTTTCACTTACCACCGCCTTGCGGACAGAGGCCCACCCATCAAGAATAGCTTTAGTAAGGTCATCTTTCTGCAGTTTAGATTCCCAATATTTAAAAATTCCTTGGGCAAAATTTTGTGAAATCCCCTTTCGGAGAGCCCAGTAAGTGTAGGATAGTGAATGTATGGGGTTCTCTGACCGTGATAAGTCCTCTATAACATCTGTCTGTCTGAGGATTGTCACATCTCGTAGGCGTGGGCGTAGAAAGGCCATAAGTTGGTTGTATAAAATAAAGTGGCCTTTCGCATATCTATGCTCTGTAGGGTGTAGTAACTGTTGCACTGTAACTATGCCTTTATCCCTCCAGAAGGGAAAGAATTTATTCAAAGCCCCTCCCTGGAGTTCAGGGTGCGTCCACAGCGGCATTCGCCTCCCAATCAGGAAGGGTAGCTTCATCCCTTTCAGGACCCCTTTCCAGGCCATTATGCTATCTCTTAGGAGGATACTATGCTTGATCTGCCTCGGAAGTACCGAGAATTTGGTATAAAGGAGTGCTTGCAGCGACCACGGAGCAGCCATGGCAGCTTCCAGCTGTACATTAGAGTATGTCCCTGTCCCCCTCATCCAGTCAACACCATGCCGCAAAAGGCACGCTAAATTGTACCTACGAATATCCGGGAAGTTAAGGCCTCCCTGATCCCGGAAAAGTGACAGCTTCTGTAAGGAGATACGAGGTTGCTTTCCGTTCCATATGAATTTAATAAAAGCAGAATTCATCCTGTTGATATCAATATGGCGTAGCAAAACTGGAATCGTCTGCATGCGATATAGCATCCTGGAAAACGCAAGCATTTTAAGTAAGTGGCATCGAGCCATAAGGGGCAGAGGTAGGTTTTTCCATTTATCTAAGTCTGTAAGAATCGACTGGATGAGGGGGGGGGGTAGTTTAGGGAATATATCTGCCCTGGTTGAGGACCAATATTAACTCCCAGGTACCTGATAGACGCCCGGGTAACCTTAACTGTAGTATCAGGGGTCAAGCGTGGTCTGCTATGAGTATCTTTGGATAGGTCAAGCATGGTGCTCTTTGCTACATTAACCCGAAACCCTGAGCATATGCCGAAGTCCGTCAAGCAATGGAAAACTTCCTTGAGATCTCTTTGGGGATGTTCCAGGAACAGTAAGAGGTCATCCGCAAAGAGCGCAAGTTTTACAGGGATGCCCCCCACCTTTATGCCCTCTATCAGGTTGTGAGCGGTCAAGGCCCGTGAGAGGGGTTCAATAGCTAAATTGAATAAGAGGGGAGATAGGGGGCACCCCTGTCTAGTGCCTTTCTCCAACTGGAATGTTTGGGAAAGAAATCCCGGAGTGCTAATTCTTGCTAAGGGGGACGTATAGAGCACCTTAAGATATGTCATGAAGGAGCCATTAAAACCCATTTTATCCATCACCGCCCACACCCACTCCCACCGCACATTATCAAAAGCTTTTTCAGCATCGATCGAGAGAATGGCGGGGGAGAGGTGTGAACCAGGACGGAGGTGAACCTCATCTAATACTCCAATGACCTTTCTAAGGTTGGTCACAGCCGATCGCCCCTGAATAAACCCAACTTGGTCCTCGGAAATCAGATTGGGAAGCAATGAAGCCAGCCTATCAGCCATAATTTTGGAACATATCTTTAGATCCACATTGATCAGGGATATCGGTCTGTATCCCCCCGGGGATGTGAGATCTTTCCCGGGCTTAGGGAGGACTTTAATATAGGCAGTATTCATGGCTTGGGAAACCTGACCACCTTGGAGGAAAGCATTATACAGGGATTGTAAGGTTGGGCTGACCTCTTCCATCAATAATTTAAAGAAATCTCCGGTATACCCATCCGGGCCCGGGGCTTTCTGCGGTTTAAGGGCCTTAATCACTTTGCACACCTCTTCCAGGGAGACATCAGAATTAAGCATCGCTCTATGTTCCTCAGATAGTGCCGGTAACCTCGACATTGTCAGCCAATCCCTTTTTGGACTATTTGGGTCAGGCACCTCAGAGTAGAGAGTTTGGTAGAATTCTTTCAAAATTTCGTTTATCCTGGTCGGATGCTGTTGCAAGTTCCCTTTCCTGTCTTTCAAGGCCTGAATATGGTGTTGTGGGAATCGCCCTTTGGCCAGTCTGGCTAGGAGCCTCCCTGGCTTGTTCCCATGACGGAAAAGTGTGGCTTCAAAATGAGAGCGGGTGACATTCTCTCTACGTTCTAGCCATTCCTCATATTCAGCCCTCACTGATTGCCATTTAGATTTTGAAGCTGGAGAGGGAGAGTCTAGAAAGGCTGTGTAAGCCGACCTAAGGTGGGAACTGAGTTTGGCTATTTGTTCTGCACTTTTCCTCTTAATGCTATGTACATATGCCATTATACGACCTCTGAGGACGGCCTTGGCAGTATCCCAAAATAATTGGGGGGAGTCAGTGTGCTCCAAGTTATCCCTTTTATACTCCAACCACCACCCTTTTAAGAGGTCTCTAAAATTTTCATCACGAGCCAAACCCATGGGGAACCGCCATAAGTAATCAGTACCTCTAGGGACCCTATCATGGATGTGTAGAACCACCGGAGCGTGGTCAGATATAATAAGCTCATCTATCTTCACTGTGTCTATTCGGGGCAGAAGTGAGTTGGATATGAATAAGTAGTCAATCCGAGACCACGAGTTGTGGGGAAAAGAGAAGTGGGTAAATTCGCGGTTGTCAGGATTGACTAGTCTACATACATTCGTGACCTCCACCGACGATGCCCATTTTGGAAGGGCGGAATCACTATGTCTGGGTAGAGTCGGTGTAGGTCCACTAGATTTCCTATCCTCTGCGTGTGACATCACCGCATTGCAATCCCCTCCTATAATTTTGTGAATCATCGTCTCCTGCAATAGCAGATCTGATAATGAGGAGAAGAAGCGTGTATTGGAATCAGAGGGAGCATAAACATTGACCAGAAGTAGCTCTTCCAGTGGCGTTACAAGGTGTACTTTGCAAATGCGACCATTAGAATCCGACCAGGATTTACATACCTCATGTCCAAATGATCTATGAATAAGAATCAGTACCCCAGCTTTGCGGTCAACCGCAGGAGATCCATATACTTCTCCCACCCAGTTCCTCTTCATTCTGAAGAAATCCTCTGCTGCCAGATGCGTCTCTTGAAGGAACACGATGTCAGGAGAGAATTTCTTCAGATGACACAGCACCATATGACGTTTGTGTGGGGATCTGAGACCCTTGACGTTCCACGTGATTATTCTAACCATAATCAAGCAGAGAGAAAATATTAATCAGAGACACAATTGCATTACCCCCCCTGGACGTGAGCATCCCCCCCTCCCCCACCCAAACAACCCCCCCACCCCCAAACAATAAAGGAAAAGCATGTAGGAATAAGGACATCCTAATCCATATCAAATAGACCATCAAGGCGATGTTGAGACTAACCACCGCCCAGCAAGTGACTGGTCTCAGGACCTCACTTTTTTCCATGAGTGAGAGCGCTAATAGTAGGCAGTTGAACATAATCCACCCAGCTCCTGCCCCGGATCCCGTGCATGAGAGACAATATGTTAAACATCCCTAAGAGAGAGGGAAGGGTACCAAGAAGGAGGATGTAAAAGAAGAAAAGGGGAAGAGAGAGAGGCATTGTTAGACACAGAAAGAGAGCAAGAGAGTGAAAATGGCAGCACGTTAGCAACACAATGTAGTCTACCAGGCCCAGTCGAGAGAGTGCAGCATCACAGTTCTTAGAGACTGGCACGACGTATCTAGTAGGGACGGAATAAAGTCCGTAGAATCAGTGGTCAAACCCCTTCGTCCTGGAGTTGGGTAGTACGGCGAGATCTTTTCTCCTTGGGCGCCTCTGACCACACGGAAAGTCCTGGTGATGGGAGCAGGCACGGGCTCCGTGCCCTGTTCTGGGAGATGGGGATCCTAGAATCGTTCCTGTCGGACGTCCGTGGCGAGCCAGCAGAGGGTCCAGGTGACCGTTCTTCCAGAATGTCTCTCAAGCCTTCAGCCGCCTCCATGGGGTCAGTGAATGAAGAAACTGAGCCATCCGTGTGAAATACACGCAAGGTAGCAGGGTACATTAGGGCAAAGCGGACCTGTCTGCGGAACAGGGCAGAGCATATAGGAGACAGGAGCTTCCTGCGCCGAGAAACTTCCACTGAATAGTCCCCGAATATTAGCAGTCGCTGACCTTCAAATTCCAGGTTATTCTTCCTGTTTTTAAAAGCCCGCTGTATAGCCACTTTGTCAGTAAAGTCCAGGTACTTTACTATGACTTGCCTTGGTCGAGCCTTTTGCTGTAAGCCTGTTGGAATACCTTCATCTATCATTAATTTAGGGTCTGGGCCCAGTCTGTGTGCCCTCTCTACCTTGCACGGCCGTGGCAATTCCAGCATAGAGGGTATGATCTTTTCACACAAATGCAGCAAGTCTCTTTGCCTCACAGATTCAGAAACACCGACTATGCGAAGGTTGTTCCTCCTGGAACGGTTTTCCAGGTCTTCTACCTTCTCCCCTAGTCGTTTATTGTCAGCTTCCACAGAGGATAAGCGTGCCTGCATGCTGTCCCCTACCTCCTCCAGACGCAGGATCCTGTCTTCAGCTGCAGTGAGTCTCCCTCCCTGTGCTTTGACCTCTGCCTGGACCTGGCTCAGTGTGCTGGTCACCGCTGCTATGATAGATTCCTGCAGCCCAGGGGTTATTCTTTTGGCCACTTCTGCTGCAAGGGAGACATAATCAATGGGGAAGGTCTCACCCTCGTCCTCCTCTCCAGAATAATCTTTCTCAGAGCGGTCTGATGAGGCGACCCTGGGGGAGGCAGGAGAGGGCGCCATGTTGGTGTCTCCGCCGTCCACCCTGCGGGACTTGCCGCGGCCTTTTGGTTTGTGCCCCACCGTTCCCTTCTTCAGGTACCGGTCCATCCCTATGCCCAGACGTAGGGGTATGCTGTCGGGGGTCCCCCGGTGAAGTTTGCGGGTGTGCGGGATTGCGGTAGCGGGATCACGCGCCGGAGCCGAGGTGAAGTGCGGCTCTACCTCATGGTGCCGGAACCGGAAGTCCCCCTTTTAACGATTTTAAAAAACCAAATCGTTAATCGTTCGATTGGGCGAATTATCGTTCCGTGTAAACCCAGCATAAGTCTATGGAAGCAGCACAGGTGCATGGAGATGATGCAGATGATGTCTCCTGGGGGTCGGGTTACCAAGTCAATAAACAGCTAACCCGGCCCCCAGAGAGGAGATCACATGTCCTATGACTACAAAGGCAGAGGGTTCTGCGCATGGTCAGAGTGGACCCAGAATAGAGGATTTGAGACATCTAGAGTGGATAAGAATGAGGAAAAAAAAACAGGGAAAGGGTGCAAGATTGTGCAAGGTTATACATGTACAGTATATTAGACATAGGGTGCTATTGGGAATGGGCATTGTTTAGAATATTGTTTTTGTTACCCCACGTCACCGCAAGCTGTTAAAAGTGTCACTGTCGTTATATTTTTCAAAATCTAAAATCAACAGTAGATGTCATATAAAGCAAGTTTGCAATTTACATTATTATTATTTTTTTTTTTTTGCTGTAAAACAAAGCTACACTTAACAGAAATTGAGGTCCAGTCTCCTGAAGGCAGATTTTAGTCTTCTGCTGTTTAAAAAAAAAAAAAAAACTAAACACATGGGGAGAGATTTATGAAAGAGTGTAAATATACACCTAGTGTAAACTGCCCACAGCAACCAATCACATCTCAGCTTTCAGCTCTGGTAGAATAAAAAAGGAGCTGTGATTGGTTGCTGTGGGCAGTTTACACCAGGTGTATATTTACACCCTTTCAAAAATCTCCCCCACGAAGTCCTGACCAGTCACGACTCAATGTGTCTGTCAATGAAATGACTGCCCTCTCTGTGAGTGCACAAATGACCTGGAAAACATGGAAAGTGTTTTTTCCCCCCCCAAAGAGTCTAAAGACAGGAAGTCCCATATTTTCCATGATAACTAAAAAAAAAAAGTTAATGAGTGTAAATTGAAAATATGCTTTTTTTCATATTTACTGTTGATGTAGAAAATTATGACGACAGGTACACTTTAAGACTGTGTGTAAGGGTCCTTTAAGACACCCAGATCTCTCAGCCATGGGGGCCGTACATGAGCGCCAATCAGCGAGATTGGTGGCTCATTTGCTGTGCCTCTACTTGACATGAGAAATCAAGCAGGTGGGCTGCATGAAAGATTCTTGTATGGTTCATGCAGCCTTAGAAACAGACAGCACAGATGTGTATATCTGTGCTGTCAGTTTCCAGACCACGAGCAGTTTATACATACCAGCCGCGCTGCTTGTGATACTG
Source organism: Dendropsophus ebraccatus (assembly GCF_027789765.1). Classification (NCBI taxonomy): domain Eukaryota; kingdom Metazoa; phylum Chordata; class Amphibia; order Anura; family Hylidae; genus Dendropsophus; species Dendropsophus ebraccatus. The sequence continues at coordinate 82,808,338 of NC_091461.1, forward strand.
TATCTGGCTCTTCTGTCCTCGCGCTGACTGTATCTTTAGGCCCCGCCTCCTCTGGCTGTCAATCATTTCTGAGGAGGCAACAACCTGAAGTCACAGCAACAGTCCGAGGTCTAGAGAACCAGATGCCGAATTACATGCAGTGTGGCTGGTAAGTATACACTGCTAGTGATCTGGAAACTGGCAACAGGGATATATACATACCTGTTCTATCAGTTTCCTTTATCTTGCTCAGCTGCACAAACCCATTCACACAGGACAATGGGATGATTATTTGCCACAGGAGCGTTTCTAGCAATGTGTGTAACAGTCCCTAGACACACAGATTTCTAAACTGGGGGGGGGGGGGGGGGGGAGTGAGCGCACACTAGCGCCGATCAGCTAGACTGACGGCTCATTTGCGGTGCCTCTACACAACACGAGAATTCAAACAGATGAGCTGCACGAACAATCCTTGTAATATTCATGCAGCCTTGGAAACTGACAGCTCATATGTATATATCCTTGCTGTCAGGTTCCAGATCACTATCAGTCTATACTTACTGGCTGGCTGTGATCTGTTATCTGGCTCTCCGTTTGTCAGTCAGTAATTATCCCGTGGAATAGGAGGCAACGAACAGCCGACATTGTTCATGTTGGCTGAACGTTGAAGTTGTTTGTCTTTCAACATGTTGAAAGACAAACTACTTATATAGCAGCGATCTGCTGCCGGCACTCCGTGGAATAGGGGCAGCAGAAGCAGACTGCCGCTATATCCTATGGGCTGCCTGCAGGGCCGGCGTTAGGGGGGGGCAAAGAGGGCAGTTGCCCAGGGCCCCCATCCCCCAGGGGCCCCCTGCCCCAGTTACAGTGAGTGTTAGGTGCAGGAGCGCACAGACAGCGTCCTGCAGCCTCTGTCAGTGATCCCTGGCTGCAGCTTATGGCTGCTATCAGGGGTCACACAGAGGCCAGGGCCGTCTTACCCATTGGGCATGGTAGGCGGCTGCCCGGGGGCCCTTGCGTCCTAGGGGGCCCCTGCCCGCTGTCACAGCGGGCAGGGGCCCCCTAGGACGCAAGGGTCCCCGGGCAGCCGCCTCCCATGCCCAATGGGTAAGACGGCCCTGCGCGCCCCCCCCTTCCCCTTCTCTTGCGACCGCAAGCACTTTCTTGCTTGCGGTCGCAAGAGGAAATCCGGCCCCAGCTGATGCGTCGCTCCCTGGGGGATTCTCCGGGAGCGCACGCATCAGGAACCTCAGTGCGCGTCGCTGGGGCTTCCTGTACCGGAAGTCCCGGCCTGGGCGCACACTGAGCTTCCGGATGTGTGCGCTCCCGGAGAATCCCCCAGGAAGCGACGCATCAGCCGGGGGCAGAAGAGGAGAGGAAGCAGCGACGGGGAGCGCTGGTAGGTGAGTTGGGTGTTTGTTTGTTTTTTATCTGCTTTGCAGGGGGGAGCCATCTATAAGGGGGGAATACGGGGGAGCCATCTATAGGGGGGGAATACGGGGGAGCCATCTATAAGGGGGGAATACGGGGGAGCCATCTATAGGGGGGGATACAGGGGGGAGCCATCTATAGGGGGGATACAGGGGGGAGCCATCTATAGGGGGGGATACAGGGGAGCCATCTATAAGGGGGGAATACGGGGGAGCCATCTATAAGGGGGGAATACGGGGGAGCCATCTATAGGGGGGGATACAGGGGGGAGCCATCTATAGGGGGGATAAAGGGGGGAGCCATCGATAGGGGGGATACGGGGGAGCCATCTATAGGGGGTGATACAGGGGGGAGCCATCTATAGGGGGGGATACAGGGGGGAGCCATCTATAGGGGGGATACAGGGGGGAGCCATCTATAGGGGGGGATACAGGGGGGAGCCATCTATACGAGGGGGTGATACAGGGGGGAGCTATCTATAGGGGGGGATACAGGGGGGAGCCATCTATACGAGGGGGGGGATACAGGGGGGAGCCATCTATAAGGGGGGAATACGGGGGAGCCATCTATAGGGGGGGATACAGGGGGGAGCCATCTATAGGGGGGATACAGGGGGGAGCCATCTATACGGGGGGATACAGAGGGGAGCCATCTATAAGGGGGATACAGGGGGGAGCCATCTATAAGGGGGTAATACAGGGGGGAGCCATCTATAAGGGGGTAATACAGGGGGAGCCATCTATAAGGGGGTAATACAGGGGGAGCCATCTATAGGGGGGATACAGGGGGAGCCATCTATAGGGGGGGATACAGGGGGGAGCCATCTATACGAGGGGGTGATACAGGGGGGAGCCATCTATAGGGGGGGATACAGGGGGGAGCCATCTATACGAAGGGGGGGGATACAGGGGGGAGCCATCTATAAGGGGGGAAAACGGGGGAGCCATCTATAGGGGGGGATACAGGGGGGAGCCATCTATACGGGAGGATACAGGGGGGAGCAATCTATAAGGGGGATACGGGGGGAGCCATCTATAAGGGGGTAATACAGGGGGAGCCATCTATAAGGGGGTAATACAGGGGGAGCCATCTATAGGGGGGATACAGGGGGAGCCATCTATAGGGGGGGATACAGGGGGGAGCCATCTATACGAGGGGGTGATACAGGGGGGAGCCATCTATACGAGGGGGGGGGGATACAGGGGGGAGCCATCTATAAGGGGGGAATACGGGGGAGCCATCTATAGGGGGGGATACAGGGGGGAGCCATCTATAAGGGGGTAATACAGGGGGGAGCCATCTATAAGGGGGTAATACAGGGGGAGCCATCTATAAGGGGGTAATACAGGGGGGAGCCATCTATAAGGGGGTAATACAGGGGGAGCCATCTATAAGGGGGTAATACAGGGGGAGCCATCTATACGGGGGGGATACAGGGGGAGCCATCTATAAGGGGGGAGGATACAGGGGGGAGCCATCTATAAGGGGGGGATACAAGGGGAAGCCATCTATAAGGGGGTAATACAGGGGGAGCTATCTATAAGGGGGTAATACAGGGGGAGCCATCTATAAGGGGGTAATACAGGGGGAGCCATCTATACGGGGGGGGATACAGGGGGAGCCATCTATAAGGGGGTAATACAGGGGGAGCCATCTATACGGGGGGGATACAGGGGGAGCCATCTATAAGGGGGGGGGATACAGGGGGGAGCCATCTATAAGGGGGGGGATACAGGGGGAAGCCATCTATAAGGGGCCAATACAGATGTGCAGTGTGTAGAGAGATGAGGATGGTGACAGAGTGAGGAGCCTAATATGTCTGTCTGGCAGATTCTGTGGATTCGTGGCTCAGAGAAGTTCTCATAACGGCACAGGGCAAATGGAAAAGAAGATGAAAAGGGAAGAACTCTGATCAGAGAAGACGTCCCATGTGAGTCACTTGATGTATCTGCACTGTAATGTATATGGTGTACAGAACCTGTGTAGAGCTGGGTACCTCTATATGACTGGATGAGGTGATAGTGATCTGTGTACAGTGGATTAGTCAGTAGCAGCGGTGGTGTTAGTCAGTATGCGGTGGTAATATTTGTTGCTTGTTATCTGGCATATATATAGAGAAGGGCAAAACAACATGTCTCATATAGACAGAGGGGCAACAACATGACTATTATATTATATATGAACCATGTTGTTTCCCTGTATTCTGTATAATAGTCATGTTGTTGCCCCTCTGTATATATGAGACATGTTGTTTTGCCCTTCTCTATATATAAGCCATCTTGTTTCCCTGTATATTGTATTATACAGTATACATACAGGGAGACAACATGGTTCTCATATATAATAGTCATGTTGTTGCCCCTCTCTATATATGAGACATGTTACCCTGCAGATTGCTGTTGGAAGTGCTGTCTCCATTGCGTTTTTTGGATACTTTGAAGCCAACCCGGCCTGGTTTGGTGCGGCACGCACGGTTATTTTTTGTTTTTGCGCTGCTGAGAGACTGTGTTGTGAATTAAAGTTTATGTTAACAATAATTTGTATTTTTTATTGTACGTAATTGTACTGGCTAGGGGCGGGGTTGTAAAGATGGGGGGTTTTGATGGCGGCGGCCGCAGGGGGTGGGGCCCAATTCGCACCTCTGCCCAGGGGCCCATAATGCTGTTAAGACGGCCCTGACAGAGGCGCTCTGCTCCGGAGAGTGTAGCTTCCCCCTCCCTTCTGTACCATGTGATTTCCTCTCTCTTCCTGGTGTGGAGCGGTCGGGACGATAGAGGAGAGGGCTGCAGTGTAAGGAGCAGAACCTCCTGCTGCTGCTGCCATGGACAAGGACAACTACACCCAGCATGCTGTTAGAGGGGGTAAGTATACTGTACATGCAGTGTGTGTATGAATGCTATGTGTATAATGGATGAATGTAGTGTGTGTTACATGTCATGTGTGTAGTGTGTGGGCTGGATGGTTTGGATTTGTATAATGTGTTTTTATGGATGTGTTAGTGTGTGTGTGTGTGTGTGTGTGTGTGTGTGTGTGTATATATATATATATATATATATATTATTAGTGTGTGTGTGTATAAGAAGCACTGCTGACTCCAAGTGTTGAGGTGAATAGACTGTGTATAGGAGCTGCAGCCATTCTCTGGTGACCACTGAGGCCGGTGATTGGCTGCAGCTCCTATGTATAGTGTATGATGATGTCACTAGGGCAACACGGTGTATTTTATTGAGAAAAAAATAAGGTGGCGGTAACTGTATGGTGGTAATATTGGTCCGTATATAGTGTATATAGAGTCATTATGCAGTGGTCAGTCTATGGCGGTAATATTGGTCCGTATATAGTGTATATAGAGAGTTATTACCGCCATAGAGTGACCGCCACATAATGACTCTATATATACACTATATACAGACCAATATTACTGCCATAGACTGACCGCCACATGATGCATAATGACTCTATATACACACTATATACAAACCATTATTACCACCATAGAGTGACCGCCACATAATGACTCTATATACACTATATACAGAGCAATATTACAGCCATAGACTGACCGCCACATAATGCATAATGACTCTATATACAGTATACAAACCATTATTACCGCCATAGAGTGACCGCCACATGATATTGGTCTGTATATAGTGTATATAGAGTCATTATGTGGTGATCACTCTATGGCAGTAATATTGGTCTGTATATAGTGTATATATAGTGTCATTATGCAGTGGTTTAGTCTATGGCGGTAATATTGGTCTGTATATAGTGTGTATAGTGTCATTATGCAGTGGTCAGTCTATGGTGGTAAAATTGGTCTGTATATAGTGTATATAGAGTTATTTCCGCCATAGAGTGACCTCCACATAATGACTCTTTATATACACTATATACAGACCAATATTACCGCCATACAGTGACCGCCACATGATATTGGTCTGTATATAGTGTGTATATAGAGTCATTATGTGGTGATCACACTATGGTGGTAATATTGGTCTGTATATGGTGTATATATGGAGTCATTATGTGGTGGTCATGGTGTGTGCTGGTCTGTATATAGAGTCATTATGTGGCGGTCAGTCTATAGCAGTAATATTGGTCTGTATATAGTGTGTATATAGAGTCATTATGCAGTGGTCACTCTATGGCAGTAATATTAGTCTGTATATAGGATCATTATGTGGTGGTCACTCTATGGCAGTAATATTGATCTGTATATAGTGTATACAGAGTCATTATGCGCTGGTCAGTCTATGGCGGTAATATTGGTCTGTATATAAAGTTATTAAGCGGTGGTCACTCTATGGCGGTAATATTGGTCTGTATATAGTGTATATAGAGTTATTATGTGGTGGTCACTTTATGGCAGTAATATTGGTCTGTATATAGTGTATACAGAGTCATTATGTGATGGTCAGTCTATAGTAGTAATATTGGTCTGTATATAGTGTATATAGAATCATTATGTTGCGGTCATGGTGTGGTGCTAATATTGGCGTGTATATAGTGTCATTATGGGGCGGTCACTTTATGGTGGTAATATTGGCCTATACATATTATGTTTTCATCAATAACGGTATGGAGGTAATAGTTGGTCCTGATATAGTGATTTTTTTATTTTATTTTTTAAAACCATGCATATAGATAGTTTTTGTGTTTACACCACTAGCGGCGGTCCTGACATGTAGCGGCGGTCCTGACATGTAGCGGCGGTCCTGGCATGTAGCGGCAGTCCCGGCATGTAGCGGCAGTCCCGGCATGTAACCTTCTGAATTGACTCAATGTGACTAAGGGCCATAATACACAGAGCGAAAATTGTCCTAACCTGGCTGATATCGCTCTGTGTATATAGAGACAACAGTAATCAAATGATCATTGTCTTTTGGCAAGTGTAAAAATCATTGTCTGCTGATTGTGCGTATAACATAATAAAGCTGGTACTTACCTGATCACGTTCCCCGGTGTCCTCAGGCCTTGTCTGTTTGTTACGGCCAGTGATTGGCTGAATGGCCGATCACTTCAGAGAGAGGACCAGAAGTGAAAGCTGGGACTGGGGGATCCCACAGACAAGGCCTGAGGACACCAGGGAATGTGGTCAGGTAGTATATATCTTCATTGTTCACTATATACAGCAAGGGCTGCACACACATCACTAATGAGATATATATATATATATATATATATATATATATATAAAATCTCATCTGGCCCCATCCTCCCCATACACAGTAATGTTCGGCACAGCTGAGCGTTTCTGTGTTCTCTATAGGAGGGGTAAGCCATAGCCAGACAGATCTGATGACGGCTTGTCTCTCTGAGAACAAAGAGGTTGGATGTTGATTTTCCATCAAGCCCAACCCCATATGTCCACTGATATCATGTCAGAGGACTGTACAAAGAGCCCCATTCACCTTACACTGATGGCCGAACCCACCAGGAGCAGCAGGTACCACCAAAAAGTGTATGGGAACCTTAAATTGCTGCTACAATATTTCAGCATTTGGGGCCCCACCTTCAACTTTGCCCAGGGCCACATTTAGTCTAAAACCGGCCCTGGCTGCCTGGACGATCAGCGATCACCCGGGTGTAATAGCGGCAGCAGTGAGCGGGGAACGAGGAGCAAACTAGCGCTAACAGCGCTCATTTGCTCCTCCGAGTCGGGCCGTGTAATATGGCCTTGACAGCCAGAGAGCTGTGGCTAGTCATGTCTGGCTCCCCACCCAGATTGCTAGTTGCAGCCTCACACAGCATAGTAAACTCTTTTTTTCCCCTTTGTAAATATTATATATAAAAAAAAAAAACGGATCAAAAAGGATCCGTTTATTTAACGAACACAAAAATGAGGTTGGGACTACTAGCTGAGTGAGCTGACCACTACCTGTTTAATCACAAAAATGAGGTCGACCACGTTTGTGTGTACCCTTTTTTCTAATGGAAGTCAATGGAAAAATGGATCAAAACGGATGCACACAATTGCAGTCGTTTTTCATTTGCAAAAAAACGGATGAAACTGATTGCAAAAAACGTAGTGTGAATCCAGCCTTACACCTCTAAGTGTGGCCGTCATTTTGGACCACAATATAGATGTGCATCCATAGTTGACTGCACTGCATGGACCTCTGCATAGTGACCTTTATTGCAGCACAGACCACAGGCCGGTCACACATACGGACATGTGAACAGGGCCATTAAAGGGGTATTCCCCCCAAAATCATTTTTGCATTAATATGTTGCCCACCCGTAGCTTTCCATCTTTCCAATATACAGTTATTACGGATTCTGCACAGTTTTGCTGTTATCTAGCTGCATTCACCCCCACGGATTGCATTGAATCATCAGATCTCAGTCCAACCCGACACGCTCTCTGCTCCTGGCCCGCACCCTCCGAGACGGCATCACGTGTCCTCACTCTCTTTATTGGGCCGGCTTCTAACCCTGCCTATTGAAGTGAGGGAGGACACTGACAACTGCTGTGCTGTCTCCCGACTGCCTCCCCCAAGGTCACCTGTGTGCCCCCCGCCCCTGAGCACACCTGTGGCCCTCACACTGTGCCCCCTGACGTTGCTGCCCGCCCCCCTGGCACCACAACCCCAGTTCTCACCCGCGGCACCACCACCCCCGTCTCAACCCCAGCACCTCGGCCCACGAACCCCCCCCCCCTTCCCCCGGTCTCACCTATGGCACAACTGGCAGGGAGTGGCGGTACCAACACCCCCGGACCCCACACAGCTCAGTACAGCACCCCCCTCCGCCGGCTACTCTGCTTGGTTGCCGGGATGCAGGGGGTGCTATGAGGCGCTCAGTAATCGATCCAATCCCCCCCCCCCCCGATACCAAATACATCACCCCCTCATCAGATCTGCAGCGCCGGGCCGTCTCTCAGCTTCCCTCGTCAGCAGGAGCTCACAGCCTTCTGTGCGGGACGGAGCATGGTGAGCTGCTGCTGCTGCTGTGATGGAAGCTGAGAGACAGCCTGGCGCTGCAGATCTGATGAGGGGGTGATGTATTATTTGGGGGGGGGTTTGATGTATTTGGTATCGGAGGGGGGGTTTGATGTATTTAGTATCGGGGGGGGGGGGACAGGGTAATGTATTTGGTATCGGATCGATTACTGAGCGCCGCATAGCACCCCCCGCATCCCGGCAACCAAGCAGAGTAGCCGGCAGCGGGGGTGGTGTACTGAGCTGTGTGGGGTCCGGGGGTGTTGGTACCGCCGCTCCCTGCCAGCTGTGCCACAGGTGAGACGGGGGGGTTTGTGGGCCGAGATCCTGCGCGTGGGAACGGGGGTGGTGGTGCCGCGGGTGAGACGGGGGCGGGGTTCTTGGGCCGTGGTGCTGCGGGTGAGACGGGGTGGGGGGGCGGAGTTTGTACTGTGTCTCACCCCCCAAGTCTTCACCTACCCCCCCCTTCACATCCCTCTTCCCCCTTCACATCTCTCTCCCCCCTTCACATCTCTCTCCCCCCCTTCACATCCCTCCCCCCCTTCACATCTCTCTCCCCCCCTTCACATCCTCTCTCCCTCCCACCTCCATCTCCCCCATCACCTCCTCTCCTCCATCTTGACCTCCTCTATCCCTCCCTCCTCTATATAGTTATATAGGATCATTGTACTTCGCAACTCAACCCACAGCACCCATCCCCCCCCCCCCCACGCACGGCTCACCAGCTGACCTGCGGCCCCCCTCACTCAAATAACTCAACTCTGCTATGCAACGCTCTCAACTCTGCTATGCAACGCTCTAAACTCTTATATCTTGTGGATATCAGCTCTGCTACATCATGGACCAATCAGACGTAAGCATTGCATGATGGGAGATGTAGTTTTCTGGCTGGAGCCATGTTGGATATAGTTTGGCTTGCTAAAAAACTTGTAACTCAGGGGACACGGCTCAAAATTCTCAGGGGGACTTGGTGAGTAAGACCAGCTAGGTTTGGGAGCATTTTATTTTTTTAAGCTCTTGGGGGGGAATACCCCTTTAAAATATATGGGTCCAGAGTGTAGTCTAATTATGAGTTATGGACGCTTGCCTAACCCTTCAAAGGGAATGTGTCGCAAAGTTTAAAAAAAAATTGAAAGTGTTAAAACTGAATTCGTAATTTTTTGTGTTAATTTATAAGTGTTTTTCATTTTATTTTTCATGTAAGGAAATATGAAAAATTAACAATCTAATTTTCCATATTTCCCAGTGATGGCCATCAGGGGGAGCTCCAGGAGGAAACTGCTGGTAAAAGCAGCCTGAAAGAGGGATGCTGAAAAAAAGAGGCAGTCCCTGCTCAACTGCTGTGACATCAGCACCTCCCTCCTCTTTTCACAGGGAAACAAAGAGGGGAAAGGTGCTATTATCTGTACTGCTGGGCAGCGCCATTTTGTTGTTGTCTGCACAGCAGTACAGATATAAGCGTGTCCCTAGCCTTTCTTAACCCCTTCGTGCTGCAGCTAGTTTGGGCCTTAATGACCAAGCTAATTTTTCAAAATCTGACCTGTCTCACTTTATGCTCTTATAGCTCAGTGATGCTTTAACGTATTCTAGCGATTCTGAGATTGTTTTTTCGTCACATATGGCACTTTATGTTAGTGGCAAAATTTGGTCACTACTTTGTGTGTTTTTTGTGAAAAACATCAAAATATCATGAAAAATTAAAAAATTGAATTTTATGAACTTTGAAATTCTCTGCTTCTAAAAAAAGAACATCGTAGCACATAAATTAGTTACTAAGTCACATTACCAATATGTCTTCTTTATTCTGGCATAATTTGGTAAACATATTTTACTTTTTTAGGGTGTTATGGGGCTTAGAAATTTATCAGCAAATTATCACATTTTCGTGAAAGTTTCCAAAACGGATTTTTTTAGGGACCAGTTCTTTTTTTAAATGGATTTAGAAGTCTGGTATCCTGAAAACCCCCATAAGTGACCCCATTTTGGAAACTACACACCTTAAAGAATTAATCTAGGGGTATAATGAGCATTTTAACCCTACAGGGGCTGGAGGAAAGTATTCACAATTAGGCAGTAAAAAAATGGAAAATTAAAGTTTTCCAATAATATATACGTTTAGATTAAAGTTTCTCATTTTCAAAAGGAACATGAGAGAAAAAGCACGCCAAAATTTGTAACGCAGGTTCTCTTGAGTACAACGGTACCCCATATGTGGGCGTAAACCACTGTATGGGCACACAGCGGGGCTCAGAAGGGAAGGAGCGCCAATTAGCTTTTCCAATGCAGATTTTGCTGAAGAAGTTTCTGAGCGCCAGGTGCGTTTGCAGAGCCCCTGTAGTGTCAGCAGAGAGAAAACCCCCCATAAGTCACCCCATTTTGGAAAGTGCACTCCTCAAAGAATTTATCTTGGTGTTTGGTGACCATTTTGACCCCACAGGTATTAGAGGAAAGTATTCAAAAGAAGACAGTAAAAATGAAAAACTCGAATTCTTCCAATAATATGTTCGTTTAGTTTGAAATTTCTCAATTTCACGAGGAACAAGAGGAAAAATGTACCCCACAATTTGTAACGCAGGTTCTCCTGAGTGAAAAGGTACCTCATATGTCGGTATAAACCACTGTATGGGCACACAGGAGGGCTCAGAAGGGAAGGAGCGCCAATTAGCTTTTTCAATGCAGATTTTGCTGAAGAAGTTTCCGAGCGCCAGGTGCGTTTGCAGTGCCCCTGTAGTGTCCGCAGAGTAAAATCTCCCAATAATTCACTCCATTTTGGAAAGTGCACCCCTCAAAGAATTCATTTTGGGGTGTGGTGAGCATTTTGACCCCACAGGTATTAGAGGAAAGTACTCAAAAGTAGACAGTAAAAATGAAAAACTCGAATTTTTCCAATAATATGTTCCTTTAGTTTGAAATTTCTCAATTTCACGAGGAACAGGAGAGAAATGTCACCCCAATATATGTAACGCAGGTTCTCCTGAGTAGAACGGTACCCCATATGTGGGCATAAACCACTGCATGGGCACACAGCCGGGCTCAGAAGGAGCGCCAATTAGCATTTTCAGTGCAGATTTTTCTGAAGAAGTTTATGAGCGCCAAGTGCGTTTGCAGAGCCCCTGTAGTGTCAGCAGAATAAATTCCCCCCAAAAGTCACCCCATTTTGGAAAGTGCACCCCTCAAAGAATTCATCTTGGGGTGTGGTGACCATTTTTACCCCACAAGTATTAGAGGAAAGTATTCAAAATTGGCCAGTAAAAATGAAAAACTCGAATTTTTCCAATAATATGTTGGTTTAGTTTGAAATTTCTCAATTTGACGAGGAACAGGAGAGAAAATGTACCCAAAAATCTGTAACGCAGGTTCTCCTGAGTAAAACGGTACCTCATATGTGAGCATAAACCACTGTATGGGCACACAGCAGGGCTCAGAAGGGAAGGAGCGCCAATTTACTGGAGCAAAACCGCAGCTAGTAATGGTTATTAGAATAGCGCAGTTACTAAAATAAAATAAAAAAAAGAGATTACAGGTAATGTGGGGTGGTCATGGGCAACCTGGGGTGTGTATGGGCAACCTGAGGTAGTTACAGGTAATCTGGGGTGGTTACGGACAACATGGGGTGGTCACAGGCAACCTGCTGTGGTTACGGCAACCTGGGGTGGTTACAGGCAACGTGGGGTGGTTACAGGCAACGTGGGGTGGTTACAGGCAACGTGGGGTGGTTACGGACAACGTGTGGTGGTTATGGGCAACGTGTGGTGGTCACGGGCAACCTGCTGTGGTCACGGGCAACCTGCTGTGGTTACAGGCAACGTGGGGTGGTTACGGGCAACGTGGGGTGGTTACGGGCAACCTGCTGTGCTTACAGACAATCTGGGGTGGTTACGGGCAACGTGGGGTGGTTACGGGCAACCTGCAGTGCTTACAGACAATCTGGGGTGGTTACGGGCAACATGGGGTGGTTACGGGCAACCTGCAGTGCGAACAGACAATCTGGGGTGGTTACGGGCAACCTGCAGTGCTTACAGACAATCTGGGGTGGATAACGGCAGCGTGGGGTGGTTACGGGCAACCTGCAGTGCTTACAGACAATCTGGGCTGGTTACGGGCAACGTGGGGTGGTTACGGGCAATATGGGGTGGTTACGGATATACTGAAGTTCTTATAGGCAATCTGGGGTGGGTACCTGTAATCGGGTATTGTGCGGTGGTTACGGGCAATGTGCGGTGGTTACGGGCAACGTGCGGTGGTTACGGGCAACGTGCAGTGGTTACGGGCAACGTGCAGTGGTTACAGGTAATCTGGGGGGGGTTAGGGGTAATTTGGGAGTAAACTGCAATTATTACTATAATAAAAAGTGTGTGTTTTATTTTTTTGTATGTTTGTCACTTTTTGTACTTTACACATTCATTTTCACTGTATTACTATGATTACTGTGATATTTTCTATCACAGTAATCATAGTTCAGTGACAGAGACCAAATTGGTCTCTGTCACTTTAAAATTTCAGAGTTGGCTGGTTGTGGAGCGCATGCGCACTTCACAACCAGCCAGGACGCCGAAGAGGACGGAGCTCCTGGATCAGGTAACGTATAAGAGGTAGGGGGGGTGACTGGGGGACGGGGGTGACAGGGGGGGTGGGGGGCGACTGGGGGGGTGGGGGGACATCACTTTGTCTCCCCTGTCACCAATCATTCATGGTGACAGGGGATAAAAAGTGCCGGGATGCACGTGGCACAAGCGATCAGCGGTATATAGTATATACCGCTGATCGCTTGTACCGGGACCCCACAGGGGGGGGTCCTGATGACTGCCCCATGCTCTCCTCTACCTCTGGTGGCGGAGAGCATGGGGCTTTCATTCATTTTAACTTTTCCATCGCTGTGAACAGACATTAGTCGGTTCACAGCGATGGCGGCGGCCATCTTGGAAATGATGGCCGCCGGGGGAGGGGGGTTAGTGATCGGAGGGGGGGGCTGATCTGAGGTCTGGGGGACACTTATTTTATCTCCCCCCGCCGTGAATCCCCTTTACCAACGGCCGCCGCTATAACGTTAATAGCGGCGATCGTCGGTAAGGGGGGGGGGGGCGGGACGGACCCCACACACTGCCCCAACCCCTCAGCTACCTCCGGTAGCTGGGGGGATGGGGTGGGGGCCGGGTGGGGGCCGTCCCGGCCCCGCAGCCTTATTCTCTGCCATCGCCGTAAAAAGCTGATGGCAGCAGAATAAGGACCCTTAGCGACCGCCGTAAAAAGCCGTATCGGCGGTCACTAAGGGGTTAATAAACCTCAGCTGCTGCAGAACCTCCTAATACACCTTAACCTGCTGCAGAACCACCTACAGCTCGCCTGCCCACATTCACCTCCCGCACTTCTCACCGCCCATCCCCCGAATGCACATAGTATTGTTATTACACTCACAGCTCATTCCTGTACACTTGGGATCAGCAAATGTGCAGCAGTAGCGAAACCCTTTGCTATTGCTCAGCCATCAGCCGGTTGTATTTGAGCTCCGCTCCAGGTATCTAGAAAATCTGGGTACAGCTCTGGGGAGCTTCTCCCAGGACTGTATCCAGCTTTTCCTAACACCCGAAGTGGAGCTCAAATGCAGCCGGCTGACGGCTCATACAGGCAGCTGGTACAAGCATCTCATACAGGCAGCTCGTTCATGCACTCTCATACAGGCTGGGGTGACAGGAGGGAAGAGGCTGGGGTGACAGGAGGTGAAGAGGCTGGGGTGACAGGAGGTGAAGAGGCTGGGGTGACAGGAGGTGAAGAGGCTGGGGTGACAGGAGGTGAAGAGGCTGGGGTGACAGGAGGGAAGAGGCTGGGGTGACAGGAGGGAAGAGGCTGGGGTGACAGGAGGGAAGAGGCTGGGGTGACAGGAGGGAAGAGGCTGGGGTGACAGGAGGGAAGAGGCTGGGGTGACAGGAGGGAAGAGGCTGGGGTGACAGGAGGGAAGAGGCTGGGGTGACAGGAGGGAAGAGGCTGGGGTGACAGGAGGGAAGAGGCTGGCGTGACAGGAGGGAAGAGGCTGGCGTGACAGGAGGGAAGAGGCTGGAGTGACAGGAGGGAAGAGGCTGGAGTGACAGGAGGGAAGAGGCTGGAGTGACAGGAGGGAGAGACTGGTGGAGGCTGGAGTGACAGGAGGCTGGAGTGACAGGAGGGAGAGACTGGTGGAGGCTGGAGTGACAGGAGGGAGAGACTGGTGGAGGCTGGGGTGACAGGAGGGAGAGACTGGTGGAGGCTGGGGTGACAGGAGGGAGAGACTGGTGGAGGCTGGGGTGACAGGAGGGAGAGGCTGGGGTGACAGGAGGGAGAGGCTGGGGTGACAGGAGGGAGAGGCTGGAGGAGGCTGAGGTTGGAGGAGGCTGAGGTGACAGGAAGGAGAGGCTGGGTGACAGGGAGGAGAGGCTGGGGTGACAGGAGGGAGAGGCTGTAGGAGCTGAGGTGACAGGAGGGAGAGACTGGAGTGACAGGGGGAGAATATTAGGGTGTAGGGCGAGCAACTGGTGGTGGTGGGGGCATGGATAGCAACCGGGGGGCTCGAGGAGAAGGCAGGGCAGAGACTCCCTGGTACAGTTACAGGGCCACGGTGAGCTACCCCCCACTAACCGTTCAGCACCCCCCCCCCCCCCCCCGACGGTGTGCCAAACGGTTAGTGGGGGGAAGCTCACCGCGGCCCTGTAACTGTACGGGGGTGGGGGGAACCGTCCTACCCAGCCCACTCCTGCCTGGCCTGCGGCAACACCGGCGGTGTGCCCAACGGTTAGTGGGGCGGATGGAGCCAGTCCAACACTGTGTGTGTGGGGAGGGGAGAGAGCAGCTGCACAGTGTTCTGCAGCCCACTCACTGGTGACGGGCACAAATGTGGAACAATGTGACGTGAAAGGGAAAAATTTCATTTTTTCACTTTCATGGCACAAATGTGCCCGTCATCAAGGGGTCCATATCCTCACTGCACCCCTTGTTAGATTCCTTGAGGGGTGCAGTTTCCAGAATGGGGTCACTTGTGGGGGGTTTCCAGTGTTTTGGCAGCACGAGGGCTCTGTAAATGCGACATGGCGTTCATCATCCATTCTAGCCAAATCCAACCTCCAAAATCCAAATGGCGCTCCTTCCCTTCGGAGGCTTGCCCTGCGCCCACATGTGGGGTATTTACGGACTCGGGGGAAATTGCTCTACACATATTGTGTGTTTTTTTCTCTTTTAACCCCTTGTGAAAATGATAAATTCAAGGCTAAACCAACATTATAGTGTAAAAAATGTAATATTTCATTTTCACGCCACATTGTTCCACATTTGTGCCCGTCACCAGTGGGGTCCATATGCTCACTACACCCCTTGTTACATTCCCTGAGGGGTGTAGTTTCCATAATGGGGTCACTTGTGGGGGGTTTCAACTGTCTTGGCAACACAGAGGCCTTTTGAATGCAACATGGCCCCTCAAAATCCATTCCATCCAAATCCAGCCTTCAAAAACGAAATGGTGCTCCTTCCCTTCGGAGGCTTACCCTGCACCCGCATGGTGCTTTATGTCCACATGTGGGGTATTTACGGACTCGGGGGAAATTGCGCTACACATTTTGTTTTTTTTCTCCTCTTTTAACCCCTTGTGAAAATGATATATTCAAGGCTAAACCAACATTATAGTGTAAAAAATGTAATATTTCATTTTCACGCCACATTGTTCCACATTTGTGTCCGTCACCAGTGGGGTCCATATGCTCACTACACCCCTTGTTACATTCCTTGAGGGGTGCAGTTTCCATAATGGGGTCACTTGTGGGGGGTTTCAACTGTCTTGGCAACACAGGGGCCTTTTGAATGCAACATGGCCCCTCGAAATCCATTCCATCCAAATCCAGCCTTCAAAAACCAAATGGCGCTTCTTCCCTTCGGAGGCTTTCCCTGCACCCGCATGGCGCTTTATGTCCACATGTGGGGTATTTCCGTACTCAGGGGAAATTGCTCTACACATTAAATGTTTTTTTTATCTTTTAACCCCTTGTGAAAATGAAAAAACATGACAAGATTAATGATTTAGAGTAAAAATTTTACAAAAATTACACTAAATGTTGGTCTAGCCTTGATTTTTTTCCATTTCCACAAGGGGTTAAAAAAGAAAATGAACACAAAACGTGTAGGGTAGTGTCCCCTGAGTACGAAAATACCCCACATGTGGGCATAATGTGCCATATGGGCACAGGGCAAAGGGACAGAGCGCCATTTAGAGGCTGGAATGGAGGATGGAGGCCATGTCGCAATTACAAAGCTCCTGTGCTGCCAGGACAGTAGAAACCCCCGACAAGTGACCCCATTCTGGAAACTACACCCCATAAGGAATCTAACAAGGGGTGCAGTGAGCATATGGACCCCACTGGTGACAGGCACTTACGTAGAACATGTGCCGAGAAAATAAAAAATACAATTTTTTTCATTTTCACGTCCCAAATGTGGCCGTCACCAGGGGGCCATATCCCCGCTGCCCCCCTTCTTAGATTCCTTATGGGGTGTAGTTTCCAGAATGGGGTCACTTGTGGGGGGTTTCTACTGTCCTGGCCGCACAGAGGCTTTGTAATTGCATCATGGCATCCTCTAATTGGAATGGCGGCCATACCTTAGCTGGGGAAAAGGGACAATTCTAATTTATTTGGGGGTATTAGGCCAATTATTAGTTTATAAGGTTGAAAATGACAGGTGTCCATCAAATTCAATCTGTGTTGATCCAGAGGAAGGCAAAAAACCCCTCGTGAGGCAGACGACAGTAGCCTCATCACAGGGGAAAAATTCCTTCCCGACTCCATAATGGCGATCAGAATAATCCCCGGATCAAAGTGACCCCTAAAATAGGAATAAGGGACAGAATATAGATAATGTAGAACCCCAATGACGTGTGGTGCGCCTTGAAGCGATCCAGTATGCAGAGGCCGGGGTGATCAGGACAGGTGTCACACAGGAAAATGGCGTCCTTCCTGATCCCCCTGTTACCCCACACTCTGCACTTCTTCTGGGGTCTCCTGTTTTCCACTGTGGGGGACGTCACCTGGAAAATGTTGTCCTGGTGCGATACGGGGTCCCTCATATCCAGAAGCGCTGGGTCCTCTCCATGGCTGCTAAATATTAGGGCGCTATTACTGCTTCTGACATGTTCGGGTCGTGCCGCAAGCTACAGGGCAGCGAGGGACCGGAAGAGGGGGTGCTGGTATAAAAGTTATCCCCGTACAGGTGGTAACCTTTATCCAGCAGTAGGAAGATCAGTTCCCAAACGATCTCCCCACTAACTCCGAGGATGGGGGGGGAGGGGGCATCTGGGGGCTGCATTCGGGTGTCCCTTCCTACATACACTCTAAGGGTACATGCACACTGCGGAATCGCGACAGATAACCCTTCGTGCATTCCACAGCTGGCACCCACCGGCGGACTGATGCAGGCGCACGTCTCCACCCGTGTCATAGACTCTATTCTATGCACGGGCGGATTCCGCTCTCCGTCCAACGTATTCATTCTTTGGATGGATGATGGAATCCGCCCGTGCATAACATGGAGTCTATGACACAGGGGGAGACGCGCGCCTCCATCAGTCCGCCGGTGGGTGCCAGCTGCGGAATACACAAAGGGTTATCCTTTGCCATTCCGCAGTGTGCACGTACCCTAAATCTGTAAGTGTACCCTGAGGTACTGTCACAGAGTGTGTAGAATTTCACACCATACCGTGATCTCTTATTGGGACGGTACTGGCGGAAAAGACGTGTCTGGGGGGCAGCGTACGCTACGCTACCCCCAGATACGTCATTGGATGATGAGGATGAATGGAGGAAAGAAGGATCCCCCCCATTCATCCTCACTGGCTGTTTCGGTGTCGGAGGTAATAATAACGTATCCCTCTGACGCCGAAAACACCCTGGGGGCCATTTGTATACGGGGATTGGTATATGGGGTATGTAGTGGTGTAGTGTCAAACTTTATTCAATGTAGTGTGGTGTAATGTAGTGTTTTTTACGTGTTTTTTTACAGTAAGTATAAAAAAAAAAACCTACGCCAACAAAGGAGTTGCTGATAAATGCCGCACTTATGTGGGGCACTTATTAGCAGACTGTGGCAGTAGAATATAGAAAAAAAAACACCCTACGCCAAAAAGGAGGAGTGGCTGATTAGCAGCGCACTTTCGTGCGATGCTGATCAACACTCAGCGGCGATAGGGTGCGGAAAATAGAAAAAAAAAAATTTGAAAAAAAAAAAAAAAAAATTTCTACATTCTGAACATCCCTGTAGCTGCTGATAAGTGTATTACACATATCAGCCGCTAGAGGGCAGCAGAGCGCAAAAGTGTATTACACATATCAGCCGCTAGAGGGCAGCAGAGCGCAAAATACGGAAAGAGCCGACGCTGGAGCCGAAAATAGCCGAGAGAAGCCGAACGTGACGTCACGGAAGAAGCCGAAGACCCGAACGAAGACGAGGATGCCGCGAACCCGGAAGACGCCGATCAGGAGCCCGGGACAGGTGAGTAATGTACAAATACCTGCTCTGGACCCCTCGGCTACCTAGCTGAGGGGTCCAGGGCAGGTATTTACTATTTTGTGGGACTCTGATCGCCGTGCCACCGGCCCGATCGCCGTGAACGGCCGGCCGTTCACGGCGATCGGGCCGGTGGCACGGCGATCACCATTACTTTTTACAGTAATGGCGGTCGGTGCCGTCCTCGGACAGCACCGACCGCCATTTTTTTTCCGGGTCATCGATGACCCGGAAAGGTTCCGATTGCCGCTATTGGCTGATCTGAATTGATCAGCCTATAGCGGCGATCGTAAGCACGGGGGGTGTTAACCACCCCCCGTGCCGTGAAGCTAAGATGGCCTGCTATGATTTATAGCAGGCCATCTTCCCCGACCGCTGTGTGTGAACACGCAGCGATCGGGGAAACATCGGGCGTAAATTTACGCCCTGATGCGCCAAGTACCAGGGCGCGAGGGCGTAAGTTTACGCCCGATGTCGTTAAGGGGTTAAAACACTTAAGCCCCATGTATAAAAAAAAAAAAAAATTAGAACACTTATTTTCTCTAAACACCTATTAAAAAATTTTTAAAAAAATATGAGTCCCTTTAAAGCTATGATTGCTAACACTCCAGAGTAAGTTATAGCACAATGTAATGAGGGTGCCCGCTGTATGTGGTATGACCAACACACAACTGGCCCAAGTCAGTTCCCCAATTTAAAGCTACCCTTTAGAATTAATAACTAAGTTGTTGAGGATCTGTATCCCCTTTACCACAAAGCACTAGGAGCCTCAGACACAAATCCCTTTAGAGCAGAGGAAATCATAGATGCCTGCAGCACAATGTCTGTCAGGAGTCTAGGAACGAATGTGCGGCTGTAGAGACAAGTGTGAACGGTTTCTAAGTCCCCGAGTCTCCTTGTCCCATTATAATGGTCACAGAACCAGAAGGATGGCCGTCTCATTCCACCGACGACTCAGGCAGAGCGGAGCAATGTGAAAAAAAGAAAAACCGCAACAGGAATCCTCACGGTGGGAGAACGAGATCGCACTTTTCCTATTACATTAACCACGCCCACCTTCGGAGACTGTATCCGGGTTGTCACCCCTCCCCCCCACACACGTTACTCTGGTACTTCTAGTGCTCCTGTGCCGATTATAAAGTATCCCTGAGACGCGAGTCTCGCTCGGCTAATACCTGGAAACTCACCTCACTAATGAGGACTAGTACGGCTGAAGTGAACCCGGCAATTAGCCGCCGCGCATGTTCTGTACATGCACAGCGCCATGTCCCCAAATCCGCCTCATATCCCCGCTATAGCAGGATTACAGCTCGGTTACACATGTTGGTGGCCCTTAAAAGGGCCGTTGGGTTCTATACAGGATCAGTGATTGGGCTCAGAATTCCTGGGACTGTTGGGAGCTCTTCTTACCGCTCTTCCCGGAGGCAGGAGCGGCGCTCTTCTTGGGCAGCAATACTGCCTGGATATTGGGCAAGACGCCACCTTGAGCAATGGTCACACCACCCAGTAGTTTGTTTAACTCCTCGTCGTTGCGCACTGCCAGCTGCAGGTGGCGTGGAATAATGCGAGTCTTCTTGTTGTCTCGGGCAGCATTACCAGCGAGCTCGAGAATCTCAGCAGTCAGATACTCCAGCACGGCAGCCAAGTACACCGGAGCACCAGCGCCGACCCGCTCAGCATAATGTCCCTTCCGCAGGAGCCTGTGCACACGACCAACAGGGAACTGCAGCCCAGCTCTGGAGGAGCGAGTCTTCGCCTTGGCGCGAGTCTTGCCGCCTTGTTTGCCACGTCCCGACATCTTCCTCTTATCTCAGCTTTAACTGACTACAAGCGCACCACCTCCCTTTTATACACGCAAAGAAAAACAGAAGACGCCAGTGATTGGTTGTTTTTCGAGTCATCCAATAAGAATCCAAGACATGTAAGACGTCACTGTCACATGATATAAAACCCACGCGCTGCCCCTACCTGATTGGGCGTACGGATTCAGCTAGGCCCGCCTCCAGAAAGGCCTCGTGATGTCCAAAGGCGTCTTCTATTGGTGCATAGAAATAAATCTGAAATAACAAGTGGGGAACTATCCCGCCAGTATTTACTAACTGAGGATCGATTATTGTGAGATTTGTACCAGTTTCTTATCCAGAATAAAACTAGAGACCTGAAGGCAAGAACGGCGATAAGTGATGGATTTGATAGTCATCGCTATCTCACGCTAAGAGCTGACAAGATTTAGCAGTGAGGGCGGCGTTTCAGTTTTAATCGCGAGACTTTCTACCCATTGTTGCACGTGTAATATTATCGTTCGCCAAGCAATTTACGCGGGCGAAGTGTGAAGAGAAAAAAAAAAGCGGGAATTTCAAAATGCCCGGCATCTTTGGGATCAGCCAATGATCGATTCCTAAGACACAGTGTGTGTGCCCCGCCCCCAAATCTACTGTCTGCTTTCATTCAGGTCCGCAGTTGTGTATAGCGAGGCACTGTAGCCTCTGGCGCCAAGTTTGTGAAACGCCACAATGTGGAGAAATTATTTCGGTATTTTTGTCATTGCTTTGAAAAATTCTTCCAAGCATAATGCCATATTTACTTTATAGCGCCCCCTGAATGGGTGAGTAGATGGTGTGCTATAAGATTTAAGTCTGCAGCATCAAATCCACATTGTGACATACCCACCAGATTAAGTAGGTGTACACATACCCTAAAGAATGAACACACAATTTGCCTCATATATGGTGGAACCACAATTCTCTGCCCTAAAATATAAAAAAAAACAGTAGTTTACCATATTACATTTAAGAGACCAAAAATCTGCATATAAAAGATGTAATTGTAAGTGACACAACATGCCCTGTTACCAACAAGAAGCTGGAGCTCTTGATATTATCCCACCCCCTAAATGCTTTATTCACACGTCCCGTAAAATTGTCCATGGTTGCCGATCACTGACATTTTTAGACAATTCCGGTGGGTGGAGGTGGGGTAACGCTGCTGGAGTTGTCCTTTAGGGTATAAACCCACACACCGTATAAGCAGCGTATTTACTGCTGCGATACGCAGCAAATACGCAGCAAACACGCAGCAAAAACGCAGCAGATTATATCTAAATAACTGAACACAGCATCAAATCTGTACCAACAAATCTGCTGCGTATTTGCTGCGTATTTGTTGCGTATCTGCTGTGTATACGGTGTGTGGGTTTGTACCCTTAAATCCTATTAGTCTATCCAGACAAGCTGTGCAGCAATCCGCACCGCAAAAAAAGGACGTGCATCAGTGCCTTCCAACCCTCAGCCCCTGTCACCTGTAGCAGTGCATCCCCCTGGCTGGCATACATAGCATCAGTGCCTTCCAACCCTCAGCCTGTCACCTGTAGCAGCGCATCCACTGGAGCTGGCATACACAGCACTAGCACCACCCCACCCCCACCCACAAATATTGAACTTCACCGACGTAGTCCCCTGGTGATCGTTGTCCAGGCTTTCAACGCTGGACTACGCTGATGCAGTTCAATATGAGTGTGGGGGATGCACTGCTACAGGTGACAGGGGGTGGGGGTCAGGAGGCGCTGGTACTGCAGGGGATGAACGGGGGTTGGGAGGCGCTGGTACTGTGCATGTCGGCTTCAGAGGATGCGCTGCTACAGGTGACAGAGGTTGAAGGTCGGGAGGCGCTAGTGCTGTCCTAGGGTGGGGCTGGATGGTTGCCAGCTGTTGTCTGGAGGGGAGGTTTGGGCCGGCGGGATGTGCTGCCAGCGGCTTGTGGGGGTGCTGTAGGGATGCCCTGTCAGTGTGGTGTCCCACCACGGGTGTTGCTACTTTAAACACCTCGCAAAAGCCTGTACTCAAAGTCAAGTGGTAATGAACAGGGCTGGGGAGTCGGAGTCAGCTTTGGCTGGAGTCGGAAAAAAATGTACTGATTCCGACTCCAGCTTTAAAAAAATTCTTTAAAAAATGTAGAATTGAATTTTGATATGAATTTTACAAGTTTTGCTCATGAATATTTATATCATGAGCAACATTCTAATAGCACACTGGCTCTATTAGATAAGGGGGGTGGGGGAAAAGTTGTCGGTCACTATTTGGCAGTTTTTCCTGAGCTGGAAGAGTCCATTGTGTGGGGGGAGATCTGTGCTGTTCTCTTCCTGGATGCTGGATGACTGTATATGAGCAGCAGTGTAATATGAAGATATCCTGTGTAATATAGAGGAGGAGGAGAAGGCATAAGTAGTGTAGCAGAAACCTCTGTCCTCAATGTGGTGTTTTATCTCTGGGATTGTGTGTTTTTCGTCAGTGTTTTATGGCTGCAGCTGTGTGTGTATGTGTGCTATGCCTGCAGCAGGCTGTGTGTGTGTGCTATGGCTGCAACAGGCTGTGTGTGTTTGTGTGTGTGCTATGGCTGCAGCAGGCTGTGTGTATGTGTGCTATGGCCGCAGCAAGCCGAGTGTGGGTGTGTGGTGTGCGCTATGGCTGCAGCAAGCTGTGTGTGTGCTATGGCTGCAGCAGGCTGTGTGTGTGTGTGTGCGTTCTATTCCGTGCCCCCACAGTGACCTTCTATATCACTGTGTGACCTCTATATCCCTATGTGTAACCCCCACTATGTGTGACCTCTCTATATCACTATGTGTGACCCCTCTCTATACCACTATGTGTGACCCCCTCTATATCACTATGGCTGACCTCTATATTACAGGTATCTGGCATTGTTAGCAGTGTTTCTTTAAGTATGGTGAATATTTAGTTAGAAACACAGAAGACTGTCAGCAGGAAAAGACCACCTGTTCCATCTAGTCTAGTTTTGAGTAGTTCAGGACATGGAGGTTGGAGACTGGCTGCATCCACTGCACATACAGGAGAAGCTGCTTTATATAAAGTATTTCTTTATTCACTCAGAAGTCACCCCGGGATCATGTAGGACATTAGGGAGAAGCTGCTGAGCCAGTGTGATAAATAACTCCCCTGGTAAATGACTGGCCATTTATGAAGGAGCAGGAGTCGCAGTCGGTCCTGATAAAATTTAGGAGTTGGAGTCTGTCCTGATAAAATTCAGGAGTTGGAGTCGGAGCTGCGGCTTACCGACTCCACAGCCCTGGTAATGAAGTCATGTATAAGTTTTGCCACTAGATGTCAGTGTTATGTGTATTCGTATATGTATATTGCACAGCTGTAGTGAAAAAAGGGTTACTGTTCGTTTGTGATTTGTGTACCAATGGGAGCTATTCTTCCCTTTCAACTATCTCTATCCTTTTCTCTCTTTGCACTCTCTTCTCCACCACTCACAGGAGCTGTTACACACCCTGTAGGAAGTTGTCACATGGGGAGAGGAAGTGTAGGCCCACACTTAGGGAGTTCTCTTATGGATTTTGTAGAGGCAAGACACACAGACCAGAGTCTCCTGCAGAGTTTATATAGGAGCCTGGCTCTGCCAGGTTCCCCCTCCGGGACAGACCAGCTGTAGTGCACAGGCGCTCATGGGAAACACAGAGTTTCTTTTCTTTAAAGCAACACTTATTCTTACCATGCAGTGCTAAACCACTAAAGAGAGGACAAGTCAGAGACCACCCCAACCCACGCCCTGAACATCTCTAAAGGTGCACGACAGTATCCTATAAGCAGAGGAACTGATCCTAGTAGAGCAAAGTTGCTACAAGCCTACGTACTCTATCTTGCAACGCAGGTGACACCTGGACACCCTCAGACACTTCGCTCAACCCAGGTAACTAGGACTGGGGCTTGTGTTACCTTGTCAGGACGGGTCCTCCGACACTGCAGGGCTAAAGGTGGTATAGTGTCAAAAGGTCGAAACATGGGCACAAGTGTTCTTCTTCTCTCAGGTATTCTCTGGTAGAGCACAGTACTACTTTGTGTTGGGACTCTCGGGACAAACTCTCCACTTCTCTGAACTCACCCTACCTTCTCAGCATGCAACCAAGTCAGCACTGCTATTTTACAATTCTCAGCACAGATCTAGTCAAGTCCAAGGTCTATTGTCTGCTTGTATGCTAAAGTATTCCTTCAGTAAAGAAGAGTTTATTTATTCTATGAGGATTCAGTAGTTATTGCACAAGCACATACACAGCAGTTACACCGTCCTTGGGTCCAAACCACCACTCCGGACCACCGTGATAAGCAGCCAAGGGACCCATTACAACCCGGCAGGTCGCTGACCATTGTTGAAAGGTTAGAGCCTGCCTCAAAAATTAAAAGCAGGTGTGCCTCCATATCTGTGTGCTGAGTCAGCACTGGCGTCACAACAACATACCATCTGGCTGAGCTATATCCCACTGACCAACCACCATATAAGTGGCGTCATCCAGAGCAACCCAACAGGTGACCGGTCGAGCAACCACCACATCAGCACGAGACAGGAGGGGACAACAAGGCTCAGCATGTTATAGAGGGGGCCTACAGGGCTTAGCATGATGCCTACACATAGTGGAATAATACTGCAGAAGGCAAAGAGGTCCATGTTGTTTTTTACTGCTTCTACTCAACTGAAGTGAATATGTAAATAAAAATTATACATTTAATTTAATAAAATTATATTACAGAATAATGTAAACCCAGAGCCCACACCATTCCAGCTGTTTAGGGCCCTGGCTACACATTGAACAGAGTTTGTCTTCGTTCACTGTGTTGAGGTGGCAACCTGTAACTGCAGCTCAGCTCCTGTTCGCTTGAACAGAAGCTGAGCTGCAGTTACAGGTAACCAATGCTACACAGTGAACTGAGACGACTGCTTCCAGCCCTATTCACTGTGTAGTGCAGGAAGTGAACAGAAGCACTCCCACAATTTTTCCCCCACATTATGCACACTCATCAACACTGCTGTGTCATGTGTTTCATCACGGCTCTGCTTCATCAATATGTTACACTAGAAAATGTACCCGGCGCTGCCCGGGTATAAAGTTTCAGTGTGTTAATTAGATTTATTCTAAGGTGCCCAGGAGACCAATCTATGTCCTTGTTTTTTTTGTTTAAGGGGAAATCACCAGTAGCCCTATATGCTCCTATATCCCGACAATTCTGCACTGTTTATGTAAATTGTAGCTTATGCACATTAGAAATAAACTAAAAACTTCAAACATCTATCCTCTATACTTGTAGTGTATAGTTGGGGGTGGGGGGGCTGTATATCTGTAGTGTATAGTTGAGGGGGTCCTGTATACCTGTAGTGTGTAATGGGGGGGTTGTATACCTGTAATGTGTAGTTGAGGGATGTCCTGTTTACCAGTAGTGTATAATTGGGGGGGCTGTGTACCTGTACTGTATAGTTTGGGAAGTACTGTATACCTGCACTGTATAGCTGGTAGAGGTCCTGTATACCTGTAATGTATAGTTGGGGGTCCTGCATACCTGTACTATACAGTTGGTGAAGGTGTTGTATACCTGTAATGTATAGTTGGTGGAGGTCTTCTATACCTGTAGTTTATAGTTTGAGTGTCCTGGATACCTGTAGTGTATAGTTGGTGGAGGTCTTGTATACCTGTAGTATGTAGTTCGGGGTCCTGTATACCTGTAGTGTATAGTTTGGGGGTCCTGTGTACCTGTAGTTTATGGTTGGTAGAGGTCCTGTATATCTGTAGTGTAAAGTTTGGGGGTCCTGTATACCTGTAGTGTATAGTTTTGGGGTCTTGTATACCTGTAGTATATAGTTGATGGAGGTCCTGTATACCTGTAGTGTATAGTTTGGGAACCTTTAAACCTGTAGTATAGAGTTGGTGGGGGTCCTGTATACCTGTAGTATAGAGTTGGTGGAGGTGCTGTATACCTGTAGTATAGAGTTGGTGGAGATCTTATATACCTGAAGTATATAGTTCGAGGATCTGTCTGTATACCTGTTGTTTATAGTTTGAGGGTCCTGTATACCTGTAGTATATAGTTGGTGGGGGTGCTGTATACCTGTAGTGTATAGTTTTGGGGTCCTGTATACCTGTAGTATATAGTTGATGGAGGTCCTGTATATCTGTAGTGTATACTTTTGGGGTCCTGTATACCTGCAGTGTATAGTTGGTGGAGGTCCTGTATACCTGTAGTGTATAGTTTTGGGGTCCTGTATACCTGTAGTGTTCTGCAGTATATAGTTCGGGGGTCCTGTATACCTGTACTGTAAAGTTTGAGGGTCCTGTATACCTGTAGTATAGAGTTGGTGGAGGTGCTGTTTACCTGTAGTGTACAGTTTGGAGTCCTGTATACCTGTTGTATATAGTTGGTGAAGTTCCTGTATACCTGTAGTGTATAGTTTTGGGTCCTGTATACCTGTAGTATAGAGTTGGTGGGGGTGCTGTACACCTGTAGTATATAGTTGGTGGAGGTTCTGTATACCTGTAGTGTATAGTTTGGGGTCCTGTAAACCTGTAGTATATAGTCGGTGGAGGTCCTATATGCAGTACCTGTAGTATAGAGTTGGTGGACGTCCTGTATACCTGTAGTGTATAGTTAGGGATCCTTTAAACCTGTAGTATAGAGTTGGTGGGGGTCCTGTATACCTGTAGTATAGATTTGGTGGAGGTGCTGTATACCTGTAGTAGGGATGGTCCGAACCGAGTTCGTACGGAGTTCGTACGAACCCGAACCATCCTCAATTATTACCGCTGTCTGCCCGCTCCGTGCAGCGGGCGGATCCAGCGGAGGAACGCCTGGAAAACTGGGATACAGCCATAGCCATAGGCTGTATCCCAGTTTTCCAGGCGGTCCTCCCGCTGTATCCGCCCGCTGCATGGAGTGGGCAGACAGCGGTAATTCGATGCCGAGCGTTCGGGTTCAGCCGAACCCGAACCTCGGCGGGTTCAGACCATCCCTAACCTGTAGTATAGAGTTGGTGAAGATCTTATATACCTGAAGTATATAATTCGGGGGTCCTGTATACCTGTTGTGTATAGTTTGAGGGTCCTGAATACCTGTAGTATATAGTTGGTGGAGTTCCTGTATACCTGTAGTGTATAGTTTTGGGGTCCTGTATACCTGTAGTGTATAGTTTGGGGTCCTGTATACCTGTAGTATAGAGCGGGTGGGGGTGCTGTATACCTGTAAGATATAGTTTTGGGTTCCTGTATACCTGTAGTGTATAGTTTGGGGTCCTGTATACCTGTAGTATATAGTTGATGGAGGTCCTGTATACCTGTAGTGTATACTTTTGGGGTTCAGTATACCTGTAGTGTATAGTTGGTGGAGGTCCTGTATACCTGTAGTGTATAGTTTTGGGGTCCTGTATACCTGTAGTGTTCTGTACTATATAGTTCGGGGGTCCTGTATACCTGTACTGTATAGTTTGAGGGTCCTGTATACCTGTAGTATAAAGTTGGTAGAGGTGCTGTATACCTGTAGTGTATAGTTTGGGGTCCCGTGTACCTGTCTTATATAGTTGGTGAAGTTCCTGTATACCTGTAGTGTATAGTTTGGGTCCTGTATACCTGTAGTATAGAGTTAGTGGGGGTACCTGTAGTATATAGCTGGTGGAGGTTCTGTATACCTGTAGTGTATAGTTTGGTGTCCTGTATACCTGTAGTATATAGTTGGTGGAGGTCCTGTATACCTGTAGTATAGAGTTGGTGGAGGTCCTGTATACCTATAGTGTATAGTTTGGGGTCCTGTATACCTGTCGTATATAGTTGGTGGAGGTCCCGTGCACCTGTAGTGTATAGTTTTGGGGTCCTGTATACCTGTAGTGTCCTGTATATCTGCAGGGTCACATTTACCATTAGGCACTCGTGGTCTGCTTAGGGCAGCACCTTGCATGGGGGCACCACCAGGGAGCAGGGGGAAGGAAACAACTTTTAATTTTTTATTATTTTTCTAGTCTTCCACCTCCTGTTCCGACTTGCCAGAAAATCTAGTCTTTTCCAAGAGGGGTATGGTAGTATTGGTCAGGTCTGGTGTGGCAGTGTTATCCAGTCACGGTATTGTGGTATTGGTCAGGTGTGGTATGGCGGTGTTATCCAGTCACAGTATGGCGGTATTGGTCAGGTCTGGTATGGCAGTGTTATCCAGTCACAGTGTGGCCGTATTGGTCAGGTCTGGTATAGCGGTGTTATCCAGTCACAGTGTAGCGGTATTGGTCAGGTCTGGTATGGCAGTGTTATCCAGTCACAGTGTGGCGGTATTGGTCAGGTCTGGTATGGCAGTGTTATCCAGTCACAGTATGGCGGTATTGGTCAGTTCTGGTGTGTCAGTGTTATCCAGTCACAGTATGGCGGTATTGGTCAGGCCTGATATGGTGGTGGTAAATGTGACCTCTGGAGCTGTTATCTACCAATCTATCATGATGCTAATTGGTGAGTGAGGATGGGGCGTCCTCAGGTTTAGCGCTCAGGGCAGCAGCAGCTGGTAATACTGCCCTGTATACATGTACTGTATACATGGAGTAGGAGGTCCTGTATACATGTACTGTATAGATGGAGTAGGGAGTCCTGTATACATGTACTGTATAGATGGAGTAGAGGGCCCTGTATATATGTACTGTATAGATGGAGTAGGGGGCCCTGTATACATGTACTGTATAGATGGAGTAGGGGGTACGGTATAGATGGAGTAGGGGGCCCTGTATACATGTACTGTATAGATGGAGTAGCGGGTCTACCAGTTATTACTGTGGATGTTGTGAGGCAGCTGCCCTAGCAACCACAACTCCCTGTGAAAATGAAAGTAGTAATCCTATTGGTTGCTAAGGCTTTACTGCTTTATATCACCTGTGCATGGGCGTAGCTACCATAGAGGCAGGGTAGGCAGTTGCTATGGGGCCTGTGCAGGAGGGGGGCCTGGAGGAGAAAGTAAGATCGTGTGTCCTTCTGCTTAACCATTTATGTATTGCAGCGTGTAAGTGACCCAATGTTTACTTAAATGCTACAAAACAAAAAAAGGGTTAACAAGCAGAAGACTGAGATCTCTGTTTCACTGCTCTGATAACCCCTGACCTCTGTTCTCCAGCTAGCAATCAAGTAGGAAAGGAAAATAGTCAGAGCTCCTTGCAGAGTTCAGGGGTTATCAGTACACCAGCAGTAAAGTGTGTGTATATATATATATATATATATATATATATACACACACACACAGTGCTTTGTGTTGCGCTTAGGGGAGGGGAGCCCCTTAAAAATTTTTACTATGGGGCCCCGTGAATCCTAGCTACGCCCCTGCACCTGTGTGTGCAGTGTGGAGATTTTCCTATTCATCTCTATGGGGCGCTCTTCTGCATCCCCCTTATCTCCAGTACATATGGCGGGGACAGGACCTTCGCTATAACCTTCCCGCTATAACGTTCCCGGGCACCCAATGTATCTGCCTTGTTCTAAGGTGCCCAGGAGGCCAAGCTAAAGGTATTGTTTCATCTGAGTTAATCAGTGGAATTAGTGTATACCTGTAGTGCATAGTTGGAGCGGTTCTGTATACCCACAATGTATAGTTTTTAGGGGTCTCGCATATCTGTAGTGCATAGTTGGGGGGGCTGTATACCTATAGTGTATAGTTGGGGGGGTCCTGTATACCTGTAGTGTGTAGTTGGGGGGGCTGTATACCTGTAGTGTATAGTTGAGGGAGGTCCTGTATACCTGCAGTGTACAGTTGGTGAAGGTCCTGTATACCTGTACTGTATAGTTCGGGGGTCCTGTTTACCTGTAGTATATAGTTGGTCCTGTATACCTGTAATGTATAGTTGGTGGAGGTCTTGTATACCTGTAGTTTATAGTTTGAGGGTCCTGGATACCTGTAGTGTATAATTGGTGGAGGTCTTGTATACCTGTAGTATATAGTTCGGGGGTCCTGTATACCTGTAGTGCATAGTTTGAGGGTCCTGTATAACTGTAGTATAGAGTTGGTGGAGGTCCTGTATACCTGTAGTGTATAGTTTGGGGTCCTATATACCTGTAGTATATAGTTGGTGGAGTTCCTGTATACCTGCAGTATATAGCTTTGGGGTCCTGTATACCTGTAGTGTATAGTTTTGGGTCCTGTATACCTGTAGTATATAGTTGGTGAAGGTGCTGTATACCTGTAGTATAGAGTTGGTGTAGGTCCTGTATACCTGTAGTGTATAGTTTTGAGGTCCTGTATACCTGTAGTGTATAGTTTGGGGTCCTATATACCTGTAGTATATAGTTGGTGGAGTTCCTGTATACCTGTAGTGTATAGTTTTGGGGTCCTGTATACCTGTAGTGTATAGTTTGGGGTCCTGTATACCTGTAGTATATAGTTGGTGGAGGTCCTGTATACCTGAAGTATATAGTTGGTGGAGGTCCTGTATACCTGTAGTGCATAGTTTTGGGGTCCTGTATACCTGTAGTGTAAAGTTTGGGGTCCTGTATACCTGTAGTATATAGTTGGTGGAGGTCCCGTGCACTTGTAGTGTATAGTTTTGGGGTTCTGTATACCTGTAGTGTCCTGTATACCTGCAGGGTCGTATTTACCATTAGGCACCCATGGTCTGGTGCGTAGGGTAGCACCTTGCAGAGGGGCAATACCCTCCCGTTCAGACCTGTTTGGTCAGGTCTTGTATAGCGGTGTTATCCAGTCACAGTATGGCGGTATTGGTCA
Organism: Dendropsophus ebraccatus; assembly: GCF_027789765.1. Classification (NCBI taxonomy): domain Eukaryota; kingdom Metazoa; phylum Chordata; class Amphibia; order Anura; family Hylidae; genus Dendropsophus; species Dendropsophus ebraccatus. The sequence continues at coordinate 82,839,731 of NC_091461.1, forward strand.
GGTCTGGTATGGCAGTGTTATTCAGTCACAGTGTGTCGTATTGGTCATGTCTGGTATGGCGGTGTTATCCAGTCACAGTATGGCGATATTGGTCAGGTCTGGTATGGCAGTGTTATTCAGTCACAGTGTGTCGTATTGGTCATGTCTGGTATGGCAGTGTTATCCAGTCACAGTATGGCGGTATTGGTCAGGTCTGGTGTGGCGGTGTTCTCCAGTCACAGTGTGGTGGTATTGGTCAGGTCTGGTATAGTGGTGTTATCCAGTCCCAGCATGGCGGTATTGGTCAGGTGTGGTATGGCAGTGTTATCCAGTCACAGTATGGCGGTATTGGTCAGGTCTGGTATGGCAGTGTTATCCAGTCACAGTATGGCGGTATTGGTCAGGTGTGGTATGACAGTGTTATCCAGTTATAGTATGGCGGTATTGGTCAGGTCTGGTATAGCAGTTTTTTCCAGTCATAGTATGGTGGTATTGGTCAGGTGTGTTATGACAGTGTTATCCTGTCACAGTATGGTGGTATTGGTCAGGTCTGGTATAGCGGTGTTATCCAGTCACAGTATGGCGGTATTGGTCAGGTCTGATATGATGGTGTTATCCAGTCACAGTATGGCGGTATTGGTCAGGTCTGGTGTGGCGGTGTTACCCAGTCACAGTTTGGTGGTATTGGTCAGGTCTGGTATGGCAGTGTTATCCAGTCACAGTATAGCGGTATTGGTCAGGTCTGGTATGGCAGTGTTATCCAGTCACAGTATGGTGGTATTGGTCAGGTCTGGTATGACAGTGTTATCCAGCACAGTATGGCGGTATTGGTCAGGTCTGGTGTGGCAGTGTTATCCAGTCACAGTATATGGCAGTATTGATCAGGTCTGGTATGGTAGTGTTATCCAGTCACAGTATGGCGGTATTGGTCAGGTCTGGTGTGGCAGTGTTATCCAGTCACAGCATATGGCAGTATTGATCAGGTCTGGTATGGCAGTGTTATCCTGTCACAGTATGGCGGTATTGGTCAGGTCTGGTATGGCAGTGTTATCCAGTCACAGTATGGTGGTATTGGTCACGTCTGGTATTGCAGTGTTATCCAGTCACAGTATGGCGGTATTGGTCAGGTCTGGTGTGGCAGTGTTATCCAGTCACAGTTTGGTATACCTGTAGTGCCCTGTATATACATGTACATGTATAGATGGAGTAGGGGGCCCTGTATATACATGTACTGTATAGATGGAGTAGGGGGCCCTGTATATACATGTACTGTATAGATGGAGTTGGGGGCCCTGTATATATATATGTACTGTATAGATGGAGTAGGGGGTCCTGTATATACATGTACTGTATAGATGGAGTAGGGGGTCCTGTATATACATGTACTGTATAGATGGAGTAGGGGGTCCTGTATAAACATGTACTGTATAGATGGAGTAGGGGGTCCTGTATATACATGTACTGTATAGATGGAGTAGGGGGTCTACCAGTTATTACTGTGGATGTTGTGAGGCAGCTTCTCTAGCAACCATTGCTCCCTGTGAAAATGAAAGCAGTAATCCTATTGGTTGCTAAGGCTCCAACTGCCGTGTCTGCTGCAGCTAATTATATCACCTGTGTTTGCAGTGAGGCGATTTTCCCATTCATCTCTATGGGGCGCCGCTCTTCCCCCTCCCCTCCTATACATCTGGCGGGGACGGGACCTTCGCTTAAACCTTCCCGGGCACCCAATGTATCTGTGTGCCAAATTTGGGGTCAAACGGTTCAGGCGTTTGGAAGTCTATTTGGGACAGACAGACAGACAGACTTTGATTTTTATTATATAGACTAGAAAATGTACCCGGCGCTGCCCGGGTATAAAGTGTCAGTGTGTTAATTAGATTTGTTCTAAGGTGCCCAGGAGGCCAAGCTAAAGGTATTGTTTCATCAGTCAATCAGTGGAATTAGTGTATACCTGTAGTGCATAGTTGGAGAGGTTCTGTATACCCACAATGTATAGTTTTTAGGGGTCTCGCATATCTGTAGTGCATAGTTGGGGGGGGCTGTATACCTATAGTGTATAGTTGGGGGGGTCCTGTATACCTGTAGTGTGTAGTTGGGGGGGGGCTGTATACCTGTAGTGTATAGTTGAGGGAGGTCCTGTATACCTGCAGTGTACAGTTGGTGAAGGTCCTGTATACCTGTACTGTATAGTTCGGGGGTCCTGTTTACCTGTAGTATATAGTTGGTCCTGTATACCTGTAATGTATAGTTGGTGGAGGTCTTGTATACCTGTAGTTTATAGTTTGAGGGTCCTGGATACCTGTAGTGTATAATTAATGGAGGTCTTGTATACCTGTAGTATATAGTTCGGGGGTCCTGTATACCTGTAGTGCATAGTTTGAGGGTCCTGTATAACTGTAGTATAGAGTTGATGGAGGTCCTGTATACCTGTAGTGTATAGTTTGGGGTCCTATATACCTGTAGTATATAGTTGGTGGAGTTCCTGTATACCTGCAGTATATAGCTTTGGGGTCCTGTATACCTGTAGTGGATAGTTTGGGGTTCTGTATACAGGGGCTGGCTGGCAAGTTTTAGCCTGGGGGGCAAGCACACAGCACTGGCCCTTGAGTGACAGGCTAGCGGCCCATCTTTCAAGGACCACTTTGGCCCTTATCTACTATTATCCTCCCCAAATCGGTGCAGGGAAAGTAGATGCCACACGCGCCACAGAATCATAGTATTGGGGTCAGTGTTCCCAGCCACGAACATTCCTTGTGATGTGAATTGGGGCTGTGAAGGCCAGCCCCAATACTCTAATCAAGATGTGAGTCCCATCGCGCACCTTCAACCTCGTATCAGAGCCATGTCTCACCTCTGGTTGAGATGTCTCAAGCCCCTGAGTACTTCTTTAAACCTAGTGCTCTCTCACATGCTATATAGTATGTAATGAGAGCTATACCAAGATATACATCTATTGGATTAAAGGGAACCCAGCTCCAGGTGCGCAGCATAGTACCTTGGGGTTGCCTTTACACAGAGAGATTTATCTGACAGATTTTTGAAGCCAAAGTCAGGAACAGACCATAAACAGAGAAACGGAGGTCATAAAGGAAAGACTGAGATTACTCCTCTTTTCAACTCCATTCCTGACTTTGGCTTCAAAAATGAGTCAGATAATCTGTCTGTGTGAATGCACCCTTAAAGTGTCACTGTCGTTAGAATTTTTTGGCAGAAATCAATAGTCCAGGCAATTTTAAGAAACTTTGTAATTGGGTTTATTAGCCAAAAAATTAATTTTTATCATGAAAAAGCAGTTTGAAGCTCTTCCCCTGTCTTCATTGTTTTCCTATGGAGAGAGAGATAAAAGACAACAAAACAGGGTAACAAAGAGTTAAATGTACTGCCACATCAGGGCTATCTCCTCTGATGTCACCACTGACCTCTCTGACCTCTGAATATCCTCTGAATAGCTCCGCCGCTGTGCAATCCGTTCTCTGCTGCCAGCTAATCTCACTCCTTCCACCTCCCCTCTTCATAGACCAGACAGGATCCGACTGATAAAAGAGATGAAAACAGTCGAGATTTCCTGATTCTGAGGAGTGGACGGCAGAAAGGAGAGGAGGGGGGGGGGGGCCTGGGAAAAGGCTTTTTACATGCAGATAATGGCAGATTTGCCTAATAAATCCAATTACATTCTTAAAATTGCCGGGACTATTGATTTCTGCAAAAAAATATAAATATATATATATTTAACGACAGTGACTCTTTAACCCTTTGAGGACCAGGCCCAAAATGACCCAGTGGACCGCGCAAATTTTGATCTTAGTGTTTTGGTTTTTCCCTCCTCCCCTTCTAAGAGCTCTAGCACTTTCAGTTTTCTATCTACAAGGCCATGTAAGGGCTTATTTGTTACAGGAATAGTTGTACTTTGTAATGGCGTCTTTCATTTTACCATAACATGTATGAGGGAATCCCAAATATATTATTTATGAAGATATAAATTGGTGAAATTGTAAAAAAGAATGCAATATGGTAACGTTTGGGGGGTTCCTGTGTCTACGTAATGCACTATATGGTAACAGCGACATGATACTATTATTCTATAGGTCAGCCCGAACACAACCATATGCAGGTTTACGCAGATTCTCTAATGTTATATATTTTTTTTAAATGAAATCCTTTTTTTTGCCAATTAATTATAAATAAAATGGGACTATTGTGACGCTTATAACAGTTTTATTTTTTCATCTACGGGGCTGTATGGGGTGTCATTTTTTCCGCCATGATCTCTAGTTTCTATTACTACCATATTTGTGAAGATCGGATGTTTTGATCACTTTTTATTAATTTTTTTTATATATAATGTAACATTAAATCGGTAATCCGCGCACTTTTTCCCCTAATTTCGTGTACGCCGTTCTCCGTTTGCAATGACGCTTGTTATATTTTAATAGATTGGACAATTACGCACGCTACGGTATATTATATGTTTATTTGTTTATTTATTTTTATATGTTTTATTTATAAAATGGGAAAGGGGGGGTGATTTCAACTTTTATTGGGGGAGGGGTTTTGGGGTAGTGTGTTAGTGTTTTTTTAACTTTTTTTTTTTTACACATTTGAAGTCCCTTTGGGGGACTTGTACATACACTAGTGTGACTACACACACTGATCATTGCTATGCCATAGGCATAGCATTGATCAGTGTTATCGGCGATCTGCTCATTGAGCCTGCCCGTACAGGCTTAGTGCAGCAGATCGGCGATCGGACCGCAGGGAGGCAGGTGAGAGACCTCCGGCGGTCTGTTTTACCGATCAGGACCCCCGCAGTCAAACTGCGGGGGTCCCGATCGGTATTTGACAGGGGACTCCCCCTGTTACTTACACTTAGGGTGCGTTCACATCTACAGGATCTGCAGCAGATTTGATGCTGTGTTCAGTTATTTAAATGAAATCTGCTGCAGAAAATCAGCTGCAGATCCTGTAGGTGTGAACGCAACATTAAACGCCGCGGTCGCTGCAGCGTGTCATTACCGGTGAGGTCCCGGCTGCTGATTGCAGCCGGCCCCCACCTGCTGTGAAGCGCGCTCCACTCCGGAGCACGCTTCATAGCGGGAGAACCACCCAGGACGTACAGTTACGCCCTAGGTCGTCTGGGGACAGACTTCCATGGCGTAACTATACGCCCTGGGTCGTCTAAGGGTTAAGGTACCATGCTGTGAAAGGGGACCATCTATGAGGGCGGCGAGAAAGAGGACCATCTATGGGGGGGGGGGGGGAGAAAGAAGACCATCTATGAGGAGGGGGGAGAAAGGGGACCATCTATGAGGGGGGGGAGAAAGGGGACCATCTATGAGGGGCGGGGAGAAAGGGGACCATCTATGAGGGGGGGGGAAGGGGACCATCTATGAGGGGGGGGGGAGAAAGGGGACCATCTATGAGGGGGGGGGAGAAAGGGGACCATCTATGAGGGGGGGGCGAAGGGGACCATCTATTGGGGGGGGGGGGAGAAAGGGGACCATCTATTGGGGGGGAGGGGACCATCTATTGGGGGGGGAGAAAGGGGACCATCTATTGGGGGGGGAGAAAGGGGACCATCTATTGGGGGGGGGGGAAGGGGACCATCTATTGGGGGGGGAAGGGGACCATCTATGAGGGGGGGGAGGGGACCATCTATGAGGGGGGGGAGAAAGGGGACCATCTATGAGGGGGGGGGGAGGAAAGGGGACCATCTATGAGGGGGGGGGAGGAAAGGGGACCATCTATGGGGGGAGGGAGAAAGGGGACCAGCTATTGGGGGGGGGAGAAAGGGGACCATCTATTCGGGGGGGGGGGAGAAAGGGGACCATCTATTGGGGGGGGGGGAGATTGGGGACCATCTATTGGGGGGGGAAGGGGACCATCTATGAGGGGGGGGGGGGAAGGGGACCATCAATGAGGGGGGGGGAGAAAGGGGACCATCTATGAGGGGGGGGAGAAAGGGGACCATCTATTGGGGGGGGGGGAGAAAGGGGACCATCTATTGGGGGGGGAGAAAGGGGACCATCTATTGGGGGGAGAAAGGGGACCATCTATTGGGGGGAGAAAGGGGACCATCTATTGGGGGAGAGAAAGGGGACTATCTATTGGGGGGGAGAAAGGGGACCATCTATTGGGGGGAGAAAGGGGACCATCTATTGGGGGGGGGAAGGGACCATCTATTGGGGGGGGGAGAAAGGGGACCATCTGTGGGGGGGGAGGGGACCATTTATTGGGGGGGAGAAAGGGGACCATCTATTGGGGGGGGGGAAAGGGGACCATCTGTTGGGGGGGGAGAAAGGGGACCATCTATTTGGGGGGGGGGGAGAAAGTGGACCATCTATTGGGGGGGGAAGGGGACCATCTATAAGGGAGGGGGGGGAAAGGGGGCCATCTATTGGGGGGGGGGGAAAGTGGACCATCTATTGGGGGGGGAAGGGGACCATCTATAAGGGAGGGGGGGAAAGGGGGCCATCTATAAGGGAGGGGGGGGGGAAGGGGACCATCCATAAAGGAGGGTGAGGAGAGAGGGGGCCATCTATAAGGGAGGGGGTAGAGGGGGCCATCTATAAGGGAGGGGGTAGAGGGGGCCATCTATAAGGGAGGGGGTAGAGGGGGCCATCTATTTGGGGGGGGTAACATAGGGAGAGAGGGAATACACAGAGGGGGGCATATATTATTAGGGGGTCACATAGAGTCAGGGCTACCCACTAAATGAGGGTGTAAAGGGGACAGTACAGATGTGCAGTGTGTAGAGAGATGAGGATGGTGTCAGTGTGAGGAGCCTAATATGTCTGTCTGGCAGATTCTGTGGATTCGTGGCTCGGAGAAGTTCTCATAATGGCACAGGACAGACGGAGAAGATGAAAAGGAAAGAACTCCGATCAGAGAAGACATCTCCTGTGAGTCACCTGATATAACTGCACTGTAATGTATATGGTGTATAGAGCCTGTGTAGAGCTGGGGCCACCTCTATATGACTGGATGAGGTGATTTAGTATACTGGATTTGGTCAGTAACAATATGGTGGTGATGGTAGTGGTTGTGGTGTGGCGGTAATGTTTCCTTCCTATATACTGGTATTACTGGTAATATTGGTCTCAGTATACAGGATTTGGTCGGTAACAGTATGGCGGTAATAGGTAATATCTGTCTTGGTGTGTGTGTGTGTGTGTGTGTATATATATATATATATATATATATATATATATATATATATATACACACACACCAATAGCATCACTTGGTCGTGAAAGGAGGTGGGGGGGCCCAAGTTAGCCTCTCGCACCAGGGCCCAGGAGACATTAGCTACGCCCCTGCCACACACATATATATATACACACCACACACACACATATATATATATATATACACCACACACACACGTATATATATACAGTATATATATATACACCACACACATATATATACACACCACACACACATATATACACCACACACGCACATATATACACACACCACACACACGTATATATATATATACACCACACACATATATATATACACACCACACACACATATATACACCACACACACACACACACATATATATATATATATATATATATATATAAATACACCACACACACACGTATATATACAGTATATATATACACCACACACATATATATACACACCACACACACACATATATACACCACACACACACATATATACACACACCACACACACGTATATATATACACCACACACATATATATATACACCACACACACATATATACACCACACACACACACATATATACACCACACACACGTGTATATATATATATATACACACCACACACACACACATATATATACACACCACACACACATATATAAACCACACACACACACACACATATATATACACACACACACATATATACACACCACACACACGTATATATACACACCACACACACATATATATACACACACATACACACACACACACACACACACATATATAAACCACACACACACACACACGTGTATATATATATATATATATATATACACACCTACATATACACAACACATGTATATAGAGACACACACACATTACACAGCTATACACTAACCTCTTGTGTCTGTCTCTCTGATAGATGTTACAGGCCGGCAGCAGTGAAGGGGACAGGAGATCAGGCTGTACAGGAGGGCACACAGCTTCCTGCCATGCTGCTCTGGCACATAGCTCTGCTGTACTGGGCCTCCCTCCCTCTTCCTCTCTGCCCCGACACAGACATGGAGCAGCTTTAGGAATCGTAGGGACAAATTCTTCTTGTTTTATCCCCCTGCAGCCTCCAGACAGACCTCTGCCACCATATTGTCCCTGCAGCTAGAGGGTGCACAGGGACAGGGCTCCGGTCACTGAGCTGGGGAGAGGGGCCTGAGGAGGCTGCCTGGAGCTGTGCCTGAGGAGACCAGATGCAAGTGGGAAGATAACCAGACATCTTACCACTTACAGAGCTGGAGTCTTCTACAGAGAGACAGGGAGTGATTGTCACTCACTGTTTCTCTGTCACAACCTTGTGTAGCCTGCCGGGAGTGTGTGTGGGGGAGGGTGCGTTGTGCCCCGGCGTCCTAGTGCTGGCTGGGCTCCTGCTGCTAATATAGCAGTCACAGCAGGGGTCGGCAACAGAGGCAGAAATCATCCTCCTCCGGCCTGATGCTCCGTAAGCTCCCCCTGCGCGGCCCTCATGCATTTAACCAGTGGCCACATTGCGGCCCTGTGATGTGGTGGGAAAGACCGGCCCGGGGGGCACATGCCCCCCTGCCCCCCGGCCCAGCCCGCCCCTGCCTGTATACCTGTAGTATATAGTTGGTGAAGTTCCTGTATACCTGTAGTATATAGCTTTGGGGTCCTGTATACCTGTAGTGTATAGTTTGGGGTCCTGTATACCTGTAGTATATAGTTGGTGAAGGTGCTGTATAACTGTAGTATAGAGTTGGTGTAAGTCCTGTATACCTGTAGTGTATAGTTTTGAGGTCCTGTATACCTGTAGTGTATAGTTTGGGGTCCTATATACCTGTAGTATATAGTTGGTGGAGTTTCTGTATACCTGTAGTGTATAGTTTTGGGGTCCTGTATACCTGTAGTGTATAGTTTGGGGTCCTGTATACCTGTAGTATATAGTTGGTGGAGGTCCTGTATACCTGAAGTATATAGTTGGTGGAGGTCCTGTATACCTGTAGTGTATAGTTTTGGGGTCCTGTATACCTGTAGTGTAAAGTTTGGGGTCCTGTATATCTGTAGTATATAGTTGGTGGAGGTCCCGTGCACTTGTAGTGTATAGTTTTGACGTTCTGTATACCTGTAGTGTCCTGTATACCTGCAGGGTCGTATTTACCATTAGGCACCCATGGTCTGGTGCGTAGGGTAGCACCTTGCAGAGGGGCAGTACCCTCCCGTTCAGACTTGCCAGAAAATCTTTGGTCAGGTCTTGTATAGCGGTGTTATCCAGTCACAGTATGGCGGTATTGGTCAGATCTGGTATGGCAGTATTATTTAGTCACAGTGTGTCGTATTGGTCATGTCTGGTATAGCGGTGTTATCCAGTCACAGTATGGCGGTATTGGTCAGGTCTGGTATGGCAGTGTTATTCAGTCACAGTGTGTCGGTATTGGTCATGTCTGGTATGGCAGTGTTATCCAGTCACAGTATGGCGGTATTGGTCAGGTCTGGTGTGGCGGTGTTCTCCAGTCACAGTGTGGTGGTATTGGTCAGGTCTGGTATAGTGGTGTTATCCAGTCACAGCATGGCGGTATTGGTCAGGTGTGGTATGGCTGTGTTATCCAGTCACAGTATGGCGGTATTGGTCAGGTCTGGTATGGCAGTGTTATCCAGTCACAGTATGGCGGTATTGGTCAGGTGTGGTATGACAGTGTTATCCAGTTATAGTATGGCGGTATTGGTCAGGTCTGGTATAGCAGTTTTTTCCAGTCATAGTATGGTGGTATTGGTCAGGTGTGTTATGACAGTGTTATCCCGTCACAGTATGGTGGTATTGGTCAGGTCTGGTATAGCGGTGTTATCCAGTCACAATATGGCGGTATTGGTCAGGTCTGATATGATGGTGTTATCCAGTCACAGTATGGCGGTATTGGTCAGGTCTGGTGTGGCGGTGTTACCCAGTCACAGTTTGGTGGTATTGGTCAGGTCTGGTATGGCAGTGTTATCCAGTCACAGTATAGCGGTATTGGTCAGGTCTGGTATGGCAGTGTTATCCAGTCACAGTATGGTGGTATTGGTCAGGTCTGGTATGACAGTGTTATCCAGCACAGTATGGCGGTATTGGTCAGGTCTGGCAGTGTTATCCAGTCACAGTATATGGCAGTATTGATCAGGTCTGGTATGGCAGTGTTATCCAGTCACAGTATGGCGGTATTGGTCAGGTCTGGTGTGGCAGTGTTATCCAGTCACAGCATATGGCAGTATTGATCAGGTCTGGTATGGCAGTGTTATCCAGTCACAGTATGGCGGTATTGGTCAGGTCTGGTATGGCAGTGTTATCCAGTCACAGTATGGTGGTATTGGTCACGTCTGGTATTGCAGTGTTATCCAGTCACAGTATGGCGGTATTGGTCAGGTCTGGTGTGGCAGTGTTATCCAGTCACAGTTTGGTATACCTGTAGTGCCCTGTATATACATGTACATGTATAGATGGAGTAGGGGGCCCTGTATATACATGTACTGTATAGATGGAGTAGGGGGCCCTGTATATACATGTACTGTATAGATGGAGTAGGGGCCCTGTATATATACACTCACTGGCCACTTTATTAGGTACAACTGTCCAACTGCACGTTACCACTTAATTTCTAATCAGCCAATCACATGGCGGCAACTCAGTGCATTTAGGCATGTAGACATGGTCAAGACAATCTCCTGCAGTTCAAACCGAGCATCAGTATGGGGAAGAAAGGTGATTTGAGTGCCTTTGAATGTGGCATGGTTGTTGGTGCCAGAAGGGCTGGTCTGAGTATTTCAGAAACTGCTGATCTACTGGGATTTTCACGCACAACCATCTCTAGGGTTTACAGAGAATGGTCCGAAAAAGAAAAAACATCCAGTGAGCGGCAGTTCTGTGGGCGGAAATGCCTTGTTGATGCCAGAGGTCAGAGGAGAATGGGCAGACTGGTTCGAGCTGATAGAAAGGCAACAGTGACTCAAATAGCCAACCTTTACAACCAAGGTAGGCAGAAGAGCATCTCTGAACGCACAGTACGTCCAACTTTGAGGCAGATGGGCTACAGCAGCAGAAGACCACACCGGGTGCCACTCCTTTCAGCTAAGAACAGGAAAAAAACTGAGGCTACAATTTGCACAAGCTCATCGAAATTGGACAGTAGAGGATTGGAAAAACGTTGACTGGTCTGATGTGTCTCGATTTCCGCTGCGACATTCGGATGGTAGGGTCAGAATTTGGTGTCAACAACATGAAAGCATGGATCCATCCTGCCTTGTATCAATGGTTCAGGCTGGTGGTGGTGGTGTCATGGTGTGGGGAATATTTTCTTGGCACTCTTTGGGCCCCTTGGTACCAATTGAGCATCGTTGCAACGCCACAGCCTACCTGAGTATTGTTGCTGACCATGTCCATCCCTTTATGACCACAATGTACCCAACATCTGATGGCTACTTTCAGCAGGATAATGCTCCATATCATAAAGCTAGAATCATCTCAGACTGGTTTCTTGAACATGACAATGAGTTCACTGTACTCCAATGGCCTCCACAGTCACCAGATCTCAATCCAATAGAGCATCTTTGGGATGTGGTGGAACGGGAGATTCGCATCATGGATGTGCAGCCGACAAATCTGCGGCAACTGTGTGATGCCATCATGTCAATATGGACCAAAACCTCTGAGGAATGCTTCCAGCACCTTGTTGTATCTATGCCACGAAGAATTGAGGCAGTTCTGAAGGCAAAAGGGGGTCCAACCCGTTACTAGCATGGTGTACCTAATAAAGTGGCCGGTGAGTGTATGTACTGTATAGATGGAGTAGGGGGTCCTGTATATACATGTACTGTATAGATGGAGTAGGGGGTCCTGTATATACATGTACTGTATAGATGGAGTAGGGGGTCCTGTATAAACATGTACTGTTTAGATGGAGTAGGGGGTCCTGTATATACATGTACTGTATAGATGGAGTAGGGGGTCCTGTATATACATGTACTGTATAGATAGAGTAGGGGGTCTACCAGTTATTACTGTGGATGTTGTGAGGCAGCCTCTCTAGCAACCATTGCTCCCTGTGAAAATGAAAGCAGTAATCCTATTGGTTGCTAAGGCTCCAACTGCCGTGTCTGCTGCAGCTAATTATATCACCTGTGTTTGCAGTGAGGAGATTTTCCCATTCATCTCTATGGGGCGCCGCTCTTCCCCCTTCCCCTCCCCTCCTATACATCTGGCGGGGACGGGATCTTCGCTTAAACCTTCCCGGGCACCCAATGTATCTGTGTGCCAAATTTGGGGTCAAACGGTTCAGGCGTTTGGAAGTCTATTTGGGACAGACAGACAGACAGACAGACTTTGATTTTTATTATATATATTACTGCATCTAGGTCATGTGACCTCTGGTCAGCCACCATCTTGACTTTCAGATTGCAAACTGCATCTTTTCACTTTCAAATTTGCTATCAATCCCAAGATGCATTAGCACAATATCACATGGACAGCTAGAGCCAGTACTACCTCGACCTGCTGGGAGGACAGTGTAATAATCCTGATCTCTATATATCTCTAAATAAACTAAAAGTGTATAGTCAGGGAAACAGAATTAAAGGGATTATCCAGAGAAAATCCTTTTCTTTCAAATGAAATGATTTTAAAAAATTATATAGATTTGTAATTTACTTCTTACTTAAAAATCTCTAGTCTTTTTATACTTATCATACTTATTATACTGTATGTCCTGCAGGAAATAGTGTTTTATTTCCAGTCTGACACAGTGCTCTCTGCTGCCACCTCTGTACTAGACAGGAACTGTCCAGAGCAGGAGAGTTTTCTATAGGGATTTGCTACTGCTCTGGACAGTTCCTGTCTCAGACAGAGATGTCAACAGAGAGCACTGTGTCAGACTGAAAGGAAAACATTTCCTGCAGGACATACAGCAGTTGATAAGTATGGGAAGAGTTGAGATTTTTAAGTAGAAGTAAATTACAAATCTATATAACTTTCTAAAAACAGTTGATTTGAAAGAAAAATATTTTCGCTGGATAATCCCTTTAACCTCTTGGGGACCCATGACGTACAGGTACGTCATGGATCACTGTCACTTAATGACCTATGACGTACCTGTATGCCGGTCCTTTAAGCGGCCGCCATCAGCCATCTCCCTGTGTCACGTAGGGGGCATCATTACGCCCCCCCCCCCCTCCCCCGGGTGATGTGAGTGGCCGTTGAATTCTCCGCAATTCTCAGCAATATTCTCTCCTGCCATCCATCCTCTCCCTCTCTCCTGCCACCCATCCTCTCCCTCTCCTGCCACCCACCCTCTCCCTCTCTCCATCCACCCACCCTCTCTCTGCCACTCCCTCCTGCCACCCACCCTTTCTTTTCCACTGTCTCCTGCCACCCTATCTGCTGCCACCCTCCCTCCCGCCACCCTATCTGCTGCCACCCACTCTCCTTCCTGCCACCCTATCTCCTTGCACCCACCCTCCCTGCTGCCACTCTCTCCACTACCACCCTCGCTTCTCTTACCCTCTCCCCTCCGTCCTGCCACCCTCTTCGCTGCCACTCTCTCCTCTTACCCTCTTCCCCCTCTGCTGCTACCCTCTCCTCTTACCATCTCCCCTCTGTTCTGCCACCCTCTCCGCTCTCCTCTTACCCTCTGTCCTGCCACCTTCTCCCCTCTCTGCTGCCACCCTGTCCTCTTACCTTTTCCTGTCACCCTCTCCCCTCCCTCCTGTTTCCCCTATCCTGCCACCCTCTCCACTGCTACCCTCTCCCATCTCTGCTGCCACCCTTTCTTGTCACCCTCTCCCCTCCCTCATGCTGCCCCTCTCCTGCCACCCTTTCCCATCTCTGCTGCCACCCTTTCCTCTTACCCTCTCCCCTCTCTCCTGCTGCCCCTCTCCTGCCACCCATCCTCTCTCTCTCTCCTGCCACCCATCCTCTTACTCTCTCCTGCCACCCATGCTCTCTCTCTCCTGCCACCCATGCTCTCTCTCTCCTGCCACCCATGCTCTCTCTCTCCTGCCACCCATGCTCTCTCTCTCCTGCCACCCATGCTCTCTCTCTCTCCTGCCACCCATGCTCTCTCTCTCTCCTGCCACCCATGCTCTCTCTCTCTCCTGCCACCCATGCTCTCTATCTCCTGCCACCCATCCTCTCACTCTCTCCTGCCACCCATGCTCTCACTCTCTCCTGCCACCCATGCTCTCTCTCTCCTGCAACCCATGCTCTCTCTATCTCCTGCCACCCATGCTCTCACTCTCTCCTGCCACCCATGCTCTCTCTCCTGCCACCCATCCTCTCACTCTCTCCTGCCACCCATCCTCTCACTCTCTCCTGCCACCCATCCTCTCACTCTCTCCTGCCACCCATCCTCTCACTCTCTCCTGCCACCCATGCTCTCCCTCTCTCCTGCCACTCATCCTCTCCTTCTCTCCTGCCACCCATCCTCTCCCTCTCTCCTGCCACCCATCCTTTCCCTCTCTCCTGCAACCCACCCTCTTCATCTCTCTCTCCTGCTACCCACCCTCTATCTGCCACTTTCTCCTGCCAGCCTATCTCCCACCACCCTATCTGCTGCCACCCTCCCTCCCACCACCCTATCTGCTGCCACCCACCCTCCTTCCTGCCACTTTATCTCCTTGCACCCACCCTCCCTGCTGCCACTCTGTCTGCTACCACCCTCGCTTCTCTTACCCTCTCCCCTCCGTCCTGCCACCCTCTTCGCTGCCACCCTCTTTTCTCTCCTCTTACCCTCTCCTCTTACCCTCTCCTTTTACCCTCTCCCCTCTGTCCTGCCACCCTCTCCGCTCTCCTCTTACCCTCTGTCCTGCCACCCTCTCCCATCTCTGCTGCCACCCTTTTCTGTCACCCTCTCCCCTCCCTCCTGCTGCCCCTCTCCTGCCACCCTCTCCCATCTTTGCTGCCACCCTTTTCTCTTACCCTCTCCTCTCTCCTCTTACCCTTTCTTCTTACCCTCTCCCCTCTCTCCTGCTGCCCCTCTCCCCTCTATTGCCACCCTCTCCTGCCACCCTTTCCTTTTTCCTGCCAAGCTCTCCCCTCCGTCCTGACACCCTCTCCCCTGGATTGGTGGTGATATAGTGTCCCCTGCCTCTGCTTGTTTTTTTTTAACTTGTGCTCCCCAAGTAAAAAAAAAAAAAACACAAATAAAATGTAAAAACAGTACATAAAACACACACTAACACACGTGTAAAAGCATAACACTTACACCCCCCCTCTAAGGATGCCTTCACACACACCGGATCCGCAGCGGATCCAGTGTCAGTGCATCCCTATTAGAATACATACACGCAGCGGGATTGACATCCCGCTGCGTGTATGTAAGTTAACCCCCCCTGGAGCATACATCACCTGTTTCCCACTACGGCCTGCTTCGTGAGTTCTAGGCAGGACGTCCCGCTCAGCCAATCAGTGGCCGCGGCGGGGCAGCACACTGATTGGCTGCGCAGGATGAGCAGACGCCGGGAGCCCTGAAGCAAGCCGGAGCAGGGACGAGGTGATGTTTGATCCGGCCAGCGGGGGGGGGGGGTTAACTTACATATATGCAGCAGGATGTCATTCCTGCTGCGAGTATGCACTGACACTGTTCTCGGCTGAGGAGGCATACCCCTGGATTGCCTCTGATACTGAGACAACCAGTGAGGGAGAAGAAGAAGATTCGTCGTTCCTCTTTCCTTCCTCTTCTTCCTCATTGTCATCATCATTTAGTAATGATAAGCCCCCAAGGTGCCGCCCCAGGAAGCCCCACAAGCCCACTCAAGTGACCCCACCCCGTACAAACCACAGATTCCTGAGTTCATCGGGGTCACTTGTGGGGGGTTCCAATGTTTTGGAAGCACGGGGGCTCTGTGAAGGTGACATTCATCCTCCATTCTGGCCAAATCCAGCTTCCAAAATCCAAATTGCGCTCCTTCCCTTTGGAGACTTTCCGTGCACCGGATTTGCACTTTATGTCCACATGTGGGGTACTGCTGTAATCGGGGGAAATTGCTCTGCATGATTAGTGGTTTATTTTTTTCTTTTAACCCCTTGTGAACATGAAAAATTCAAAGTTACACCGTTTTAGTGTAAAAAATTACATTTTTCATTTTCACGGCACATTGTGCCTGTCACCAGTGTTGTCAATATGCCCACTATACTAGGGCTGGGCGGTATACGGTGAAAATACCGATACCGTCCCTGGCCTCGGTTAACCGACCTCAAGTTCGCCAGGACGGTATCTGCGGTATTTTCACCCGCCCGCCCCAGGACACTGACAGGTTATACTCCCCTTCCGGCCGCTCTCACACTGAGCTTCCCGGTCTCACAGCATCTTCTATATACAGCATGCAGTGCTGGGGGTCCGGGGCCGCGTTCCCTTGCCTTGAGGCGTGATGCGGGGACCGGCGGTGAGCCGAGCACTGACACCAACAGGTGCCGTGCTGATGCTGGAGAGGGGGCTGGCACAGTTATAGGGAGAGGTCCCTGAGTGCCGCTGCGGGGGTACCAGAGGCTGGAGATAGAGGGGTGTGAAGTAGGGCTGGGCGATTAATCGAAGCTGCTCTAGCTGCTGAAGCCGGCACTGACCTGCTCCTTCCTATAGCGGAACGAGCTCTACGGTCTCTGGAGGAGGATGAGGCCGCAGGGACAGCTGAGTTCCTGTGATTGGGGCAGTGGTGACAATGCATAGAGCGGAGGAGCAGATGTGCCTGTGAGGATCAGCGCGGCTGTGAGGTGGGGGAGGCCGGGACTCAGGAGTCTGCCTGTGCAGAGATCAGTGATAATGCGGTGGGAATCAATTTATCACACTGACAGGGAAGCAGGGTCTGTGAGGAGCACGCTGCAGCCCCCCCCCCCCCCCCCCCCCCCCCCCCCGACATTGCAGCCTGCTGATCTGTTTAACGGACAGGTCATCAGGACAGAAATCAGTCAGCTGCGGCGTTCTGTGTGGTGACCTGCAGCGTCCAGTATTCTTTGCCTATGCTGTAAGTCTTCTCTCTCCTGTCTAGCTACTACTCCCATCATACCCCAACAGCTGAAACAGTCCATAACTACTGCCCCAGCATACCCAACAGCTGAAACAGTGCATAACTACTGCCCCCAGCATACCCCAACAGCTGAAACAGTGCATACCTACTGCCCCAGCATACCCAAAAGCTGAAACAGTGCATAACTACTGCCCCAGCATACCCAACAGCTGAAACAGTGCATAACTACTGCCCCCAGCATCCATCATAGCTGAAACGGTGCATAACTACTGCCCTCAGCATACCCAACAGCTGAAACTGTGCATAACTACTGCCCCCAGCATACCCAACAGCTGCATAACTCTGCCTGTTTTCTGGATGCATTGCACCGCTCTGGAGAGGCAGAGGAAAGCTGGCCGCTATAATGAGGGACAACAGGTGTAAAGTTTTATTATACAGCACAGAGGCAGTAAATCCAATATTTTTAACAATGCTATTTTATTTAAGAACAGCTATAAGATAGCCAACCCCTTTTAAGGCCACATTCCCACATGCATGCAAAGACATGTGTACCTGTACTACTACTACACCCCTCCTCTGTACCTGTACTACTACTACACCCCTCATCTATACCTGTACTATTACAACCCTTATCCACTATACCTCCACTACTACACCCCTCATCTATACCTGTACTACTACTACACCCCTCATCTATACCTGTACTACTACTACACCCCTCATCAATACCTGTACTACTATTACACCCCTCATCTATACCTGTACTACTATTACACCCCTCATCTATACCTGTACTACTATTATACCCCTCATCTGTACCTGTACTACTACTACTACACCCCTCATCTGTACCTGTACTACTACTACACCCCTCATCTATACCTGTACTATTACAACCCTTATCCACTATACCTCCACTACTACACCCTACCTAGATGGAAGCACAAAGATCTCCTATACTATATGGGGGCACAGAGTGGCACATATTTGGCAAACCTACTTATGAAGGAGGCACAAAGGAGGCTTGTCTACTACATCGGGGCACAGGGGGAGCACTGGTACACTGGGAAGCAATATAGTTGTCTCAAATGTCATCTGACGCTGCAGGCAGAAAAATGTTCTGTTTATTTAGCACAAAGGGGGAAAAAATTGAGATTTAAATGGAGAATCTATCCTAGTGTGAAGCTATCACATGGCCTACTTGCTATATAGCACTGACAATTAGCAGGAGCTGGAGCTTTGTTTATATGGGATTGGACCCCTTGTGATCTGGTCACTTTATTGTACTGTCACTTTATTGCTCTTTTCACACTTCTGTCCATGTTTTCGTTGAGAACAGTGCAGGATCCAGCCACACATGACCACCACCTGCACTTGGTGAACCCCAATAACAGACAGGGGGGCTGTTGGGTTCCATATTTTATTTCTGTAAGTGATAATGGAATGTGACATCAATGTGAAAATAGCCTCAGTGTTTGTGTGTGTGTGTGTGTGTGTGTATATATATATATATATATATATATGGGAAGTTCTGTCTTATAGCAGTACCTGATCATAATAGATTTTAATGCAGTACATACGCTTCAATATGGCGCAGCTTGTGGGACATACCAACCTGGGACTTTCCGGTATAAAAACAGATGACACATCTGAGGGGGAATATTTTCCTCAGTCAGATCCAGAGGACTGCACCTACAGGGGTTGTCACCCAACTATCCTAGTCTGCACTGCTCCTACAGCTGTAGTGTGTACATGGCTGTATACCTGTAAATCCACATCTTGTCGTATGTACATACTATGTACACACTACAGGACGTGTGTATACAGCCATGTACATACTACGGGACGTGTACATAAAGGTATACAGCTAGGTACACTTTACAGGGCGTGTACATACAGGTATACAGCTAGGTACACAATACAGGATGTGTATATACAGGTATGGCTGTATACCTGGTTATACACGTCCAGGTCTCTTCTGAGACCCCCTAATAATGACAAATAATAATAATGACTATAGAGTAAATGGCCCTGCCTTGTGTTGCTGCTCAGTGAGTTCCTTTTTTTAAAAAAAAATTATTGAAACAAAATTGTCAGTTTGCCATGGCCAAATGGGCATGGCTTGCAAAAGGGGTGTGGCTTACAAACAGGGCGTGTCATAATTATCGTTCAATTATCATTACCGCGGCTACATCTACGATAAACCACGATATTAATTTAGGCCAATATCGCCCAGCCCTACACTATACCCCTTGTTACATTTCTTGAGGGGTGTAGTTTCCATAATGGGGTCACTTGTGGGGGGTTTCCAATGTTTTGGCAGCACAGAGGCTCTTTGAAGGCGACATGGCGTTCATGTTCCATTCTGGCCAAATCTAGCTTCCAAAATCCAAATTGCGCTCCTTCCATTTTGAGGCTTTCCGTGCTCCGGCTTTGCTTTTTGTGTCCACATGTGGGGTACTCCTGTAATCGGGGGAAATCGCTCTACATGATTAGTGGTTTATTTTTTTCTTTTAACCCCTTGTGAACATGAAAAATTCAAAGTTACACAAACGTTTTAGTGTAAAAAACTAAATTTTTCATTTTCACAGCACACTGTGCCTGTCACCAGTGGGGTCCATATGCCCACTATACACCTTGTTACATTCCTTGAGGGGTGTAGTTTCCATAAATGGGTCACTTGTGGGGGGTTTACAATGTTTTGGCAGCACGGGGGCTCTGTGAACCCGACATGGCCTTCATCCTCCATACTGGCCAAATCTAGCTTCCAAAATCCAAATTGCGCTCCTTCCCTTTAAAGGCTTTCCGTGCACCGGCTTTGCACTTTGTGTACACATGTGGGGTACTCCTGTAATAAAGGGAATTGCTCTACATGATTAGTGGTTTATTTTTTCTTTTAACCCCTTGTGAACATGAAAAATTCAGACTTACACCAACATTTTTGTGTAAAAAATTTAATTTTTCATTTTCACAGCACATTGTGCCTGTCACCAGTGGGGTCCAGATGCCAACTATACTCCTTGTTACATTCCTTGAGGGTGTAGTTTCCATAATGGGGTCACTTGTGGGGGGTTTACAATGTTTTGGCAGCACAGGGGCTCTGCAAACCTCCATTCTGGCCAAATCCAGCTTATGTCCCCATGTGGAGTATTTTTGTACTTGGGGGAAATTTCTCTACAACTTTTATGGTTTTTTTTCCTTTTAACCCCTTCTCAACATGAAAAATTTAAGGCTAGACCAAGTTTTAGTGTAAAAAAAATTAAACTTTTCAATTTCACGGCACATTGTGCCTGTCACCAGTGGGGTCCATGTGCTCACTATACCCCTTGTTACATTCCTCGAGGGGTGTAGTTTCCTAAATGGTGTCCCTTTAGGGGTGTTTGTTAGGTTTTGGCACCCCAGAGCCTCTGCCAACCAGAAAAGGTACTTTGAAAATAGGTCAATTGTAAGGAGGCTATCTGAGGCTTGTGGTTGTGTCAAATAGCGCAATATGGCCACATATCATATATTTCTATAAACTGCAGAAACGGGGCAATAAATATTGGGGTGCATTTCTTTGGAAATAGCTTTTCTATTATGAGAGATATTGGATCACAATATAATTTCTGCAAAAAAAATTTAAATTTTCAATTTTCTCACACAGCTTTTATTTCTGTGACTCACCTAAAGGGTTAAAAAAAATTCTGGAATTGATTTTGAACAGTTTGGGGGCTGCAGTTTCTGAAATGGGGTGCTTTGTGGGGCTTCATAACATACAGTCCCCTCAAAAACACTTCAAACGTCAACTGGTCCCTTGCAAATCTGATTTTGAAATTCTTGTGAAAATTTGGAAAAATGCCGCTAAACTTTGACGCTTTCTATTGTCTTAAACAATTGAAGGCAAGTTTAATAAATGCTACCATCATAAAGAAGACATGCTGCTAATGCTATTTAATATCTAATTTATGTGGCATAACCATTTTCCTTACGAGCACAAAATTTCAGTTAGAAAAATGCAATTTTTCTACATTTTTCATGTTATTTTGGGGTTTTTCATAAAGATAGGCTGTAAGTATCAACTCAATTTTACCAGAAATATAAAGTATAACATGTCACGGGAAAAACAATCTCAGAATCAGCCAGATAGGTAAAAGCATCCCGAAGTTATTAATGGATAAGTGACACAGGTCATATTCCTGAAATTTGGTGCGGTCCTTAAAGCGTACCTATAAAATATTTTGACCATTCAGTTTTAGTTAGGTCGTGATAAGACTTTTTGCAATATACATTAATAACCTAAAATGAACAGTTTTTTAAATACATAAAGCCAAAAATCCCCTCAGAGCTCTCTTTGCTGGACACGCCCCTCCCTGGAGATCTGTACCTAGAGTACAGACTCTGACAGGAGCATCAGATAACAGCCCTGACAGAAACATAAACAAAACCTCTTCCCCCCCCCCCTCCCCTCACCTCCTAGCAGCACGTTCTCCCCCCTCCCCTCACAGAGCCACCTCCATGGCTGACATTACCCTACAGTAATGAGAGCAGATGACTGTATCTAATCCCACTGTGTGTGATACCATGGGCTGGTGCTCTGTATCTAATCTTACATTATGATACTGTATGCTGGGGCTCTATCTGATCCCACTGTGTGTGATACATCTGCTAAGGTGCTGCTCAGTGAATGGAGGGACGCAGCCAGGGAGATGAGGGATAGGCCACGGCCACTTTCTCTCAGCCAGGAGAAAAATTCATTTATTCTTCTGAGCCAAACAACTGGGGATATCTCAGCGAGCGTACACGCTATCAACACAGTTTAGGGCTCTTTTTAAAGGGTAACACGTGGGCTTTTTATTTGAGGAATTTCATTTTTTGGCTACTGAAATTATAGTTAAGCTTTAAGGCCATTTTGGGCTCTGTCCTTAAGAGGTTAATATAATTATTAGTCATCAGATCCATTATAACTGAGTAACGAGCTGCATAATTATCATCAGTAGCTCCAATGGGAGTTTGTCTCCACCCATGTGGAGAGCTTTTGTGGAATTGGCCTCGTAGTTTTTTTAAGAGAGAGATGATAACCCTTGTGAGAGTACAGAAAGACATGTATTCCCCATGAGATCACATGACCCAACAGCAGGAAATGATTCCAGGAATTTTCAGATACAATGGAATAACTAAATGAAGTACCACTCGATTATGAACTATATACATTGGCCTAGATTTGTCAATCTTTTTTGCCTCAGACAAATAGCAACCAATAATTGATTGGTTGGTTCCTGTCTATAATTTGTCCCTGAGCCAGACTGATCTTGGTCATTAGCTGACTAGATGCATAATGAGACAAGAAAATTGTGAGGCTGCTTGATAGATATCAATATAACAGCATCATAAGTTTTAATTAAAGCTGAAAGGGGGGGGGGGGGCAACAAAAACATTTATCTTCAGAAAGGCCAATTTTTCACCAAATAAGAGAAGGCCATAGTTATATAAATTGAGAATGTGTTCTCAAAAATAAAAATACATAAGAGAAATTGGACATTTTGAAAGGAGAATTCCCACAAAATAAAAAAAGGGAAAATAGTAAGGTAAACTTACCTGTCCTCGCACCTCCATAGCCCCACTCCTGGTTCCTGTTGCTGGCTGTTGGATATGTAAGTTACTTTTGTTCTCAAGTAGGTTGAATTTAAGATGCTTTCCATTTAGGTTGTCTGTACATGTTTCCTTTGTAAAACAGATTGTGATCCAGACTGTACATACTTTACCCATACTACCAGCCCATCTGATGACGTCTATAAATAGGAAAAATTCTGAAAATTTCCATAATTAATTTTTTGAATGCTCAAGTGCTCGACTCAAGTAACAAACCCCATGCTCAGCAGAAGGAAGGGTTTTAGGTTCACCTAAAAACCTCAGAAAGTGATGAAAACAACACAGAAATGGAAAGGGAACCGCAGGGGGAACATGCAAAGATGCATCAAAGACTCCCAGGTCGCTGTATTATGCCGCTTTTACAGACTCACAATAATGCACACCCAACCCATAATAAAGTCCAAATTTAAAGTGGAAACAATGTTATGAAACACTCTTTCCTGTATATTTACTCACAGAAAAACCAAAAATGAAAAGATGAAAAACTCCTCATACACCCCTTAAAAGCTGGCAAATCTCTCATCTTAATTTCTGTCATTTATGACAACCATAGAGATGGTAGACAGATCCATCCTGTTTAAATTTTAATGGATGGACTCATAGATCCATCTAGCCTATGCACCAAATGCAAGGACTGCCATAAATCTGAAGGAAAAAAGTACTCCTATACACCCTTCATTACGCACAAAGGAGGGTCTCATGCACATCCTGTAAAAAGTATGTATTTGGGCCTGGTGGTGACCCTCTTTATAATTCTAGGTGAGAGCCTGATGGTGATGCCCTAGAAAATTGTGGACAAGAGCCTAGTGTGACCCTCCTTATAATTGTAGGTGGAAGCCTGGTGTTGACCCCTCTGAAAAATTGTGGCTGAGACCCTAGTGGTGACTCTTTTGTGGGTGAGAGCCTGGTGGTGACGCCTTGAAAAATTAGGGGTGAGCCCCTAGTGGCGACCCTCCTCATAAATGTGGGCTTTACTTGGTAGTGACCCTCTGCAAAATTGTGGGCAAGGGCCTGGTGGTGGCCCTTTTTATAATTGTGTGGTGTGACCCTCTAAAAAAATTGTGGGCAAGAGCCTTCTGTGACCCTTTTGAAAAAATTGTGGGTGGGTGCCTGGTGGTGACCCTTTAATGTTATGCTGCTTTCTACTGGTGGAAATCAGGGCCTTGAGATTTTGCATCATTCGAGTACTCCTCTCCTCTTCGGAAATTAAAGAAATTCTCCTTATACGTGGAATAGAGAAGGGTGAACAGCCAATAATCGGTGTTGGCCAAAATGCGTGTAATCCGAGGGTAAGCGGAATATGAAGTCAGCCATGTGTACCAGACTTTGAAGAGGCAAGACTTCATTCTCTTCACCACCATCTCCTCCTCATTGAGCCATCGGCACTGAACAGATGCAGCGTACAGTACAGTACCTCTGCAGTGTAGGCAAAAGTCTTCTGCTCCTGCTCCTCCTCCTCATCCAATGCAAGTTGAGAAATGGAAAAAATTATGGTGGTCTGGCTATCAACGGGTGTACTGTTTTCCTCCATCTCCTCTTCTAAGTGCAAAGTGTTGGCCTTAATGGTCAGCAGCAAGCGTTTTAGTAAATACAGCAGTGATATGGTTACGCTGATAATAGTGGCAAAGCCCCTCACCATCTGTGTTCACTCCTCAAAGTTGCATAACACCTCAAAGATGTCAGCCATCCATGTCCACTGACTCATTTGTTAGGTGTGGAAGCTGACTGCTAATCCTAGGGGCATGATGTAGCACACATGCCAACCTAGAGTCCAACTCTGCCCCAATCTCCACAATGTTCAACCAGTGTGCAATAGTGTCCCTGGCCATGTAGCGGTGGTTAAGTAAACTTTACCAGTAACTGCATTGGTCAGGGCATGGGTGATATTACGAGTCACGTTCTGGTGTAAGGACATGATACAAACAAAAAAAGATGTGACAGGAGAAGCAGAACCAGGTGGATACAACCACTAGACCAAAAAGCTAAGGGCCAAAAGCCCAAAACACACACTGATCTGCTCTCTATCTAAAACGTAACTTTTACTGACTTATAAATAAAAGTAAATTAGTGCTCATAAAATCACTCAGTCACCATAGTCTGTTCAGATACACATATGGCCCATGTGGGTCAAAGAAGTCACATGTAGCTGCAGACTACTGACTATACTTCTAATATCTAATATAGAGACTACTGGTGATCTGATATATTAACCCCTTAGTGACCGCGGATACGGCTTTTTACGGCGGTCACTAAAGGACCTTATTCTGCTACCATCAGCTTTTTACGGCGATGGCAGAGAATAAGATAGCGGGGCCAGGACGGCCCCCACCCCATCCCCCCAGCTAGCGGAGGTAGCTGAGGGGTTGGGGCAGTGTGTGGGGTCCGTCCCGCCCCCCCCCCTTACCGACGATTGGCGCTATTAACGTTATATCGGCGGCCATCGGTAAATGGGATTACTGATGCCGCCGCCTTTCATCTCCCCCCCGTCGTGAATCCACGGTGGGGGGAGATGAAATAAGTGTCCATCAGACCCCCCCTAGTGCCCCGATAACTAACCCCCCTCTCCCAGCGGCCATCATTTCCAAGATGGCCGCCGCCATTGTTGTGAACAGACTAATGTCTGTTCACAGCGATGGAAAAGTTAAAATGAATGAAAACCCCATGCTCTCCGCCACCGGAGGTAGCGGAAAGCATGGGGCAGTGATCGGGGACCCCCCTGTGGGGTCCCGGTACAAGCGATTAGCGGTATATACTATATACTGCTGATCGCTTGTGCCATGTGGAGCCCGGCACTTTTTATCCCCTGTCACCATGAATGATTGGTGACAGGGGATAAAAAGTGATGTGTCCTGTCCCCCATGTCGCCTCCCACCCCCCCAGTCACCCCCCCTTCCCCATATACGTTACCTGATCCTGGAGCTCCTTCCTCCTCGACGTCCTGGCTTGTTATGAAGTGCGCATGCGCTCCACAACCAGCCAACTCTGAAAATTTAAAGTGACAGAGACCAATTTGGTCTCTGTCACTGAACTATGAATACTGTGATAGAAAATATCACAGTAATCATAGTAATACAGTGAAAATTAATGTATAAAGTACAAAAAGTGACAAACATACAAAAAAATAAAACACACACTTTTTATTATAGTAATAATTGCAGTTTACTCCCAAATTACCCCTAAACCCCCCAGATTACCCGTAACCACTGCACGTTGCCCATAACAACCGCATGTTGCCCGTAACCACTGCACATTGCCCGTAACCACCGCACATTGCCCGTAACCACCTCAAATTACATGTACCCACCCCAGATTACCTATAAGCACTTCAGTTTATCAGTAACAATACCAGATTGTCTGTAACCCTTCCAGGTTGCACATAACCCCCCCAGGTTCCCCGTAATCACGCCAGATTACATGTAACCCCCCAGATTGCACGTAACCACCGCACGTTGCCTCTGACCACCACACCTTGCCTCTGACCACCGCACGTCGCCTCTGACCACGCCACGTCGCCTCTGACCACCCCACGTCGCCTCTGACCACCACACGTCGCCTCTGACCACGCCACGGCACCTCTGACCACCTCAAATGTCAATGCCAATGACCCCCTCCAGATTGCGGTGCCCATGCCAGATTACAGGTACCCACCCCAGATTGCCTATAAGAACTTCAGTTTATCCATAACGACCCCACATTGCCCGTAACCACCCCACGTTGCCCGTAACCACCCCAGATTGTCTGTAAGCTCTGCCGGTTGCCCGTAACCACCCCATGTTGCCCGTATCCACACCAGATTGTCTGTAAGCACTGCAGGTTGCCCGTAACCACCCCACGTTGCCCGTATCCACCCCAGATTGTCTGTAAGCACTGCAGGTTGCCCGTAACCACCCCACGTTGCCCGTATCCACCCCAGATTGTCTGTAAGCACTGCAAGTTGCCAGTAACCACCCCACGTTGCCCGTAACCACCCCAGATTGTCTGTAAGCACAGCAGGTTGCCTGTAACCAGCCCACGTTGCCCGTAACCACCCCACGTTGCCTGTAACCACCCCACGTTGCCTGTAGCCACCCCACGTTGCCTGTAACCACAGCAGCTTGCCCGTGACCACCGCACATCGCCTCTGACCACGCCACGTCGCCTCTGACCACACCACATCGCCTCTGACCACCGCAGGTTGCCTCTGACCACTGCAGGTTGCCTCTGACCACTGCAGGTTGCCTCTGACCACCGCAGGTTGCCTCTGACCACCCCAAATTTATTTTATTTTAGTAACTGCGCTATTCTAATAACCATTACTAGCTGCGGTTTTGCTCCAGTAAATTGGCGCTCCTTCCCTTCTGAGCCCTGCTGTGTGCCCATACAGTGGTTTATGCCCACATATGAGGTACCGTTTTACTCAAAAGAACCTGCGTTACAGATTTTGGGGTACGTTTTCTCTCCTGTTCCTCGTCAAATTGAGAAATTTCAAACTAAACCAACATATTATTGGAAAAATTCGAGTTTTGCATTTTTAATGGCCAATTTTGAATACTTTCCTCTAATACCCGTGGGGTACAAATGGTCACCACACCCCAAGATTAATTCTTTGAGGGGAGCACTTTCCAAAATGGGGTGACTTTTGGGGGGAATCTATTCTGCTGACACTACAGGGGCTCTGCAAACGCACCTGGCGCTCAGAAACTTCTTCAGAAAAATCTGCACTGAAAATGCTAATTGGCGCTCCTTCCTTTCTGAGCCTGGCTGTGTGCCCATGCAGTGGTTTATGCCCACATATGGGGTACCGTTCTACTCAGGAGAACCTGCGTTACATATATTGGGGTGACATTTCTCTCCTGTTCCTCGTGAAATTGAGATATTTCAAACTAAAGGAACATATTATTGGAAAAATTCGAGTTTTTCATTTTTACTGTCTACTTTTGAATACTTTCCTCTAATACCTGTGGGGTCAAAATACTCACCACACCCCAAAATGAATTCTTTGAGGGGTGTACTTTCCAAAATGGAGTGACTTATTGGGAGATTTTACTCTGCGGACACTACAGGGGCACTGCAAACGCACCTGGCGCTCAGAAACTTCTTCAGCAAAATCTGCATTGAAAAAGCTAATTGGCGCTCCTTCCCTTCTGAGCCTGGCTGTGTGCCCATACAGTGGTTTATGCCCACATATGAGGTACCTTTTCACTCAGGAGAACCTGCGTTACAAATTGTGGGGTACTTTTTTTCTCTTGTTCCTCATAAAATTTAGAAATTTCAAACTAAAAGAACATAATATTGGAAAAATTTGAGTTTTTCATTTTTACTGTCTAATTTTGAATACTTTCCTCTAATACCTGTGGGGTCAAAATGGTCACCACACACCAAGATGAATTCTTTGAGGGGTGCACTTTCCAAAATGGGGTGACTTATGGCGAGATTTTACTCTGATGGCACTACAGGGGCACTGCAAACGCACCTGGCGCTCGGAAACTTCTGCAGCAAAATCTGCATTGAAAAAGCTAATTGGCGCTCCTTCCCTTCTGAGCCCTCCTGTGTGCCCATACAGTGGTTTACGCCCACATATGGGGTACCATTGTACTCAGGAGAACCTGCGTTACTTTTTTCCTCTTGTTCCTCGTGAAATTGAGAAATTTCAAACTAAACGAACATATTATTGGAAGAATTCGAGTTTTTGATTTTTACTGTCTTCTTTTGAATACTTTCCTGTAATACCTGTGGGGTCAAAATGGTCACCACACACCAAGATGAATTCTTTAAGGGGTGCACTTTCCAAAATGGGGTGACTTATGGGGGGTTTTCTCTCTGCTGACACTACAGGGGCTCTGCAGATGCACCTGGCGCTCAGAAACTTCTTCAGCAAAATCTGCATTGGAAAAGCTAATTGGCGCTCCCTTCCTTCTGAGCCCGGCTGTGTGCCCATACAGTGGTTTACGCCCACATATGGGGTACCGTTTTACTCAAGAGAACCTGCGTTACAAATTTTGGGGTGCTTTTTCTCTCATGTTCCTTTTGAAAATGAGAAACTTTAATCTAAACGTATATATTATTGCTAAATTTTAATTTTCCATTTTTTACTGCCTAATTGTGAATACTTTTCTCCAGCTCCTGTAGGGTTAAAATGCTCATTATACCCCTAGATTAATTCTTTAAGGTGTGTAGTTTCCAAAATGGGGTCACTTATGGGGGTTTTCAGGGTACCAGACTTCTAAATCCATTTAAAAAAAGAACTGGTCCCTAAAAAAATCAGTTTTGGAAACTTTCACGAAAATGTGATAATTTGCTGATAAATTTCTAAGCCCCATAACACCCTAAAAGAGTAAAATATGTTTACCAAATTATGCCAGAATAAAGAAGACATATTGGTAATGTGACTTAGTAACTAATTTATGTGCTATGACGTTCTTTTTTTAGAAGCAGAGAATTTCAAAGTTCATAAAATGCAAATTTTTTTTATTTTTCATGATATTTTGATGTTTTTCACAAAAAACACACAAAGTAGTGACCAAATTTTGCCAATAACATAAAGTGCCATATGTGACGAAAAAACAATCTCAGAATCGCTAGCATACGTTACAGCATCACTGAGCTATAAGAGCATAAAGTGAGACAGGTCTGATTTTTAAAAATTAGCCTGGTCATTAAGGCCCAAACTAGCTGCAGCACGAAGGGGTTAAAATCACAAACACAGCCCCTCAACTAGTTTTGTCCAAACATGGACGCCGTCAGGAGGTGGCCAATAGTGACATTTAACTTCTTTGTTTCCCTTGGCTTTATCTGACCCTGGCTTTCTTTATTTGACTATCCTGGTTATCTGGCTTCCCTGAACATTTGGCTTTCATGACTTGACTTCTCATTGGATTGCGTTTCTGTACCTTTGCTGCCCTCTTATTGTGACCTCAGCCTGTTTGACTACCCCACTTGTTTGTCTGTCTGTCTGTGTTCAGGAGGAAAGAGGATCAGGAGAAAGGGTTCACAGGTTTAGTCCCTTGGCTAGCTAGACTGGAAATAGTGGAAGACTTTGTATTATATAACTGTTATCCGATAAAGCATAAACCAAATACATGTGGAGTTGTGTTAATGTGTTATGTATTAGCCCACCCATAGCTTCACATAATGTTCAAACAACTAATTATGCTTTCTGCGCCATTTTGGGGCTTTTTGCTGCCGACTCTACCCCCTCTGGATGCAATAAACTAGCTAAACGGGGTCCTCTCCATCTTGCTCCTTCCTCCTCGCCCCCACCTTCTGAGACATGGATCATATGTCCTCCATCTCTTCAGTAAACAATTATGAACATCTACCCAGACAGTTTCCAAGTTGAAATGATCAATCATTTCAACATACAAATCATGTATAGAAATGATATTATACCAGTGGATGCAAAGTGAATAGGAATAGGATCTTTTTCCCATACCTCCAACATATAGGTGAGGAAATAATTTAGATAATCTATATGGGGTGTAGTACCAACAATAAAATAGCTTGCAAGAAGACTCAAGGTGATTTACACATTTGGACACTATGGAAGGGAGTTAACAAAGTTCCACTGTGAAAGATTCATTCAAATTGATTTCACATTTGCTTCTAAGCGATAGTGAACTAGGGTTCCACAAAGATACTATATCATTATAAGTCACAAATATACCCTTATTTAGTTTAGTGCCAGTATAGAAGTAATGTTCATATATGTTAGGTGCTACATCCCATTTTTCATTGGTAGAAGCAAAAAGATGTCTTAGCTGCAAGTATTTGAAGATCTAACCCCAAGAAACCCACAAAGAGAAGTCTTCTTTGGAGAGGGCCAGTTGTACTACTACCTGAAGTAAAACATTTTTGAGACGGAATGGACAGAGCATCTTGGTAGGATTAAGGAGGGATCAGGCTTTCCCTCCAGCCTTAACTGTAGGTAGGGAAGGTATCTGAGAGGGAGGCAAAAGGTCAGAAGCCTAGAGATATAGCCGCATCAAAGGGAAATTTAATAATTGGGCTTCCAGATTAACCCAGGGGGCTAAAGAGACCCCTTGCCACCACCATTTCTTAAGCTGAACATTGTTTAGTATCCAAATAAAATCAAGGGGGATAACAGTTATTTAAGGTGTTTAGACACTAAGGCTACAGGAGCAGGGATTCCCGCCATAATGATGAAAATCCCCAGTCTAAATGCATGGCCGTCAGCCAGAGAGGGGCATTTCAGGGTGTCCTTGGCAAATGGTTACCCGGAGCGCCTGTATAGTGATGTCACAATGGGAAATGCCTGGTGGGGAGCCACTCTCTGACTGACACCAACCCGTTATTATAACAGGAATCCTGCTCCGTTACAGTAAGTAGTGGTGCACAATGCACCATTACTTACTGCTAGTTTAGAGGAGGTAAGTGGTGATGTTATTGCATCACCACTTAACACATAAACTCTGTGGGCCGGGCACTCTGCACCTGACACATGAAGTGTAAAAACCAATTAAACACATTTACATTGTTCCCTATGGGAACACACACATAAACTCTGTGGGCCGGGCACTCTGCACCTGACACATGAAGTGTAAAAACCAATTAAACACATTTACATTGTTCCCTATGGGAACACACAGTCGTGTGGAGTTCTTAAACTACTCGGTTCTCAAACTGCTCGGTTCTAGGACAGCCTTCCAGAAAAGGTTGTGGTTGAGAACGAAAGTATTACTGTATCTAGTATTTTAGACTTATTAAGATATTAAGCTTATAGTAGCTGGCTTGGCTAAACTCAGGAATTATAGTTAGAACTGCAAGTAGCGAAATACTTGGGTTGGTAACTGAGATCATAATAACTGTCAGGTAGGGATTTGGGAGGACACAGACGAGTGCAGCCCTGCAACTGGCACCCGCCCCAGCTGGCCCTACCCGCTTGCCGCGACAGCTCTAAACAGCTGCGGACAACTGGGCGGCGTTCCCTATGCTGTTACAAGTGAAAACACAAAACAAGACAAGACAAGACTCACATAAAAATGGAATGGTCAACGGTCAGAGTCAGCAACAAACGAGCAGCAGAAGGTACAAAATCGGAATCCTAAAGCGAAGTCGAGGTCACAAATCCAAGGTCAGAATCACTTAACAAGTATGGTCAGGGAATAGCGAGATCAAGGCACAATGTGCTATCACAGGCATTGGAGTGAGGGAAGGGGCTGGGATTTATAGTGACCAGGAATCTAGGTGCTGAGAGCTAACTGGCTAGGTGTCAGGTGTCACAGCAGAAACAATCAGTGAATGAGTCACAGTAAGAAAATGCAGGGAGAACTGAAAAACATGGAGCGTATCACAGAAGACAAAGAACATAACAAAACCAGGAACGGACTAAGGTAAAAAGCACCGCAGCGCACCAACAGCAGACCGTCGGCGCGCCCTCAGCAACCGGCCCTGCCCGTAACCACGGACGCCATCAGCGTCCCTCCAGGCTGAGCCATGCGCCTCGGCAGAGGCAGGAGCCGAGTGCGCGGCTCGATTCCTGACAATAACATCATCAGCGAAAAGGCCAATTTCATGTTCCTGGCCTTAAGTCCGAAGAGGTTGCAGGAAAAAACGAATATGTTGGGCGAAGTGCTCCATTATGAGGGTGAAGATTAATAGTGGACAGCCCTGCCAAGTGCCATTAGAGATTTTGAAAGGGGTAGAAACCATACCAGCAACCACAAAAGTTCTTTTGCGGATAGGGTAGAATAGAGGGTAAGATTGCTGTTATAAGTTTTAGGGGAAGGACAAATATTCGTAAAAATGCATGGAGATATCCCCAATGCACCTAGTTGAACGCCTTCTCTGTGTCCAAAGAGATCAGCAGAAAAGGCATTTGACCCGTATGTGCCATTGATAGAATGTTCAAGAAATGGCGAGTGCCATCCATAGTTTGTCTATCTTTGATAAATCCAACCTGATCTTTGTAGATAACTAAGGGCAAAATATCTAGAAATTTACAAGCCAGTACCGTAGCATAAAAAGCTCATGGTATTTATAGAATTTATTGGTTAGTCCATCTGGACCAGATAATTTATTAGTTTTGAGTGACTTGAGAGTGACGAATCATTCTGTTCAGCTTCTCTGACACAAATTTATGCTACTCTGAGATAGGACAGCATAAACCTGCTGACAGAGTCAGTTCTCTGTACTGCAACTCCTCTTTTACAGAGATGGGTCACTGTTATTACTGCAATTTTGTTGGCGTGTGTGGAGTCGCCATTTTAGTGGTGGAGGCAGTGTCAGTCCCAGTGTTATGGAGGGCTTTGAGGTGTATATTGATATCTAAAGGCACTTTGAACAATTATCCCTCAGTAAATTACAGTTCCTATTAGAGTGGAGTCTTCCCCGCTCCCTCTTTGGTCTGATATACAAACAAATAAGCTCCCTGGCTTTTATCCCTCCACAGGTCGCACTGTACTCTTGGTGTTTCTGCTGACTCCAACTAGGTGTAGACTTTCCTCATTGGCTGGCTTCCACTGGCTTACTTCTTTCTCAGCTGCACTTAACCCTTTAAGGACCGTGCTAACTTTCGTTTTTGCGTTTTCGTTTTTTCCTCCATGTGCTTAAAAGGCCATAGCACTTGCATTTTACACCTACAGACCCACATGAGCCCTTATTTTTTGCGTCACTAATTGTACTTCGCAATGACAGGCTGAATTTTTCCATAAAATATGCTGCGAAACCAGAAAAAAATTATATGCGCAGTGAAATTGAAAAAAAAAACGCACTTATTTTTCTTTGGGGGGGGCTTCATTTTTACGCCGTGTGTCCTATGGAAAAACTTAGTTGTTATATATGTTCCTCAAGTCATTACGATTAAAACGATATGTAACATGTATAACTTTTATTGTATCTGATGGCCTGTAAAAAATTAAAACCATTGTTAACAAATATACGTTCCTTAAAATCGCTCTATTCCCAGGCTTATAGTGCTTTTATCCTTTGGTCTATGGGGCTGTGTCAGGTGTCATTTTTTTGTGCCATGATGTGTTCTTTCTATCGGTACCTTGATTGCACACATGCAACTTTTTGATCGCTTTATATTACATTTTTTCTGGATTTGATGCGACCAAAAATGTGTAATTTTGCACTTTTTGATTTTTTTTGCGCTTACACCGTTTACCGTGCGAGATCAGGAACGTGATAAATTAATAGTTCGGGCAATTACGCACGCGGTGATAAAAAACATGTTTGTTTATTTATTTATTTATTTTTATTTGTAAAATGGGAAAAGGGGGGTGATTCAGACTTTTATTAGTGGAGGGGATTTTTTATTAATAAAAACACTTTTTTTAACTTTCCCTTACAGTAATATGAAGCCCCCTGGGGGACTTCTATATACACAGAACTGATCTCCCATTGAGATCAATCCTGTGTATATAATAGAGCAATGATCCATCAGATCGGTGCTCTAATATAATGGTCTGCTGCAGACCATCTGAATAGATTGCCGAGCCAGGATCAGCGTCATTCCGACGCTGAGCCCCGGCCGGCTCATTAGAACGTATCTCCCCTCCGCGATCGCATCGTGGGGGGGGGGGAGATCCCCCACTGGACACCAGGGAAAGGGGGCACAGCTGCTATTCAAATGCCGCTGTCAAAGCTGACAGCTGCATTTGAATAGTTAATTAGCTGGCCGCGGCAATCGGCCGCGCCGGCTAATACACGCGGTCCCTGGCTGCACTTAGCAACCGGGGACTGCGCGCTGTTTACTCTTAACGGCCGCATGACGGGTATACCCGTCATGCGTCGTTAAGAGGTTAAAGGGGTACTCCAGTGAAAATCTTTTTCCCAGTAATTGAAACACATTACAAAGTTATATAACTTTCTAATATGCTTCAATCACCTATCTGCACCTATTCCTCCCCACCTTAGCCCTCCACTAAGAAGTGAAGTTAAATCATTCTTACCTAATGACTGCTGACCCCAGGCTGCTCTGTGGCAGCCATTTAGTGACAATGACATCAAGAGAGAGGCTGACCTAAGCCCTGTTAGGCCAGCCTCCCTTTGTCAGATGACTCAAGTTGCTCAGCTCAAAATCTAAGCTATCTAACAGTTCTACAGAGTCGGTTAGACATCACAGGAGACAAAGTGCATCATGGGAAACCCCGAACCAGGAAGCAAAGAAAAAATGAAGAAACCAACTGGAGCTTCAGGGAACTGCAAACAGCGGGAAATTCAAACAGAGACAGACTCAGGAGGGATGGTAATCGGGAAAACTATGTTTATAATTGTTTTTTTTTTTTTGGTTTTTTTTTTATCAGCGCTGGAGTTGTCTTTTAACTAATCAATAACTTCTTGTGCCAACTGCCTCTTGAGGGGAGCTCATTATACTAACTCTGCCCTCTTTCTGGATATTTCCACTAACTAATGTAAGAGTATTGCACTAAAGAGGCAGCTGGTTTTGCTATATTAACTGCAGGAGTGTGGTGTATAAATGAATATCTATAATTACCTCTCTCTAGCAGAGCTGCCATCCCTAACAGCATAAAAAATAAACTAGATTTGCATTTCCAGGGAAATACATAGTGCTTGAAAAGAGCGCCCCTTTAACAGTGACTTTCCTTTACGAGAAACTTTAACCCTTTATACCCTCCCTTTAAGAGCAACTTTGGTACAGTCCCTTTAAGAGCAACTTTGGTACAGTCCCTTTAAGAGAAACTTTGGTAAGTCCCTTCAAAGTGACTTTGCTGACAACGCTTTGAGTGACCTATATACTGTCCCTTTAAGAGACTTAGGGTCTTATTACACGGAGCGATTTTTCACGATTAACGACTAACGAAAAATGATCACAAACGAGATTGTAAATCGTTAACCTGAAATCGTTCACCATATTATACAGAACGAAGATCGTTAGTTACAATCGTTACTACGATCGCTCTTGCGATCATTACTATGATAGTTTATTCTTTCTGATCTCAGCAAAACAATGAACAATGTGCTATTACACTGAACCAATAGTGAAAAAATGCGGAACTTGAGTGAACGAATATGGAATTACAGCGAACAATTAACAATAATTTTAGGTTCAGATCTAAATCAAAGATCAATGACATACAGAAATCCGCACAAAAGGGAGTTCACTTGTTGGAACAAAACTAATAATGAAATGTCACAGATTGATTTGGGTTTAGTTACTGGGGATATAGTTAAGAGAGTGGTTAACATTAAACACTTAGAAAGAAGTTTGTCAGACCACGCAC
This sequence comes from Dendropsophus ebraccatus, assembly GCF_027789765.1. NCBI lineage: Eukaryota > Metazoa > Chordata > Amphibia > Anura > Hylidae > Dendropsophus > Dendropsophus ebraccatus. Next base: position 82,875,726 of record NC_091461.1, read on the forward strand.
CAATTATGTTGGAAATTGACACAGGTAAATTAGTTATTTCACATAGTATAAGATTAAATTCTCACTGGTTTAGTCTGATTGATAAATTGGACCTTATAGAGAAAGAGGTAAAGGAGATATGGGAAATTAATATAGGCACAGCAACTCACCAGGTAGTGTGGGATACATTAAAGGCGGTGATAAGGTGCAAATACTTTGGAATTATTTGTAAATTAAGGAAGAAATTTAAGGAAAGGGAGGGGGAATTGAGGAAGGCGGTGGGTAAAACGGAGGAGGAATATATTAAGGATAGCTCCCTGGCAAATAGGGAAAAGTTAGAGCACAACCAGGAGGAATTAAATACATTTTTACTTGAAAAAGCTGAAAGTTGGCTTGCATTCCAGGGTAGAGAGCGGCATTTAAGGTCCGGTCTTCCAAATAGGGCATTAATGGCGGTAGTGAAAGCCCAAAAGGAGAAAAGAGATATCCAGGCAGTTAAAACCCCACAAGGCAGTATAGTGATTTGTACAGAGGATATATTGAGTCAGTTTAAGGATCATTATGATGCTGTTTATAGAACTGAATATAAGCAATTGCCGGAAGAGCTAGTAGGTTTTTTAGGGGAAATGGAATTGCCAAGGCTGTCTGACGATCAGAGGGAGATGTTAGATGAGGATATTACGCTGGAGGAAATTTCTGGAGCTCTGGATTCGTCCCCTAAGAGTTCTGCTCCCGGGAATGATGGAATTCCATATGAGCTGTATAGGAAGCATCGGGTATGTATGCGCCCTATGTTTCTGGAAGTATATAACACCTCCATGGATGACGGTTTTCTTCCGCCATCCATGGAAGAGGCATTAGTCACACTGATCCTTAAATCAGGAAAGGATGAGCTGGAGGTAGAGTCTTACCGTCCTATTTCTTTAATGAATGTGGACGCGAAGATTCTCGCCAAAGTTCTGGCGAATAGGGTACAGAAGGTGGTGTGTGATCTAGTCCACGAGGATCGGTGTGGCTTCATCCCGGGCCGAATGGCTAAGTTTAACACCAGGAGGCTATACGAGAATATGCAGGTAATAGAGAGTCCGGACTCCCACTCCATCCTGTCTCTGGACGCCACTAAGGCGTTCGACAGGGTGGAGTGGGAATATTTGTGGGGGTGTTGAATAAGTTTGGGTTTGGTTCCCGTTTTGTTTCATGGGTTAGGTTATTATATAAGAATCCAGGGCGGTGGTGGTGGTTAATAACGTGGTGTCAGATTTTTTTGTCACGAGGTACTAGACAGGGTTGTCCCCTCTCCTCTCTCCTCTTCGCCCTTAGTATCGAGCCATTGGCACATCTGGTGAGAGTAGATGATGGAATTGAGGCCTTTGGGGCGGGGGGAGAGGGGACAAGGTCTCCCTATATGCTGATGATATTTTGTTTTTTCTGAAAGACCCAAATATTGCAGTTCCGAGAGTTATAGATCTGGTGGAGAGGGTGGGTAGATTCTCCGGCCTTAAAATAAATTGGGGAAAGTCAATCTTGATGCCTTTGGGGGTGAACAGGCAATTTTCCTTTCCCCCCTTAACAGTTCTAGGGGAGGGAGGAAAATTTAGATATCTGGGTATAATGGTGTCAAGAGAGATTAAAGAATTCAATGACCTAAACACAAGGACAGTTATAGAGGAGGTGGAGAGAAAGTGTAAGATCTGGCAGAAACTATGCCTCTCCAGAATGGATAGGATAGTGTTGTTTCGAACAGTATGTCTTCCTAAGTTTCTTTATATTTTTGGTACAGCTCCTATATGGATTTCAGAGAAGAGTTTAAGACGGATTGGTATTATTATTAACTCTCTAATATAGGGGAGAAAAAGGGCCAGATTAAAATTGGAGGTACTGTGTCAGCTGAAAAATAGAGGAGGCCTTGGATTCCCAGATTTAAAAAAATATTTTCTTGCTTCTCAACTTTTTTGGTTAGGGAAAAAGAATCAAACAAATTTTTTTCAGCGTGTTGGGGAGGGAACACGGGCTAGTTCATGTACGATATTTGAATTTTTGGAAGGAGAGTATTGGAGATTAGGAAGTAGAAAGGACTGGCCTATGGTCCAAGCACTTGGAAAAACGTGGGGGGTGTTAAAGAAGCTGTTGAAATTGAACTCAGTTTTTGAATTCACTCCAATATGGGAGAATAATAGATTCGAGGAGCTGAAGAAGTTGGGGGTAATAAAGAGTCTGGAGAGGAGAGGTATTAGGAATACGGGTGATGTGATTCATAGAGGCCAGGTTAAAGAATGGGAAGAGATTAGGGGAGAGTTTGAACTTCCTGAGACTTTATGGTTTGACTATCATAGGCTTCGGGTGGTCTTATCGAAAGCCTCAATTCCTAAAAGAGTGTTGTTTGATTTTGATTTCTTTGTTGAGCATCTTATGAAACAGACAACAGAAAAGAAGCCGATAACGACCTTATATGCTCAATTAAAGAGGAGGGAGGAGGTAAATTCTAGAAGCAAGAGGAAATGGGAAGATGATGTTGGGAAGCTGACGGATAACCAGTGGAGTAGAATTTATGAGGGGATAAACCTGGCTTCTAGGTCAGGGAATCATAGATTAGTACAGTTTAATATTGTGCACAGGATCTACTTTACACCGGTCCTCCTAAAGAAAATTAAAAAATGGCCCAATAGTAACTGTCCCAGATGCAATATGGCAGAGGCAGACCTCTTCCACATGTTTTGGTCGTGCAATGCAATTCAGGGGTATTGGAGGGAGGTGTATGGGGAAATTGGAAAAAGAATGAATATGTAAATACCTTATACACCAGTGTTGGCTATCCTGGGGGATGATACGGGTCTAAAAATTGGTAGAGAGGGTCGGAGGAAGATATTAAGGCTATTGTTTTTGGCTCGTTTGATGATTACTCGGAACTGGATAGCCACGGTTCCACCCAATAAAGAAACGTGGGAGGGTTGTGTTAGAAAAATCGAGGGATTTTATAGGTGTTGATGTTGATGTGCAGTAATTGGTGATTACTTGTTTTTGTTTATGTTGGTGTTTTTCTTTTTTCTTTTTTTTCCTTGTTTTTCTTTTTGTTTTTCTCTTCACTCCACGGCGGGAGGAGGATTGGGGGGGGGGCCTTGGGTACCATCCCTTTAAGAGCGACTTGGGTACCATCCCTATAAGAGCGACTTGGGTACCATCCCTTTAAGAGCGGCTTGAGTACCGTCCCTTTAAGAGCGGCTTGGGTACCGTCCCTTTAAAAACGACTTGGGTACCGTCCCTTTAAGAGCGACTTGTGTACTGTCACTTTAATAGCGACTTGGGTACCGTCCCTTTAAGAGCGACTTGTGTACTGTCACTTTACTAGCGACTTGGATACCGTCCCTTTAAGAGCAACTTGAGTACTGTCCCTTTAAGAGCGACTTGGGTACCGTCCCTTTAAGAGCGGCTTGGGTACCGTCCCTTTAAGAGCAGCTTGAGTTCTGTCCCTTTAAGAGCGAGTTATGTAATGCCCTTTTAAGAGCAATTCGGGTACCGTCCCTTTTAGAGCGACTTTGGTACTGTCCCTTTTAAAATGGAGTTATGTAATGCCCCTTTAAGAGCGACTTGGGTACCGTCGCTTTAAGATCGACTTGGGTACCGTCCTTTTAAGAGCGACTTGGGTACCATCCTTTTAAAAGCGACTTATGTAATGCCCCTTTAAGAGCAACTTGGGTACCGTCCCTTTAAGAGCGACTTGAGTACCGTCCCTTTAAAAGCGACTTGAGTACTGTCACTCTAAGAGAGGCTTGGGTACCGTCCCTTTAAGAGCGACTTGTGTACTGTCACTTTAATAGCGACTTGGGTACCGTCCCTTTTAAGAGCGTCTTGGCTACAGTCCCTTCAAAAGCGACTTATGTAATGCCCCTTTAAGAGCGACTTGGGTACCGTCCCTTTAAGAGCATTTTGAGTACTGTCCCTTTAAGAGAGACTTGGGTACCGTCTCTTTAAGAGCGGCTTGGGTACCGTCCCTTTAAGAGTGAGTTATGTAATGCCCTTTTAAGAGTGACTTGGGTACCGTCCCTTTAAGAGCGACTTGGTTACTGTCCCTTTAAGAGCGACTTTGGTACCGTCCCTTTAAGAGCAACTTATGTAATGCCCCTTTAAGAGCGACTTGGGTACCGTCCCTTTAAGAGCGACTTGGGTACCGTCCCTTTAAGAGCGACTTGGGTACCATCCCATTAAGATCAACTTGGGTACCGTCCCTTTAAAAGCGACTTGGGTACCGTCCCTTTAAGAACGATTTGGGTACCGTCCTTTTAAAAGCGACTTATGTAATGCCCCTTTAAGAGCGACTTGGGTACCGTCCCTTTAAGAGCGACTTGGGTACCGTCCATTAAGAACGATTTGGGTTCCGTCCTTTTAAAAGCGACTTATGTAATGACCCTTTAAGAGCGACTTGGGTACCGTCCCTTTAAGAGCGACTTGAGTACTGTCACTTTATGAACAACTTGGGTATTATCCCTTTAAGAGCGGCTTGGGTACTGTCCCTTTAAAGTGACACTGTCACCCCCTTTGTGCATTCTGACATCTCTACACAGGTGTAAAGGGTAAATTTAGCGGTTTTCATACCTTATTTTATATCATACTTGATGGTGTTTGTTCAATAAAAAGTGTCCTTTTATCAACTGCAGATTGTATAAAGTGGGCGTGGCCTCGCAGCATTGTTGCCACTTAGCCCGCCCACAACTGCACCGTTGTCCCCGCCCCCTTGACGCCCATTAGTTTGCCGACGTAAAGGGGGTGGGGTCTAGACCTTTCGGCCAGCCTGTTCCAATTGCCGGCGAGGGGGCAGGGCCAACTGTGGCGTTGTGGACGGGGCTAAGTGGTGCTGATGCTGCGAGGCCCCACCCACTTAACACAATCTGCAGTTGATAAAAGATGACTTTTTACTTGAACAAGCACCATAGACGTATGATATAAAATAAGGTATGAAAACTGCTAAATTTACCCTTTACACCTGTGTAGAGATGTCAGAATGCAAAAAAGGGGTGACAGTATCACTTTAAGAGCGACTTATGTAATGCCCCTTTAAAAACGACTTGGGTACTGTCCATTTAAGATCGACTTGGGTACCGTCCATTTAAGAGCGACTTGGGTACCGTCCTTTTAAAAGCGACTTATGTAATGTCCCTTTAAGAGCGACTTGAGTACTGTCACTCTAAAAGCGACTTGGGTACCATTCCTTTAAGAGCGACTTGGGTACCGTCCCCTTAAGAGCGATTTGGGTACCGTCCCTTTAAGAGCGACTTATGTAATGCCCCTTTAAGAGCGACTTGGGTACCGTCCCTTTAAGAGCGACTTGGGTACCGTCCCTTTAAGAGTGATTTGGGTATCGTCCTTTTAAGATCGACTTGGGTACCGTCCTTTTAAAAGCGACTTATGTAATGCCCCTTTAAGAGCGACTTGGGTACTGTCCCTTTAAGAGTGACTTGGTTATCGTCCCTTTAAAAGCAGCTTGAGTACTGTCCCTTTAAGAGCAAGTTATGTAATGCCCCTTTAAGAGCGACTTGGGTACCGTCCCTTTAAGAGCGACTTGGGTACCGTCCTTTTAAAAGCGACTTATGTAATGCCCCTTTAAGAGCGACTTGGGTACCGTCCCTTTAACCCCTTAACGACATCGGGCGTAAGTGTACGCCCCCGCAGGGTGGGCTTTAACGCAAACGGGCGTACACTTACGCCCGATGTTTCCCCGATCACTGTGTGTTCACACACTGCGATCGGGGAAGATGGCCTGCTATAATGTATAGCAGGCCATCTCTGCTCGTCGCCATGGGGGGTGATTAACTCCCCCTGTGCCGACGATCGCTGCTATCGGCTGATCTGTATTAAGCAGCTGAATACAGCTTTCCGGGTCATCGGTGATCCGGAAAGCAATGGCGATTGGTGCTGTCCGAGACAGCACCAATCGCCATTAGTGTCCTGTCTAAAGATGGCGCCGGTGCCACACCCACGATCGCCGTGATGGGCCGGCCGGTCGGCCCATCACGGCGATCAAACTGTTAAAAAACAGTGTTGCCGGGTTCTGCACCCCTCAGCTAGGCAGAACAGGTGTGTGTAGTGTATGTGCACTATACTCACATGATCCGTCAGCTTACTTCCGGGTTTGGTCGGGTCTAGCGTCGGGTCTTCGGCAATCTCCGGAAATCCTCGGCTCTTTGGGCTTCGGAAGTCTTCGCTCTACTGCCCCCTAGCGGCTGATCAGTAAATATTATTCAATGATCAGTTGCTTTGGGGTTAAAAAGATTTTTGTTTGTTTTTTTTTGCGCCCTAACGCCGCTGAGCGCTGATCAGCATCACACATAAGTGCGCCGCTGATCAGCAACTCCTCCTTTTTGGCGTAGGGGAGTTTTTTTCCCCTATATCCTACTGCCACTGTCTGCTGAGAAGTGCCGCACATAAGTCCGACATTTATAAGCAACTACTTTCTTGGCGTAGGTATATTTTTTTCTTACTGTCAAAAAAACGTAAAAAAACACTACATTACACCACACTACATGAAATAAAGTTTTACACTACACTATATTACACATTTACATACACCATATACCAATCCCCATATAAAGATTGCCCCCAGGGTGTTTTCGGCGTCGGACGCATACATTATTATTGCCTCCAACACCGAAACAGCCAGTGAGGATGAATGGGGATCCTTTTTTCCTCCATTCATCCTCATCATCCAGTGAAGTGTCTGGGGGTAGCGTAGCACGTCTTTTCCGCCAGTACCGTCCCAATAAGAGATCACGGTATGGCGTGAAATTCCTACAAACTCTGTGAGAGTACCTCAGGGTACACTTACAGATTTAGGGTACATGCACACTGCGGAATGGAGAAGGATAATCCTTTGTGCATTCCGCAGCTGGCACCCGCCGGCCAGCTGCGGAATGCACAAAGGGTTATCCTTCTCCATTCCGCAGTGTGCACGTACCCTTACAGTGTAAAAAGGAAGGGACACCGGAATCCAGCCCCCAGATGCCCCCCCCCCCATCCTCGGAGTTAGTGGGAAGATCGTTTGGGAACTGATCTTCCCACTGCTGGATAAATGTCACCACCTGTACTGGGATAGCTTTTATACCAGCACCCCCTCTTCCGGTCCCTCGCTCCCCGAGCTACTGTAGCTTGCAGCACAATCCGAAAATATCAGAAGTAGTAATAAAGCCCTAATATTTAGCAGCCATGGAGCGGATCGAGGGCTTCTGGATATGAAGGACCCCGTATCGCACCAGGTCAACATTTTCCAGGTGACATCCCGCACACTGGAAAACAGGAGACCCCAGAAGAAGTACAGAGTGTGCCGTAATAGGGGGATCAGGAAGGACACCATTTTCCAGTGTGACACCTGTCCTGATCACCCCGGCCTCTGCATACTGGATCGCTTCAAGGCGTACCACACCTCATTGGAGTTCTACATTTTCTAAATTCTTCCCCTTTTTCCTATTTCAGGGGTCACATTGATCCAGGGATTATTCTGATTGCCATTATCGAGTCAGGAAGGAATTTTTCCCCTATGATGAGGCTACTGTGGTCTGCCTCACAAGGGTTTTTTGCCTTCCTCTGGATCAACAACAGATTGAATTTGATGGACTCCTGTCATTTTAAACCTTATAAACTAATAATTGGCCTAAGGGTATATTCACACATACTGCAGTACCCATACACTACATACTTGCTGCGGTCTAAACGACCGCAGCGAGTATGTAATTCTGCCGCCCTTAACCCCTTCTGCTCCCGGCCGGCTCCCCCGCTGTAAGCATACTTTACCTGTCCTTGCTGCACAGGGTCCCGGCGTCCTGCTCCCCCGTCCGGCCAATCAGTGGCTGCGGCTGGGCAACACACTAATTGGCCGGACGGGAGAGCAGGACGCCGGACCCGTGCAGCAAGGACAGGTAAAGTATGCTTACAGCGGGGGAGCCGGCCAGGAGCAGAAGGGGTTAAGGGCGACAGAATTACATACTCGCTGCGGTCGTTTAGACCGCAGCAAGTATGTAGTGTATGGGAACTGCCAGGACCTGCCGGGCTCGCAGCGAGAATCTCGCTGCGAGCCCGTTCGTGTGAATATACCCTAATACCCCCAAATAAATTAAAATTGTCCCTTTTCCCCAGCTAAATAGGTATGGCCACCATTCCCATTAGAGGCTTGCCATGATGCAATTAGAAAGCCTCTGTGCGGCCAGGACAATAGAAACCCCCAACAAGTAACCCCATTCTGGAAACTACACCCCATAAGGAATCTAACAAGGGGGGCAGCGGGGACATGGCCCCCTGGTGACGCACACATTTGTGCTGTGAAATTGAAAAAATTGTATTTTTTATTTTCATGGCACATGTTCTACATATGTGCCCCTCACTTGTGGGGTCCATATGCTCACTGCACACCTTGTTAGATTCCTTTAGGGGTGTAGTTTCCAGAATGGGGTCACTTGTGGGGGGTTTCTACTGTCCTGGCAGAACAGGAGCTTGGTAATTGCGACATAGCCTCCATCCTCCATTCCAGCCTCTAAATGGCGCTGTCCCTTTGGTGGCTTGCCCTGTGCCCATATGGCACATTATATCCACATGTGGGGTATTTTCGTACTCAGGGGAAATTACCCTACATGTTTTGCATTCATTTTCTTTTTTAACCCCTTGTGGAAATGGAAAAAATCAAGGCTAGACCAACATTTAGTGTAAAAAATGTTTAATTTTTACACTAAATCATTGATCTTGTCTTGATTTTTTCATTTTAACAAGGTATTAAAAGATAAAAAAAAACACAAAATGTGTAGAGCAATTTCCCCTGAGTACGAGAATACCCCACATGTGGACATAAAGCGCCATGTGGGTGCAGGGTAAGCCTCCAAAGGGAAGGAGCGCCATTTGGTTTTTGGAGGCTGGATTTGGCTGGAATGGATTTACAGAGCCTTGTTGCATTTAAAAGGCCTCTGTGTTGCCAAGACAGTTGTGTTGCCACAAGTGACCCCATTATGGAAACTACCCCCCTCAGGGAATGTAACAAGGGGTGTAGTGAGCATATGGACCCCACTGGTGACGGGCACAAATGTGGAACAATGTGGTGTAAAAATGAAATATTACATTTTTTACACTATAATGTTGGTTTAGCCTTAAATTTTTCATTTTCACAAGGAGTTAAAAGAGAAAAAAACACACAAAATGTGTAGAGAAATTTCCCCCCGAGTCCGTAAATACCCCACATGTGAACATAAAGTGCCATGTGGGCGCAGGGCAAGCCTCCGAAGGGAAGGAGCACCATTTGGATTATGGAGGCTGGATTTGGCCAGAATGGATGATGAACGCCATGTCGCATTTACAGAGCCGTTGTTTTGCCAAGACAGTGAAAACCCCCCACAAGTGACCCCATTCTGAAAAGTACACCCCTCAAGGAATCTAACAAGGGGTGCAGAGATGATATGGACCCCTTGATGACGGCCACATTTGTGCCGTGAAAGTGAAAAAATGAAAATTTTCCCTTTTTACAAACAACATTGTTCCACATTTGTGCCCGTCACCAGTGGGGTCCATATGCCCACTGCACCCCTTGTTAGTTTCCTTGAGGGGTGTAGTTTCCAGAATGGGGTCATTTGTGGGGGGTTTTCAGTGTTTTGGCAACACGAGGGCTCTGTAAATGCGACATGGCCCTTGAAATCCATTCCAGTGAAATTCAGCTTCCAAAGGCCAATTGGCGCTCCTTCCCTTTGGAGGCTCGTCCTGCGCCCGCTTGGCACTTTATGTCCACATGTGGGGTATTTCTGTACTCGGGAGAAACTGCGCTACACGTTTGGTGTTTTTTTTTTTCTTTTATCCCCTTGTAAAAATAAAAAATGAAGGCTAGAACAACATTTTAGTGTAAAAAAATAGAATTTTTCCTTTTTACACCACATTGTTCTGAAAATCTGTGAAGCACCTGTGGGGTCCAAATGCTCACCGCACCCCTTGTTACATTTCTTGAGGGGTGCAGTTTTTAAAACGGTGACCCTTTAGGGGTGTTTTTTAGGTTTTGGCACCCCAGAGCCTCTGCCAACCTGAAGTGGTACGGTCAAAAATGACCAAAATAACAGGCGTTGAAATTAACTAGGCGCTCCTTTATATCTGAGGCTTGTGGTTGCGTCAATAGCGACATAGGGCCACATATGGGGTATTTCTATAAACTGCAGAAACGGGGCAATCAATATTGGGGTGCATTTCTCTGGTAATAGGTTTATAATTATGAAAATATTGGATTACAATAAAATCTCTGCACAGAAAATTAAAATTTTCAAATTTCTTACACACTTAGCTTTTATTTCTGTGACTCCCCTAAAGGGTTTAAAAAAACTTTCTGGGATGTGCTTTTGCAGAGTTTGGGGGGTGCAGTAGTTTCTAAAAAGGGGTGCTTTGTGGGGGCTTTCTAACATACCAGTCCCCTCAAATACACTTTCAGGCTGGGTTCACACTACGTATATTTCAGTCAGTATTGTGGTCCTCAAAACCAGGAGTGGATTGAAAACACAGAAAGGATCTGTTCACACAATGTTGAAATTGAGTGGATGGCCGTCATTTAATAGCAAATATTTGCTGTTATTTTAAAACAACGGCTGTTGTATTGAAATAATGGCAGTTATTTACTGTTATATGGCGGCCATCCACTCAATTTCAACATTGTGTGAACAGATGCTTTCTGTGTTTTTAATCCACTTCTGGTTTTGTTTGCAATATGAGGACTAAATATTGCCTGAAATATACTAGTGTAAACCCAGCCCAAACCTGAAAAGGTCCCTAAAAATATCTGATTTTGAAATTTTACTGAAAATTTGGAAAATTGCTGCTAATGTTTTAAGCTTCCTATTTTCTAAGAAAAATGAAAGATAGTTAAATAAAAGTTACCAACATAAAGTAGACATGTTGCTAATGCTATTTAATATATAATTTATGTGGCATAATCATTTTCTGTATAAGCAGAAAAGTTTCAAAGTTGGAAAAATGCATTTTTTCACAATTTTTCACGTTATTTTGGTGTTTTTCATAAAGATTCGTTATAAGTATTGACTCCATTTTACCAGAAATGTAAAGTACCATATGTCACGAGAAAACAATCTCAGAATCAGCTGGATAGGTAAAAGCATCCTGAAGTTTATTAATGAATAAAGTGACACAGGTCATATTCATAAAATTTGTCTCTGTCCTTAAGGCCATTTCAGTCTCTGTCCTTAAGGGGTTAAGAGCGACTTGAGCCAATGAAAAGGCTGCCGGTGCGCATGTGATCGACTTGGGTACCGTCCTTTTAAAAGCAACTTATATAATGCCCCTTTAAGAGCAACTTGGGTACCATCCCTTTAAGAGTGACTTGAGTACTGTCACTCTAAGAGCGACTTGGGTACCGTCCCTTTAAGAGCGACTTATGTAAGGCCCCTTTAAGAGCGACTTAGGTACCGTCTGTTTAAGAGCGACTTGGGTACCGTCCCTTTAAGAGCGACTTGGGTACCGTCCCTTTCGGAGCGACTTGGTTACCATCCCTTTAAGGGTAAATTCACAGGGGCGGATCCGACGGGAGTCTCATGCACGAGACTCCGCAGCTGCCATCCCTAACAGCATAAAAAATAACCTAGATTTGCATTTCCAGGGAAATACATACTGCTTGAAAAGAGCACCCCTTTAACAGTGACTTTCCTTTAGAGGAACTTTAACTCTTTATACCCTCCCTTTAAGAGCGACTTTGGTACAGTCCCTTTAAGAGAAACTTTGGTAAGTCCCTTACGGAGTGACTTTGCTGACAACGCTTTGAGTGACCTATATACTGTCCCTAGCTTATGTACTGTCCCTTTAAGAGACTTAGGGTCTTATTACATGGAGCGATTTTTAACGATTAACGACAAATGATCACAAACGAGATTGTTTTTCGTTAACCTGAAATCTTTCACCATATTATACAAAACGAAGATCGTTAGTTACAATCGTTTTTTGCGATCATTACTATGATAGTTTATTACCTTCTGATCCCAGCAAACAATGAACAATGTGCTATTACACTGATCGAATAGTGAAAAAATGCGGAACTTGAGCGAACGAATGTGGAATTACAGCGAACAATTAATAATTTTAGGTTCAGATCAAAATCAATGATCAACGACATACAAACTATTTTTCAATCGTTGCCTGCAATTACACAGAACGATTATCGTTTGAATTCGAACAAAATAACAATTTTCGCACGATAATCGTCCGTCTAATAGGGCCCCTAGGTACCATCCTTTGAAGACCAGCTTAAGTACTGACCCTTTAAGAGCGACTTGGGTACCGTCCCTTTAAGAGCGGCTTGGGTGATATCCCTTTAAGAGCGACTTGGGTACCGTCCCTTTAAGAGCGACTTGGGTACCGTCCCTTTAAGAGCGACTTGTGTACTGTCACTTTAATAGCGACTTGGGTACGGTCCCTTTAAGAGCGACTTGGGTACAGTCCCTTCAAAAGCGACTTATGTAATACCCCTTTAAGAACGACTTGGGTACTGTCCCTTTAAGAGCGGCTTGGATACCGTCCCTTTTAAGAGCAGCTTGAGTACTGTCCCTTTAGGAGCGAGTTATGTAATGCCCTTTTAAGAGCGATTTGGGTACCGTCCCTTTAAGAGCAACTTATGTAATGCCCCTTTAAGAGCGACTTGGGTACTGTCCCTTTAAGAGCGACTTTGGTACAGTCCCTTTAAGAGCGACTTATGTAATGCCCCTTTAAGAGCCACTTGGGTACCGTCCCTTTAAGAGCGGCTTGGGTACCGTCCCTTTAAGAGCGACTTGGGTACCATCCCTTTAAGAGCGGCTTGCGTACCGTCCCTTTAAGAGTGACTTGGGTACCGTCCCTTTAAGAGCGATTTGGGTACTGTCTCATTAAGAGCGATATGGGTACTGTCCCTTTAAGAGCGGCTTGGGTACTGTCCCTTTAAGAGCGACTTATGTAATGTCCCTTTAGGAGCGACTTGGGTACCGTCCCTTTAAGATCGACTTGGGTACTGTCCCTTTAAGATCGACTTGGGTACTGTCATTTTAAGAGCGACTTGGGTACTGTCCTTTTAAAAGCGACTTATGTAATGTCCCTTTAGGAGCGACTTGGGTACCGTCCCTTTAAGAGCGACTTGAGTACTGTCCCTTTAAGAGCAAGTTATGTAATGCCCCTTTAAGAGCGACTTGGGTACCATTCCTTTAAGATCGACTTGGGTACTGTCCTTTTAAGAGCGACTTGGGTACCGTCCTTTTAAAGCGACTGATGTAATGCCCCTTTAAGAGCGACTTGGGTACCGTCTCTTTAAGAGCAACTTGGGTACCATCCCTTTAAGATCAACTTGGGTACCGTCCCTCTAAGAGCGACTTGGGTACCGTCCCTTTAGGAGCGACTTGGGTACCGTCTCTTTAAGAGCAGATAGGGTACCATCCCTTTAAGGGTAAATTTACACAATACATGTATTATACTTATTATTAATACGTGTATTGAGGATTAGCTGCGGTTTAGCTGTGGATTTCGTGCATGAGACTTCCGGCGGATCCGCCCGTGTGAATTTACCCTAAGAGCGGCTTGGGTACTGTCCCTTTAAAAGCGACTTATGTAATGGCCCTTTAAGAGCGACTTGGGTACTGTCTCCTCAGCTCTGCCATTTTACTGACTGAAACTCTGCTACTTATAATGGTAAAGATCATTGCTCGGTTACCATGACAATCTTACTCATGTCAGTGAGACAAAATCATTAAGGACCTTCCATATATACATCTTCTATTGGCCAATAGTGGACATGTGACTGTGTGGATATTGTGAGGCATTAACTGACAAGATAGAATTTCTATTGGCTGCTAATTTCAGCTATTTGCATATGTGCTGTGATTGGCTGTTAGCGTGTGGCCATAATTTCCAATGGGCCATTATTTTCTATGGGAAATTAGGGGTCTTTAAACGAAAATTTCTTTAAACGACAAATCCGCTCGAAACCAAAAATAGCTAGCACACCTGACACCGCTGAGGGCTTCAAAACGCAGTTTGAACAGAGAAGAAGAAAGGCTGGAAGAAGAAGAATACGGATTACAATATAGTGCTTTTTCAAGCACTATAATAAATAACTAATTGACCAATTTCTATCACTGTAGCACAGGGTCCATTCTCCACCCAACAATAGGGAGACCTCCAACTCCTGTACACTACATGTGGAGTTCCGCTAAGGAAGACAATAGGTTAATGGACGAAGTTGGTGCGTTTCTATCGTAAGCAGTGTGCAAATCAGATGACCTCTTACAG